>NW_027461679.1:0-600000 GCF_050947455.1 Rhinoderma darwinii | reverse complement strand
TTCATGGCACCATTTATTGTACCGCATAATGTACTGGGAAGCTGAAAAAAAAATATTTGAGGGGTGAAATGGGCAAAAAGCAGTAATTACGTCATATTTTGGGGGGTTTTGTTTTTACGGCGTCCATCAGGCGTTAAAAACTACATATTCACCTTATTCTACAGGTTGATAAGATTACGGCGATACCAAATTTATATGTTTTGTTTTATGATTTACCACTTTTTAAAAAATAAAACCATTTGCTAAATTTACTAAAACTTTTGTGTCGCCGTATTCTGAGAGCCATAACTTTTTTATTTTTCCATCAATTTAGCAATGTGAGGGCTTAAGTTTTGCGGGGCGAGCTGTAGTTTTCACCCATACCATTTTGGGGAATATGTGACCTTTTGATCATTTTCTATTTCATTTTTTTGGAGCGCTAATGTGACCAAAAAACATCAATTTGCGTGTTTTATATATATATATTTTTACAGCATTCACCGAGCGGGTTAAACAACGCTATACTGTCATAGTTCAGACTTTTACGGACGCGGTAATACCAGTTATGTTAACTTTTATTTTTTTTAACATTGATTTAGTGGAAAAATGTGAAAAGGTTTTTTTTTTTAACATTTGATACTTTATTGTTTTTAGAACATAACAAAAATCTTTATTTAACTGTTTTTTTACTTTTTTTATTAGTCCCCCTAGGAGACTTGAAGCAGCGATTGTTGGATCGCTTGCATGATATACTGCAATACTAATGTATTGCAGTATATCGTGATTCTGACAGTCTCCTTTGAAGCCCTGCAGGCGGAGCTTCAAAAGAGTACAAAGATGGCGGACCTTGGGGCTTTTGTTCGGCCCCCAGACTGCCATAGCAACCGTTGTAACCGGCAAACCGTGCCGCTCGGGGGGGTGCGATCGCGAGTTTGAGGGGGCGCCCCCCTGATTCTAACACTTTAAATGCCATGGTCGTGATTGATTGTGGCATTTAAGGTGTTAAACGGGCGGAATCAAAGTGAACTTTGATTCCACTCATTGCAGGGAGGTGTCGGCTGCGTGTAACAGCCATCACCCGCTGTGTATGGAGCGAGCTCAGCCCGTGAGCTCGCTCCATACTTCCCCTTAACCCTCATCACGTACAGTTACGTGATTTTGCGTGAAGGGGTTAGTAAAATGGAACACCAATTTCTATCCCAAGAAAATCCCAAAGTGGCAACTTTTTATACAATTCCGAAGATACACAAAGGGACTAACCCTCTCAAGATGAGACCTATAATCTCTGGGTTTGACAGCCTAAACCAGAACATAGGAATATACATTGATAGAATCTTGCGCCCATTTGTGCTGAGTCACCCTTCATACATTAGAGACACTACAGATTTACTTCTAAAACTAGAGGGCATAGTCATGGAGAATAACATGATTTTTGTCTCCATTTATGTTGTAGCATTATACAGTTCAATTCAGCACCAGTTCGGATTGGAATCTGTTTCCCACTTTTTGAAAATGAGAGGAAACCATCTTATTGCACATAATGCATTTGTTATGGAATTATTGGAGTTCAACTTGACCAAAAATGTATTTCTGTTCAAGGACCATTACTTCCACCAGCTCAGGGGCACTGCTATGGGAAGCCCATGCGCCCCCTCATATGTGAACCTGTTCCTGGGCTGGTGGGAGGCAAATATAGTCTTTGCACATACCAATAGCAAATGGCATGAATCAATAGGCCTATGGCTGAGATTCATTGATGATATTTTCATCCTATGGATAGGTAACCAAGAAGAATTCCGGGACTTTATTCGTGACTTAAATACTAACCAAATAGGACTTAGATTCACCTCAGAGAGTGATACAGATAACCTGGCCTTCTTGGATGTGGGAATCTCAAGGGGGGATAAAGGTAGGATTATAGCTGATGTATTCAGAAAGTCTACCACAACAAACAGTCTCCTGAGGTGGGAGAGCTCCCAACCATATGCCCTAAAAAAATGGTATACCTAAGAGACAATACCTCCGCTTCAGGAGGAACTGTTCTAACATGAAGACTTACTACAAGCAGAGGATTTGAGAAACAGGTTTCTACAGAGGGGATACCCCAAGAGAATCCTGAAAGAAGCATTTAACAATGCAGTGGGAATGAAAAGATGTGACCTTCTGATACCCAATAAAGCAAAAGAACAGAAAGACAACATGATGCGCATCATAGGGACATATGATGGTTCTCACATAGAAATAAGGGAAATAATTAACAAGCACTGTGGAATATTAATGGAAGATGAAGACCTTAGACAAGCTATAGGTGGGAGACCCCAAATCACATTCAGAAGAAGCAAAAGCCTGAAGGATAAACTAGTGTGAAGCCACTTTGTAGATGAACCCCCTGAAACATGCTGGCTCCTGGGGACCTTTAGATGCGTTAGATGTCTCGCCTGTGAAGCAGTTTGTAATGTCCGTGGCTGCGGGCTGTCAGCTCCGTTCTCCCCCTGACAGCCGCAGCCACGAGTCGGCAAGCGCTGGCCCCAGCCTCCTCCTCAGGAGAAGCCAGTGCTCGCGTCTACTCACCACAGCCGGATCCCGTAAAGGGGCATCGCGTGCACAGGACCTCGTTCATGAACCTTGACCGGTGAGTACTCTGGACTATAATAGGGGTCCAGCCCCCTAGTTCTATGCCTGAGCTTTGTTGTGTATTCCTAGTCTGTCTTGCATATGGCCCCCTAGTGTTTCCTGCTCCCAGTGTTCCTGTATCCTATTACTTGTATCCTGATCCAGTCCCCTGCTGCGTTGGATACCACGCATGTTCTGCTTCTCCACACCTGACATCCACCTGCTGCCAAGTTCCTGCCAAGCCTGCATTGCTACTGTCCGAGCTGCCACAGGTACCCTATACAAACTATAGACTTTGACCTGCGTCCTGTAGGCCAGCTGCCTTACCGCCAAGACGGTACGGCCCAGTGGGTCCACAGACCCTTCGTGACAGTAAGCTCAGGCTATGGACCCCGCTGGTCGACCAAGACCATGACGACGTCACAGGAGATGCGGGCGGATTTGCTGGACCTCCAGTCTCTACAAGAACAACTCCTCCAGGCTTTGAACATTCTCGTAAGTCAGCAGGAGGCACGAGCTGCCGTTCCTCCTACTACACCTCCTGGTAGTGTTGATCCTCAGACTACACCTCCTGGCAGTGTCGATCCGCGTTTTTCTTTGCCTCTTTTCTTTGCCGCTATGATGGAGACGCAGGTTCCTGCCGTGGATTTTTGAATCAGTGCCAGATCCACTTCAGCCTGTATTCTAGGGCATTTTCATCTGACGGCGCAAGGGTCGCTTTCATCATCTCTCTCCTCACTGGCAAGGCCGTTGCATGGGCAAACCCTATCTGGGAGAGACAAGGACCAGAGACCCGTGACTTCCAAGCCTTTCTCCGGACTTTTCGAATGGTGTTTGAGGAGCCTGGACGTGTCTCATCTGCAGCGGCTACCTTGATTAAACTACGCCAAGGAGACACCTCCGTGTGCGAGTACGCCATCCACTTCCGCACCCGGGCCGGAGAACTGTTATGGAACAATGAGGCCCTGGTAGCTGCATTCTGGCATGGACTGTCTCCTAAAATTAAGGACGAACTTGCCGCTCGAGACCTGCCATCTACCCTGGATGACCTCATCCTTCTGTCCGCCCGGATTGATATGCGGATCCGAGAACGCCTCCAAGAGGTTAGTCGGGAGGGAGACCCTCCTAGTCTGGTACCTACTTTGCAGCAACCCCTGCTGTCCTCAGATGTCGATCCTCCTAAGGAGTCTGTGATGATGGACCAAGGTAAGCTATCCACCCAGGAGAGACAACGTAGACGCACTTCGGTACTTTGTCTATATTGCGGCTTCGGTGGCCATCTTGTGCGCCTGTGCCCTCAAAAGCCCCAAAGCCTAGGGTTGCTAGGAGTTGCAACCCTGGGTAAAAAAGGACTTCCGTCCAAATTGTCCTTACCCGTGACCATAGTGTCTGGCGGGAGAACGCATCATGTCTCTGCGTATCTGGACTCTGGATCCGCTGCAAATTTTATCCGTAGAGACCTGGTGGACCTTCTTCAATTGCCTACTACCCCTATGGAGAGCCCGTTGACAATTGCTTCAGTGGATGGCCTACCCCTGCCAGACCCAGTTATTGCTGTGACCAAACCACTGAGGCTCCAAGTAGGGGCTCTCCACTCCGAACTGCTGTCATTCTATGTCCTACCCAGAGCCGTTGACCCTGTGTTGCTGGGCCTGCCTTGGCTCCGATTGCATGCCCCAGTCCTCAACTGGAACTCTGGAGAGGTTCTCCAGCGGGGCACCGAGTGTCACAATCATTGCCTGGGACAGATTAGTTCGGCTCAGCCTCCTGTGCCTCAGTCACTGGCAGGATTGCCTAGTCATTTTACTTCATTTGCGGACGTCTTCAGCAAGAAAGAGGCGGAGACACTGCCCCCACATCGGGAATATGACTGTCCTATCGAGCTGGTTCCTGGTGCTTCCCTTCCCCGTGGTAGGGTATATCCTCTCTCTCTGCCAGAGACTCTGTCTATGTCTGCCTATGTTAGAGAGAACTTGGAGCGGGGCTTCATATGCAAGTCTTCCTCCCTGGCAGGAGCCGGGTTATTCTTCCTCAAAAAGAAGGATGGTTCTCTTCGTCCCTGTATAGACTACCGAGGTCTCAACTAGATCACGGCGAAAAATAAGTATTCATTGCCATTGATCTCAGAAATATTTGATTGTATACGTGGTGCCAAGATTTTTTCCAAGTAGACCTGCGGGGGGCTTACAACCTAATCCGCATTCGCCAGGGTGATGAATGGAAGACTGCATTTAACACCCGTGATGGACACTATGAGTATCTAGAAATGCCCTTCGGCTTGTGTAATGCCCCTCCGGTCTTCCAGGAGTTTATTAATGACATTTTCCGTGACCTCCTCTATGTTTGTGTAGTAGTCTATCTTGATGACATCTTGATTTTTTTCTCCAGATCCTATGACTCATCAGAAGCATGTCCGTCAAGTCTTGCTGCGGTTAAGGGAGAATAATCTGTACGCCAAATTGGGGAAGTGCGAATTTGAGAGAGATACTCTACCCTTCCTGGGCTACATCATCTCGAATAGAGATCTCAAGATGGATCCTGAAAAGGTAAAGTCTGTCCTGGAATGGCCACGTCCTCAAGGCTTGAGGGCCATACAGGGCTTTCTGGGATTCGCCAGTTTTTACAGACAGTTCATCCCAAACTTCTCTTCACTGACATCTCCTATCTTTAACCTCACCAAGGGGCATGTACGCCAAGGTGTGGACTCCTGAGGCAGAGTCCGCATTCAATACTCTGAAGAGTGCCTTCATGTCAGCCTCTATCTTCCATCATCCAGACGTCTCTCTACAGTTCTTGTTGGAGGTGGATGCATCCTCTGTCAGTGCTGGTGCACTCCTGTTCAAGAGAGGCTCCAAGGGCAAGTCTAGGGTATGTAGATATTTCTCCAGGGAGGACTTTTGTGCGCATGGCTGACCGAAGGAGGGTCCTCCGCTGGTGACATGCCTCTAGACTGGCAGGTCACGCGGGGATCCGTAAGACCCGGGATTTGATTGCCCATCATTTCTGGTGGCCCACTCTGCCCAAAGTTGTTATGGACTTTGTTTCCTCCTGCTCTGTGTGTGCAGCTAAGAAGGTCGCTCACTCCAGACCCGCTGGTCTGCTCCAGGCATTGCCTGTGCCGGATGTTCCCTGGCAGCATATAGCTATGGACTTTGTTATTGACCTGCCTCTCTCTGCCGGATGCAGTACTGTCTGGGTGGTGGTGGATCGATTTTCGAAAATGGCCCACTTCGTTCCTCTGACCGGTCTTCCATCTGCTCCTTAACTGGCCAAGCTGTTTATCCAACACATCTTCTGCCTGCACGGCTTGCCGCAGCATATTGTGTCTGATCGGGGGGTTCAGTTCACCTCGAGGTTCTGGAGAGCCCTTTGCGGACTTCTACGTGAGAAGTTGGACTTTTCCTCGGCCTACCATCCTCAGTCCAATGGACTCGAGGATCAATCAAATCTTGGAGAACTACCTGCGTCACTTCGTCTCTAGGCAGCATGATGACTGGGTGCAGTTGCTTCCGTGGGCTGAATTCTCCCACAACAATCATACCAGCAAGTCCACTAGGAACACTCCGTTCTTCATAGTCCTTGGCCAACACCCACGAATACCTCTCCCGGTTCCTGATTCATCCAAGGTACCAGCTGCTGACACGGCCTTTAGGGACTTTCTACAGATTTAGCGGCAGACTCGATCCTTCATCCTGCTGGCAGTTGACCGTATGAAACGGAGGGCGGACACAAGGAGAAGACACAAAGGTCTGGCTGTCCTCCAGGAACATTCGACTAAGGGTGCCGTCATGCAAGTTTGCTCCCAGGTTCCTCGGACCATTCGAGATCCTACAACAGATCAACCCTGTAGCCTATAAGCTTTGGCTGCCTACTACCCTCAAGGTCCCCAACTCCTTCCATGTATCCCTCCTGAAGCCAGTGGTCCTGAACCGCTACACCAAGACTCCTAGCCCTGTGGTTGTCGCCAGCGGCCCTTCAGACACCTTTGAGGTTCAAGAGATCCTAGACACCAAAAGATTGAGAGGAAAGACCTTTTATTTGGTGGATTGGAGGGGATTTAGTCCTGAAGAGAGGTCTTGGGAGCCAGAGGAGAACCTCAATGCTCCTGCTCTTCTGAAAAAGTTTCTCTTTCGCTCTGGTCCCAAGAAGAGGGGGCGTAAGAGGGGGGATACTGTAATGTCCGTGGCTGCGGGCTGTCAGCTCCGTTCTCCGCCTGACAGCCGCAGCCACGAGTCGGCAAGCGCTGGCCCCAGCCTCCTCCTCAGGAGAAGCCAGCGCTCGCGTCTACTCACCACAGCCGGACCTCATTCATGAACCTTGACCCGTGAGTACTCTGGACTATAAGAGGGGTCCAGCCCCCTAGTTCTATGCCTGAGCTTTGTTCTGTATTCCTAGTCTGTCTTGCATATGGCCCCCTAGTGTTTCCTGCTCCCAGTGTTCCTGTTCCTGTAATCTATTACTTGTATCCTGATCTAGTGCCGTGCTGCGTTGGATACCACGCCTGTTCTGATTCTCCACACCTGACGTCCACCTGCTGCCAAGTTCCTGCCAAACCTGCCCTGCTACATCTCCGAGCTGCCACAGGTACCCTATACGGACTATAGACTTTTACCTGCATACTGTTGGCCAGCTGCCTTACCGCCAAGATGGTACAGCCCAGTGGGTCCACAGACCCTTCATGACACAGTTGAGGTATCTAGGGCATTTACTAGTGCGACGACAGGCATTGGATACCTGAATAAACAGTTTATTAATTGTAAATATAGAGGGGTGATATATTTAGCTAAATGTACGTGCCCTAATGATTATGTGGGGAAGACTAAAAGAGAGTTCAGGAGACGCATCAGGGATCATTATAATGATATCATAAACAAAAGAGACACTACAATATCAAGACACATTTGTTCGGCACATAGGGTAAACACAAAATCCATCAGATTCCAGGGTATACAACATATTGAACCTAGCCCTAGAGGTGGCAACTGGGATAAATTATTATTACAGACAGAGTCGAGATGGATATACAAGATGAGATCGGTATCTCCAGACGGTGTGAATGAAAATGTGAATTTTGCATGTTTCCTATAGGGATTGGGTTAGACTACGCATATAGAGGGGAGGGGAAGGATGCAATATACGATCCTCGTATAAGATTCTGACTATACTCTGAACAAAAATCTTAACACAGGAACCAATACCCTATACTTAATTGACACTTATATGTTATGTATGTCAGTATATGTCCTTATAAGTAAATGTGTGATGTTCCACGTTTTAACAGCTTATTAAAAGCTAAGTTTTATATTTACTCCTTCTGCAGCTTTATAATATAATCACTATTGACCGCGGCATTTAAGGTGTCAAATGGCAAGATTGGAGGTTTCTCCAATCCTAGCTGTTGCAGCGGATGCCCAGCAGTCAGTAACAGCCAGGCTCCCGCAGTGATCGTGCGAGCACAGCTTCTGTGCCCGCGCGATCAGAAGCATGTATGTGATTGTATGCTAAGCTGTTAATTTAATGAGAGCATTCAAGTTTCGAACTAACTTTCTGTAGACATTAGCAAAACCAATAAATTACTGAATTTTCCATTTTTTGGGGTTGGCCAATCAACACCAGCCAGTCCATACTGAGATGTGCTGGAGATATACTGTACCCAAAGAAATTGAATTGTAGTCTATTCAAAATTACATTTCTCAAGTTTAATATATACAGTGAAGGAAATAAGTATTTGATCCCTTGCTGATTTTGTAAGTTTGCCCACTGTCAAAGACATGAACAGTCTAGAATTTTTAGGCTAGGTTAATTTTACCAGTGAGAGATAGATTATATTTAAAAAAAAACTGAAAAACACATTGTTAAAATTATATATATTTATTTGCATTGTGCACAGAGAAATAAGTATTTGATCCCTTTGGCAAACAAGACTTAATACTTGGTGGCAAAACCCTTGTTGGCAAGCACAGCAGTCAGACGTTTTTTGTAGTTGCACACATGTTAGATGGAATTTTGGCCCACTCCTCTTTGCAGATCATCTGTAAATCATTAAGATTTCGAGGCTGTTGCTTGGCAACTCGGATCTTCAGCTCCCTCCATAAGTTTTCGATGGGATTAAGGTCTGGAGACTGGCTAGGCCACTCCATGACCTTAATGTGCTTCTTTTTGAGCCACTCCTTTGTTGCCTTGGCTGTATGTTTCGGGTCATTGTCGTGCTGGAAGACCCAGCCACGAGCCATTTTTAATGTCCTGGTGGAGGGAAGGAGGTTGTCACTCAGGATTTGCCGGTACATGGCTCCATCCATTCTCCCATTGATGCGGTGAAGTAGTCCTGTGCCCTTAGCAGAGAAACACCCCCAAAACATAATGTTTCCAACTCCATGCTTGACAGTGGGGACGGTGTTCTTTGGGTTATAGGCAGCATTTCTCTTCCTCCAAACACGGCGAGTTGAGTTAATGCCAAAGAGCTCAATTTTAGTCTCATCTGACCACAGCACCTTCTCCCAATCACTCTCAGAATCATCCAGATGTCCATTTGCAAACTTCAGACGGGCCTGTACATGTGCCTTCTTGAGCAGGGGGACCTTGCAGGCACTGCAGGATTTTAATCCATTACGGCGTAATGTGTTACCAATGGTTTTCAAGGCAGCTGTGGTCCCAGCTGCCTTGAGATCATTAACAAGTTCCCCCCGTGTAGTTTTCGGCTGAGCTCTCACCTTCCTCAGGATCAAGGATACCCCACGAGGTGAGATTTTGCATGGAGCCCCAGATCGATGTCGATTGACAGTAATTTTGTATGTCTTCCATTTTCTTACTATTGCACCAACAGTTGTCTCCTTCTCACCCAGCGTCTTACTTATGGTTTTGTAGCCCATTCCAGCCTTGTGCAGGTCTATGATTTTGTCCCTGACATCCTTAGAAAGCTCTTTGGTCTTGCCCATGTTGTAGAGGTTAGAGTCAGACTGATTAATTGAGTCTGTGGACAGGAGTCTTTTATACAGGTGACCATTTAAGACAGCTGTCTTTAATGCAGGCACCAAGTTGATTTGGAGCGTGTAACTGGTCTGGAGGAGGCTGAACTCTTAATGGTTGGTAGGGGATCAAATACTTATTTCTCTGTGCACAATGCAAATAAATATATATAATTTTGACTATGTGATTTTCTGGTTTGTTTTTTTATATAATCTATCTCTCACTGGTAAAATTAACCTAGCCTAAAAATTCTAGACTGTTCATGTCTTTGACAGTGGGCAAACTTACAAAATCAGCAAGGGATCAAATACTTATTTCCTTCACTGTAAGCAATATTCCCAAAGTCTTTGTAGTACAGTGCAGACATGTTTCCGATGCTCCTAAAGAATGTCTGAAAAAAAAATGAGGATATCATCCAGGTAGGCTATTACAAGTTGCCAAAATAAGTTCCTAAAAAGATCATTGATAAAGTGTTAGAAAGCGACTGGAGCATTACAAAGTTCAAAAGACATTAAAAGATACTCAAAGTGTCCAAACTGTCCAAAGTGTCCATTCATCCCAAGGACAGATTAAAACAGGGTTATTTGCTCCTCTTAGATCAAGCTTATTAAATATTTTAGCTGTGCAAAGCCTTTTAAGTAATTCTGTAATTAAAAGGTGAGGATATTGCTTTTTTTTTTTTTATAATTTCTTTGTTTAACTTTTTTAAGGGAGGAGATAGAGAGTACATAATGGAAGGAAAGAGGGCAGGGGGTTACAAAATATACAAATACAGAAAGAAAAACAAACAATTGTCTCTGCTGTTGTTAGTATGAATTAGAAACAGACCTATATAATTCTGTACAAGATTAAAGGATTATATGATATATGTAACTGGCATCAAGTATTCTAAGTTTGAGAAGAAACTGACACCCCACCAATCATAAAAACTTAGTCCAAATTTTGTGCTTTTATCCATCTGCCCTAAATCGTGTAATACTTATCTAGATTGTTCTATTGACCATTTTGTTTCGCTTCGTGTCTGTTCGGCTTTTTCCGGAAATTAATGTATCGGAGTACGGACAGAATAGAATGTCCATGAGCCCATACTCCGATACATCGGCTTTCCGGAAAAAGCCGAACAGACACTAAGCGGCTGAGCGCTCACAAGCGCTTCAGCTGCTTCATTCTAGCGATTGGTAGGGGTCTCAGTGCTCGGACCCCCACCAATCCAAACTTCTGACATGTCACTATGACATGTCAGAAGTCTGCCAAAAGTTGAGCTACACTTTAAACCAAATATGTGACAAATTCCCTGTTTCTTTCTTACAGCTCCAGCATATTGGGTTTTGGTTGGGATCAATTCTGTTCAAGAGCTCTGGTGTCTTATACCAACGTGCAACTAGTTTATAGTTTAGTTCTTGAATTTTTGTAGAACTAGAGGGAGATTGATAATTTTTCTAGATTTGATCAGTCTGTTCCCTGGTGAACGTTTTACCAAGATTTTTTTCCCATTTTGTTATAAATTAGGGTGTTTCTGAATTAGTAATAAGACGTAGGTAAAGTTTTGAAATGTCTTTTTGGGTATAATTCTAGAAGAGTAAAAATTAGTGAATAAATTTACAGTATTTAAGTCTAAGATGTCAGGTGAGAAAAGACTCAGCAATTATGTTCTATTTCCCAACATTAAACGTGAGGTTGGGGATTATACTTTTCATTTGTTTAACCCCTTAATGACCAGCCTATTTTAGACCTTAATGACCAGGCTATTTTTTACGTTTTTCCATCGTCGCATTCCAAAAGCTAGAACTTTTTTATTTTTGCGTCGACATAGCTGTATAAGGTTTTGTTTTTTGCGGTACAAGTTGTATTTTTTAATAGCACCATTTTCAGGTACATATTATTTATTGATTAACTTTTATTAACTTTTTTTGGGGGGGAGATAGAAAAAAATCAGAAATTTTGCCACACGTTTTCGCGTCTTAAATCTACGCCGTTTACCGTGTGATATAAATAACACAATAACTTTATTCAGCGGGTTGTTACGATTGCAACGATACCAAATTTGTATAGTTTTTGTATGTTTTACTACTTTTACACATTAAAAACGCTTTTTTTTTTTTCAAAATTATATGTTTCTGTGTCCCCATATTTGATGAGCCGTAATGGTTTTATTTTTTCGCCGATGCAGTTGTATGAGGGCTTTTTTTTTGCGAGAAGACTTAGTTTTTATTGGTACCATTTTGGAGTAGATGCGACTTTTTGATCACTTTTTAATCACATTTTTTTAAAGTCAGGATTCACAGAAAACAGCAATTTTTCCGTCGTGTTTGAGTTAATTTTTTACGGCTTTCACCGTGTGGGTTAAGTAATGTAATAGATTTATAGTCGGGGTCATTACGGATGCGGTGATACCAAATATATGTAACTTTTTAACTTTATTTTGTTTTTTTACTACTAAAGCAATTTGTAAGGGGAAAAAGTGTGTTTTTCATTTTTTTTTATTAACTTTCTTACAATTTTTTTTACTTTTTTACTAGTCCCACTAGGGGACTTCACTATGCGATCCTCCGATCGCCATTATAATACACTGCAATACTTTTGTATTGCAGTGTATTACTGCCTGTCTGTTTAAAATGGACAGGCATCTGCTAGGACATGCCTCTGACATAGCCTAGAAGGTATTCACTACAGGCAGACCTGGGGGCATTTATTAGGTCCCCGGCTGCCATTGGAGACACAGACACTCGGCGATCTTATCGCCAGGTGTCAGTGGGATGAGAGGGAGCTCCCACCCTCTCTCCAAAACCACTCGGATGCAGTGCTCGCTATTGAGCACCTCATCTGAGGGGTTAAACGGGTGAAATCGATACGAATATCGATCTCACCCAGCAGAGCAGGGACGCTCACAGCCCTCAGCTACCTCTGGCAGCTGAGAGCAGGGAGATTTGACAGCTCCCTGCTCTGTTTACTTATTCTGATGCCGCGACGTAAAAAGTCTATGGCATCGGAATAAGACCCGTTAGTGACCGACGTAAAAAGACTATGGGCCGGTCACTAAGGGGTTAAATGTAATCACAGCTTTGTTATGAATAAAATTGCTTACTGGAAGTAATGCTTCCCTTAAGTTCCTAGATAATTCCTTCCCGTAATGCTTCCCTTTAGTTTTTTGAATTTGTTAGGTATCAAGAAAAAGATAGGGGTATGAATGCATGTACTAGGTAAAAATTGGTGTCTTTTGTTTAGTTTGTGCCAGATTCTGACAGTTTGTTTAGGTAAAGGATTGAGGAATATTTAAATTTATCATAAGATGTCGGCCATAAAAGTTCTTCAATATTCGTTTTTAAGAGATATAATTAAAGTTCTACCCAGAGTTTCCGTTTAACCCTTTCAAGACTGAGCCTGTTTTGGCCTTAATGACGAAGCCGATTTTTCAAATCTGACATGTGCCACTTTTGGTGGTAATAACTTTGGAATGCTTTTACCTATCCAAGCGATTCTGAGAAATTTTTTTTTCTCATGAGATGTTGTACTTTATGTTAGTGAAAAAAATTGGTAGATAAATTCAATATTTATTTGTAAAAACCACCAAGATTTGGAGAAAATTTTAAAAAATTATCATTTTTCTAAATTTAAATGTATTATCTTGTAAAACAGATAGTAATACCACACAAAATAGTTACTAGTTTACATTTCCCATATGTCTACTTTATGTTTGCATCATTTTTTGAATATTCTTTTATTTTTCTAGGACGTTACAAGGCTTAGAACTTTAGCAGCAATTTCTCATATTTTCAAGAAAATTTCAAAAGGCTATTTTTTCAGGGACCAGTTCAGTTCTGAAGTGTCTTTGAGGGCCTTATATATTAGAAAGTCCCCATAAATCACCCTATTTTGAAAACTGCATCCCTCAAAGTATTCAAAACAGCAGTCAGAAAGTGTTTTAATCCTTTAGCCGTTTCACAGGAATTAAAGCAAAGTAGAGGTGAAATTTACAAATTTCTTTTTTTTTTGCCATAATTCATTTGTAATACATTTTTTTTTCTGTACCACAGAAGGTTTTACCCGAGAAATGCAACTCAATATTTATTGCCCATATTCTCTAGTTTTTAGAAATATCCCACTTGTGGCCCTAGTATGCTACTGGATTGAAACACAGGCCTCAGAAGCAAAAGAGCACCTAGTGGATTTTAGGGCCTCCTTTTTTTAGAATATATTTTAGGTACCATGTTAGGTTTGAAGAGGTCTTGTGGTGCCAAAACAGTGGAAACCTCCCAATAGTGACCCTGTTTTGCAAACTACACCCATCAAGGAATTTATCTAGGGTTGTAGTTAGCATTTTGACCGAACAGTTTTATTGCTACATTTATTTGAATTAGTATGTGAAGATGAAAATCTACTTTTTTGTCTGAAAAACTTTAATTTTTTAAATTTTTACAAGGAATAAAGGTGAAAAAACACACGAAAATATGTAAAGCAATTTCTCCCGATTATAGTAATACCCCATATGTGGTAATAAACTGCTGTTTGGACCCACAGCAGGGCTCAGAAGAGAAGGAGCACCATTTGGATTTTGGATTTCTGATTTTGCTGGAATCGTTTTCAGTGCTGTGTCACGTTTGCAATGTACTGGAGTGACCAAAACAATGGAAACTCCCCAAAAGTGACCCCATTTGGGAAACTACACCCCTCAAGGAATTTTTCTAAGGGGAAAGTTAGCATTTTGACACCACAGTTGTTTTGCTGAATTCATTGGAATTAGTCTGTAAAGGTAAAAATCTACTTTATTTCTGAAAAAACTTAGACATTTTTAATTTTTACAAGGAATAAAGGAGAAAAAGCACCCCAACATTTGTAAAACAATTTCTCCCGATTATGGAAATATGCTATATGTGGTAATAAACTGCTGTTTGGACCCACAGCGGGGCTTAGAAGGGAAGGAGCTCTATTTGGCTTTTGGAGCTCAAATTTAGCTGAAATGGTTTTCGGGGTGCCATGTAGCATTTGCAAAGCCACACTATTTGGGAAACTACACCACTTAAGAAATCGATCTAGGGGTATAGTGAGCATTTAGACCCCACAGGTCTTTTGCAGAATTTATTAGAATTAGGCCGTGAAAATGAATATCAACATTATTTCCACTAAATATGTTGAATTTTTTCAATTTCACAAAGGATAAAGGAGGAAAAAGCACCCCAACATTTGTAAAGCAATTTCTCCCGAGTACGGCAATACCCCACATGTGGTCATAAATGTTTTTTCATTACAAAAAAATTAACCCTTTCCAGACTGATCCATTTTTGCTTTTTCTTTTTGTTTTTCCCTCCCTGCTTTCCAAGAGCCATAACTTTTTTATATTTCCGTCAATAGAGTGGTGTGAGGGATTATTTTTTGCGGAACAAGCTGTAGTTTTTATTGGTACCATTTTTTGGCACATACAACATTTTGAGCACTTTTTATTACATTTTTTGGTAGGGACAAAGTGATCAAAAAGCAGCGATTTTGCCGTTTTAAAGTCTTTATTTTTCACGGCGTTCACCGTGCGAGTTAAAAAAGCTGTATTGTAATAGTTTGGACTTTTATAGACACAGCTATACCTATTTTGTGGATTTATTATTTTTTGACATTACTTTAGAGAAAAAATGTGAAAAGGTTTGTTTTTTTTGGACTTTAAATATTTATTTCATTTTTTTCACTAATAATAATAATTTACTTTTGTTATTACACATTTTATTAGTCCCCCTAGGGGACTCGAACCAGCAATCATTAGATCACTTGTACAATACACTGCAATACTAATGTATTGCAGTATATTGTCATTTTTACAGGCTCCTGTAACAGCTTGATTGCTTTTCCTGTCCGTTAGTCCCGGGTGTCAGCTGTAATACACAGCCGACACCCGCAGCGTATGGCGCGGGCTCAGCACGGGAGCCTGCTCCATACATCACTCCCACACCACGACATGCTATTAAGTCGTGGTGTGCAAAGGGGTTAATGCGCAATTAATGGGGTGGAGTGAAAATTAAAATTTTCCGCCGATATGCCATTTAGTACACTATATGTTATGCCCACTTTGTGCCACTGAAGAAAAATACCTCATAAAATATTAACCGGGTTCTCCCGGCTATGGCGATGCCATATCTGTGGATGTAAACAGCTGTTTGGGCACGCTGTAGGGCTCAGAAAGGAGGGACAGCCATTTGGCTTTTGGAGTGCATATTTAGCTTGGTAGTATTTCTGTTTGGCGTTTTGCTGCTATTTCAGTTTATAATGTGGGGGCATTAAGCTGTCCGGAGTACATCAGGGTATAATAAGAGGGTATAATACTGGGGTAAATAAATAATAATCCTCAGATATGTGGCCAGTGTCGCACTGATAAATGGTGCCCAATCTTCTCCGCTTTTGGAACACTGCACATTTTGCATCGCTATATTCTGAGAGCCAGAACTTTTTTCTTTTTTCTTCGCCAGAGCTGTGTGAGGGCTTATTTGTTGTAGGACAATCTGTAGTTTTCATTGGTACATGCAATTTTTTTGATCACTTTTTATTCCATTTTTTGGCAAGCAAAGTGACCAAAAACGATCAATTCTGACAATGTTTTTTTTTAATAATTTTTTTTACGATGTTCACCCTGGGCTATAAATTACCATTTTACTTTATTCGGCGGGTCGGTACGATTACGGCGATACCATATGTATATAGTTTTTTTTATGTTTTGCAGCGTTTGCGCAATAAAATCACTTATTTATAAAATAATTAATTTTTTGTGTCACCGTATTCTAATAGTCATAACTTTTTTATTTTTCAGTCAAAAAAGCTGTGTAAGGGCTTGTTTTTTTGCGAGACGGGTTGTAGTTTTTATTGGTACAATATTGGCGTACATGCGACTTTTTGATCACTTTTTATTGTATATTTTGGGAAGGGTGGTGACCAAAAAATAGTGATTCTAGCGTTGTTTTTTTTTTGCGGTGTTAATTGTGCGGGAAAAATAATATTAGAGTTTTATAGTTGGGGTCATTATGAACGCGGTGATACCAAATATGTGTACTTTTTTAACGTGTTAATTTTTTCCTATAATAAAAGACTTATAGGGAAAAAAGCATTTTTTGTTTATGTAACTTATAACTTTTATTTTTACACTTTTTTAAACCATTTTTATTATCTTTTTTTTACTTGTCCCACTAGGGGACATTTAGACTTGCAGCTCAGATCGCTGCTAGTCCTACGGAGTGTAATGTGTTCTGTCATTGTAACGGGACAGTCAGTCAAGCGCCATCTTGAAGATCCGAATCAGGTTAGGGGGGCGGATGGGGGGGGGTTGATCGGGGGTGTAACAGGGGGGTGCTGGCCCTTATTTAGACCATTTCTCTCTTCTCTCACAGAATATATTCTGTGAGAGAAGAGAGAGAACGGACTGTCGCTGTTCTTACAGCGATCGCCGTTATTCGTTGAAATGACGGCGATCATGTGACCCTCGGTCTGTGCTCCGAGGCCTCAGCTACCTCCGTAGCTGAGTGCACAGAGTTTAAGCACCTCCCGGGGACGCTATCTTATGCCAAAGTGCCGCCGTGAAAAGGCGGCGCTCTGGCATAAGTACCCTTAATGGTCGCCGTGAAAACACGTATAAGCGGTCATTAAGGGTTTAATATAATTTTTTCATTCAATAAATCCAGAAAGTGTATAGCATCCCTGTAGTTTTCCAGGTCTGGTAGGCCTATTCCGCCTGCTTTTTTGTTTTTAATGAGCGTTGAGAATTTAAATATTTATCCTTTAGATTGCCATACAAATTTTGTTATTGTAGCGTCCATGGCCGCGGGCTGTCAGGTTTACTCACCTCCCGACGCCCGCAGCCATGGATCTGTGAGCGCTGGTCCCCATCTCCTTCCTAGGAGACGCCAGCGCTCACTTCCGCTCCGTTCGGCTGTGTCCCGTAGGGTGCGCGCGCACGCTCGTGCCCGGCCTTAAAGGGCCAGCGCGCGCAAATTAGAGGAAGTCATCATCATCAACTGCCACGATTTCCTGGTCTATAAGAAGGCCCCTGGCCTTCTAATCCTTGCCTGGGCATTGTTAGTTTTCCCAGTCTGTCTTGCAAATGGTCCCTTAGTGTTTCCCGTTCCTGTTGTTACCCGTGCCTTGTTCCCGTTCCTGTTTCCCGTGCTTTGCCTTAGTATCAAGTCGTGCCACGTCCTGTGTCATCTGCCACGTCCAGAGGAATCTGCCACATCCTGTGTCATCTGCCACGTCCGGAGGAATCTGCTACGTCCTGTGTCATCTGCCACGTCCGGAGGAATCCGCCACGTCCTGTGTCATCTGCCTCATCCGGAGGAATCTGCCATGTCTGGCGCAACTTGCGGCTCCTGAGCCATCCGCCACGTTTGGCGCTGTCTGCTGCAACCATCTCCATCTGTGCCAGAGCTTCGGTCACTGTCCGGACTATCCAGGTACCCTTGTGCGGGACATTGTATTTCTGGGGTTTCCTGTGGTTTGGCCAGCTGCCTTCCCGCTACGGCGGTACGGCCTAGTGGGTCCACTACCCGCGCCGTGACAGTTCGCTCAGGCCATGGACCCCGCTGGTCAACCTGGGACTTTGACGACACAAGCCATGCTGGCCGAGATGGAGGATCTCCAGTCACGACAAGACCATCTCCTCCTGTCGGTGAATGCCATAGCCCATCGATTGCTCGCTCCAACCACAGTCGTCCCCGCACCTCTCCCTGCGGTTCCTCCTGCTACACTTCCTGTCTGTACCGGTACCAACCCCCTGTGTTTCTTGCCGCTACCTCCACGCTATGACGAAGATCCGAGGTCCTGCAGGGGATTTTTGAATCAGTGCCTGATCCATTTCAGACTTCATGCCAGGTCCTTCTGTTCGGATAACGTCAGGATCACCTTCATCATCTCTCTCCTTACTGGCAAAGCCCTGGCATGGGCTAATCCTCTGTGGGAACATCAGGGACCAGAGACCCGGGACTTGCAGTGCTTCTTACAGACCTTCCGCTCGATCTTTGAGGAACCTGGGAGAGTTTCTTCGGCTGCTGCATAACCCTACACCAGGGAAACCTCTCCGTGGGCGAGTATGCCATCCAGTTCCGTATCCTGGCTGCTGAATTGACCTGGAACAACGAGGCTTTGGTGGCTACATTCTGGCAGGGACTGTCTTCAGGGATCAAGGACGAGCTGGCTGCTCGCAATCTGCCATCTACCCTGGACGATCTTATCCTACTCGCCTCCCGTGTCGACATGAGGATCCGGGAACGTTCCAAAGAGGTTCTCTGGGAGAGAGTACTTCCTGGGCTGGATTCTGCTGTCCCGCAATCCCCCTCAGTCGTCCCACCAGAGGATCCGATGCAGGGTAATTATGTCAAATTGTCTACCCAGGAGAAACAACGCAGACGCACTTCTGGACTTTGTTTGTATTGCGTCCGTGGAGGCCATGTTGTGCGTCTGTGTCCCCAGAGGCCGGAGAGACCCCATTGCCTAGGATTGGTTGGAGAGACAACCCTAGGTGGAACGGAATCTAACAGAGCATTCGGTTCCAAATTGACTATTCCTGTGACCCTGGTATCCGGCGAGAGGACGCATCAAGTTTCTGCCTATCTTGACTCTGGCTCTGCTGCAAACTTCATCCAGAAAGAGCTTGTGGATCATCTTCAGTTGCCCACAGTTCCCCTTGAGACATCTTTGGCTGTTGCCTCAGTTAATGGACTGCCTCTGCCTGATCCCATCATCTCTAAAACCAAGCCATTGAAGCTCCAGGTTGGAGTACTTCATTCTGAATTTATTTATTTCCTTGTTTTGCCCAAGGCCATCAATCCTGTTCTGCTGGGCCTGCCTTGGCTTCGACTACATGCCCCAGTCCTGGACTGGAATTCTGGAGAGGTTCTCCAATGGGGCTCCAAGTGCCATGGTCGTTGTCTGTTGCAGATCCATCCTGTCAAGCCTACTCTGCCTCAGTCGTTGGCTCAATATGCAGATGTTTTCATCAAAAGGGAGGCTGAGACGCTGCCTCTACATCAGACCTATGACTGCCCCATATAACTGGTTCCTAATGCCTCTCTCCCCCGTGGACGGGTATATCCTCTCTCCTTGCCTGAGTCTTTATTTATGTCGGCCTATATCAAGGAGAATCTGGAGAGGGGTTTTATACGAAAATCTTCCTCCCCGGCCGGGGCTGGATTCTTCTTCGTTAAAAAGAAGGATGGATCCCTTCGTCCCTGCATTGACTACCGGGGCATCAACCTGATCACAGTCAAGAACAAATACCCGTTGCCACTCATCTCTGAGCTGTTTGATTGCATACGAGGGGCCAAAAATTTTTCTAAGCTAGACCTGCGTGGGGCTTACAATCTAGTCCGGATTCGCCGGGGTGATGAATGGAAGACGGCATTTAACACCCGGGACGGGCACTACGAATACCTAGTGATGCCCTTCGGACTGTGTAACGCTCCCGTAGTGTTTCAGGAGTTCGTTAACGATATCTTCCGGGATCTACTCTATGTCTGTGTTGTTGCTTATCTCGATGATATTTTGATTTTCTCCCCAGATCCGACGACTCATCGGAGGCATGTCCGTCAGGTTCTACTACGATTGAGGGAGAATCATTTATACGCCAAGTTGGAGAAGTGCGTCTTTGAGAAGAGTTCTCTGCCCTTCCTGGGCTACATCATCTCGGATCAGGGCCTCAAGATGGATCCTAAGAAAGTGAAGGCTGTCCTGGAGTCGCCACGTCCCCAAGGCTTAAGGGCCATACAGCGGTTCCTGGGATTCTCCAATTTCTACCGCCAGTTTAATCCTAATTTCTCTTCTCTGACGTCTCCCATCTCGTCCCTTACCAAGAAGGGTGTGAACGCCAAAGTGTGAACTCCAGAGGCAGAGTCCGCATTTATTAGCCTCAAGAGAGCCTTCACCTCAGCCTCGATCCTCCATCATCATGACATATCTTGGCAGTTCTTCCTCTGTTGGTGCAGGTGCACTTCTGTTCCAGAGGAGCTCCAAAGGAAAGGCAGTAGTATGTGGCTACTACGCTAGACTGTTTTCTTCTGCTGAGCACAATTACTCCATTGGAGATCGGGAGCTGCTGGCCATCAAATTGGCTCTGGAGGAGTGGAGACATCTTCTGGAGGGCACTGCTCACGCCATCCTGATCTTCACCGACCACAAGAACCTTACTTACCTTCAGTCCGCTCAAAGACTTAATCCTCGTCAAGCCAGGTGGTCGCTGTTCTTCACCCGTTTTCTGTTTGTGCTCCACTACCATCCCGCGGACAAGAATGTGAGGGCCGATGCCCTGTCCAGATCGTTTGAGACGGAAGACACGGTGGAGTCCCTTCAGACCATCATAGACCCGTCCTGCATTGTCACTGCTAATCCTCTGCAGGTTAGAGACATCCCTCCTGGGAGGACTTTTGTTCGGTTGGCAGACAGGAGAAGAATTCTCCACTGGGGACATAGTTCTAAACTTGCTGGGCACGCTGGTGTCCGTAAAACCCGAGATCTGATTGCTCGTCACTTTTGGTGGCCCACGCTACCTAAAGATGTTCTGGACTTTGTCTCTTCTTGCACGGTGTGTGCCTCTAACAAAGTGACTCACTCCAAGCCTGCCGGCCTGCTTCAACCTCTGCCTGTACCCAATGCCCCCTGGCAGCACATTGCGATGGACTTCATCACAGACCTTCCCCCCTCAGCAGGATGCAACACCATCTGGGTGGTGGTGGACCGGTTCTCTAAGATGGCTAATTTTATCCCGCTGACCGGCCTACCTTCTGCTCCTCGTCTGGCGAGTCTCTTTATTCTACACATCTTCCGCTTGCATCGCCATCGTGTCAGATCGTGGTGTTCAGTTTACCTCTAAGTTCTGGAGAGCCCTCTGTAAACTCCTGGATGTGAGTTTGGACTTTTCCTCTGCCTATCACCCCCAGTCCAATGGGCAAGTAGAGAGGATCAACCAGAACATGGACAATTATCTCCGCCACTTCATCTCTTCACAGCACGATAACTGGGTACAGCTTCTTCCATGGGCCGAGTTTTCTTACAACAACCACACAAGTGAGTCCACCACTTCCACTCCGTTTCACATCGTGTACAGTCAACATCCCAGAGTCCCTCTTCCTGTATCAACTTCATCTCAGGTACCCGCTGCTGACTCTGCATATGGGGACTTCCTGCAAATCTAGCAACAGACCCGGTCCTCTATTTTGCTGGCGGTAGATCGCATGAAGCGAAAGGCAGATACTAAGAGAAGAGAGCCACCTCAGTATCTTCCTGGGACTAAAGTCTGGCTGTCCTCTCGGAACATTCGCTTGAGGGTGCCTTTATACAAGTTTGCTCCCAGGTTCCTTGGTCCTTTCGAGATCCTGCAACAAATCAACCCTGTCTCCTATAAGCTGCGGCTGCCTCCTACCCTCAGAATCCCTAACTCCTTCCATGTGTCCCTCCTGAAACCAGTGGTCCTGAACCACTACAGCAAGACTTCTAGTTCCACAGTTGCTACCAGCGGCCCTTCTGATGTATTCGAGGTAAAGGAGATCCTAGACTGCAAAAGGGTAGGAGGAAGGACTTTCTATTTGGTGGACTGGAGATGGTTTGGTCCTGAGGAGAGGTCCTGGGAGCCAGAGGAGAACCTCAGCGCTCCTGCTCTTATTAAAAAGTTCCTCTCTCACTCTGGCCCCAAGAAGAGGGGGCGTAAGAGGGGGGATACTGTAGCGTCCATGGCCGCGGGCCGTCGGGTTTACTCACCTCCCGACGCCCGCAGCCATGGATCTGTGAGCGCTGGTCCCCATCTCCTTCCTAGGAGACGCCAGCGCTCACTACCGCTCTGTTCGGCTGTGTCCCGTAGGGTGCGCGCGCGCGCTCGTGCCCGGTCTTAAAGGGCCAGCGCGCGCAATTTAGAGGAAGTCATCATCATCAACTGCCACGATTTCCTGGTCTATAAGAAGGCCCTGGCCTTCTAATCCTTGCCTGAGCGTTGTTAGTTTTCCCAGTCTGTCTTGCAAATGGTCCCTTAGTGTTTCTCGTTCCTGTTGTTACCTGTGCCTTGTTCCCGTTCCTGTTTCCCGTGCTTTGCCTTAGTATCAAGTCATGCCACGTCCTGTGTCATCTGCCACGTCCAGAGGAATCTGCCCCATCCTGTGTCATCTGCCACGTCCGGAGGAATCTGCCACGTCCTGTGTCATCTGCCACGTCCGGAGGAATCCACCACGTCCTGTGTCATCTGCCTCGTCCGGAGGAATCCGCCACGTCTGGCGCAACTTGCGGCTCCTGTGCCATCCGCCACGTTTGGCGCTGTCTGCTGCAACCATCTCCATCTGTGCCAGAGCTTCGGTCACCGTCCGGACTATCCAGGTACCCTTGTGCGGGACATTGTATTTCTGGGGTTTCCTGTGGTTTGGCCAGCTGCCTTCCCGGTATGGCGGTACGGCCCAGTGGGTCCACTACCCGCGCCGTGACAGTTATAATCTTTTTGAGTTTATTAACAAATGTCAGAGGCACCACAATTGGTAAAACTTGCAGTAGGTAAAGTATTTTTGGTAATATTACAATTTTTATGATATTATTTCTCCCAAACCATGAGATCGGCAAAGTATTAAATTTCTCTAAGTCTGCTTCTATTTTAGTCAGTATTGCCTTATAATTCAACTCGATAATATCTTTAAAAGAATTGTTAATCTTTATTCCTAAAAAGGTGAAATGTACGCAATTATTTTTAAAGGAAAATTTTTAAGTCAATTCCTCCCACGTTTTGGGGTCTATGTTTACATTTAATAATTCTAATTTTGTTGTATTTAGTTTAAAGTTTGAGATTTGTCCAAATATTTTAAATATCCATGTAGTAAGGCTTTAATTGTCTTTCTTTGGTTTGAAAGAATTATTAGCATGTCGTCTGAGAATGCAGCAATCTTTTGTTCTAATTTATTAAATGAAAGACCAGTGATTTCCTTGTTTTCTCTTATCATTTGGACTAGAACTTCCATGGTCATTATAAATAGTAATGGAGATAAAGGATAACTGTCATAATGCGGGGTGTGGACCCACTGGGCCGTACCGCGTAGCGGGGTGGCAGCTGGCCAAACAGGTAAGTACAGAGTTCAAATAGTTCAGCGAGGGTACCTGAGGCAATCGTAGGCAGTAACGAGGCAGGCACGTGAAGGACCAGGCGGCGGGAAGACGTCAGGAGAGGCATAGCAAGTCAAGCGAGACTGTAGCACAGCACGGCAACAGCACTAGAACTGGGTAGCAAGGAAACAGGATACGGGATACAGGAACAAGGTACATTGGGAAACTGGAAGACACTGGGAGACCATAAGCACGACAAACTAAGGGTAACAAATAATGTTCTGGCAAGGGGCAAGAGGGCAGAGCCCTTTTTATAGCCCAGGGCATCCTGGGCTAGATTTGCAGACTTCCTGCAAAATGCGCGCACTGGCCCTTTAAGACCGTGTACGCGCGGGCGTGCGCGCCCGCCGGAGACACTCAAAGTCCGGAAGTGAGTGCTGGCGCCTCACAGGAGGACGACGCTGCAGGGAGGTAAGATGTCCATGGCCACGGCCATCGAGGTTAACGGCAGAATGACAGACCGTGGCCATAGACGTTATAGTATAGACGCCATAGACGTTATAGTATAGACGCCCCCTCTTCTTGGGACCAGAGCGGGAGAGAAACTTCCTCACGAGGACAGGAGCATCGATGTTCTCCTCTGGCTCCCAAGACCTCTCTTCTGGGCCGAACCCCCTCCAATCCTCTAAATAAAATGTCCTTCCTCCCACCTTCTTGGTAGCTAGAATCTCTGTTACTTCGAAAGTCCCCGATAAGCCGCCAGGGACCACTGTGTAACTAGGAGTCCTTGAGTAGCGGTTCAGGACCATAGGTTTCAGCAGGGAGACGTGGAAGGAGTTAGGAATCCTGAGGGTAGGGGGGAGCCGCAGCTTGTAGGTTGATCTGTAGCAGGATTTAGAAGGGTCCGAGGAACCTAGGGGCAAATTTGCACGACAGCACTTTCAGCCGGATATTCCTAGAAGACAACCAGACTTTAGTCCCTGGAAGGAACTGCGGAGGTGCCCGACTTCTTGTATCTGCCTTTCTCTTCATGCGGCCCACCGCCAACAGGATTGAAGGTCGGGTCTGTTGCCAAATCTGTAGAAAGTCCCTGAAGGTCGAGTCGGCTGCAGGAACCTGGGACATAGTAGACACAGGAAGAGGTATACGAGGATGCTGACTGTAGACGATGAAGAATGGACTGGAAGTGGTCGACTCACTGGTGTAGTTGTTATAAGAGAACTCTGCCCATGGGAGCAACTGCACCCAATCATCATGGCGCCTGGAAACAAAGTGACGTAGATAGTTCTCCATAATCTGGTTAACTCTCTCGACTTACCCATTGGACTGGGGATGATAGGCCGAAGAGAAGTCCAATTGTACACCGAGGAGGCCGCAGGGTGCTCTCCAAAACTTTGAGGTGAACTGGACCCCTCAGTCCAAGAAAATATGCAGGGCAAGCCGTGCAGATGAAAGATGTGTTGTATGAAGAGGTCAGCCAATCGCGTAGCAGACGGCAGGGCGGTCAAGGGAATGATGTGAGCCATCTTGGAAAATCGATCCACCACCACCCAGATCACACTGCAACTCGCAGAAGAAGGAAAATCCGTGACAAAGTCCATAGCGACATGTTGCCAGGGGGCAATGGGCACAGGCAGTGGTTGGAGCAGACCAGCAGGTCTGGAGTGAGCAACTTTATTTGCTGCGCATACCGTGCATGAGGAGACAAAGTCCATAACGTCTTTTTTACACCGAGGAGGCCGCAGGGTGCTCTCCAAAACTTTGAGGTGAACTGGACACCTCAGTCCAAGAAAATATGCAGGGCAAGCCGTGCAGACGAAAGATGTGTTGTATGAAGAGGTCAGCCAATCGCGTAGCAGACGGCAGGGCGGTCAAGGGAATGATGTGAGCCATCTTGGAAAATCGATCCACCACCACCCAGATCACACTGCAACTCGCAGAAGAAGGAAGATCCGTGACAAAGTCCATAGCGACATGTTGCACAGGCAGTGGTTGGAGCAGGCCAGCAGGTCTGGAGTGAGCAATTTTATTTGCTGCGCATACCGTGCATGAGGAGACAAAGTCCATAACGTCTTTGGGTAGCGTAGGCCACCAGAACTGACGGGTGATTAGATCTTGGGTCTTACGAGCACCCGCGTGACCTGCCAGCTTAGAACTGTGACCCCAGCTAAGAATTCTTCCTCGGTCAGCCAGACGTACAAAAGTCCTACCCGGAGGAATGTCTCTAACTTGCAGGGGATTCACAGAAAAGATGCAGGATGGGTCAATGATATTCTGTGGGGATTCCATGGCGTCCTCAGTTTCAAAATATCTGGACAAGGCGTCGGCACTCACATTCTTGTCGGCCGGTCGGTAGGGGAGTTCAAACCGGAACCGAGCAAAGAACAACGACCACCTGGCTTGACGAGGATTCAACCGCTGGGCCGTCTGTAGGTAGGTCAAATTCTTGTGATCCGTGAAGATCTTGATAGGATGAACCGCGCCCTCCAGTAGATGTCTCCACTCCAGCATAGCCAACTTGATGGCCAGTAACTCCCGGTCCCCAATCGAGTAATTGCGCTCTGCGGAAGAAAACCGCTTAGAATAGTAGCCACATACCACAGCCTTGCCTTTCGATCCTCTCTGGAACAACAGTGCACCAGCACCAACCGAGGAAGCGTCCACCTCTAATGAAAACTGTAGGGATACATCAGGATGGTGCAGAATGGAGGCAGACGTGAAGGCTTTTTTTAAGGATTCAAATGTGGCCTCAGCCTCCGGAGTCCACATCTTGGCATTCCTACCCTTCTTAGTGAGGGTGGAGATAGGAGCAGTCAAAGATGAGAAGTTGGAGATGAACAGTCGGTAGAAGTTGGCGAATCCTAGGAAGCGTTGTATGGCTCTTAAGCCTCGGGGGCGTTGCCACTCCAGAACAGCCTTTACTTTCTGGGGGTCCATCTTGAGGCCCTGATCGGAGATAATATAGCCCAGGAAGGATAGAGACTTCTTCTCAAATACATATTTCTCCAACTTGGCATAAAGGCGATTCTCTCTTAGACGGAGCAACACCTGGCGGACATGACTTAGATCAGTTACTGGATCTGGGGAAAAAATCAAAATGTCATTGAGATACACCACAACACAAACATAAAGGAGATGACGAAAAATGTCATTGACAAATTCTTAAAATACTGCGGGGCGTTACACAGGCCGAAGGGCATAACTAAGTATTCGTAGTGCCCATCATGAGTATTAAAAGCAGTCTTCCATTCATCAGCTCGACGAATCCGAATCAGATTGTAGGCACCCCGCAGGTCCAGTTTAGAAAAAAAATTCGCCCCCCCCGTATGCGATCAAACAGTTCAAAAATCAAAGTCAGAGGGTACCTGTTCTTCACCGTTATCTGGTTTAGGCCTCGGTAGTCAATGCAAGGTCGTAACGATCCATCTTTTTTTTTAACAAAGAAGGACCCTTCTCCAAGTTCTCCTTAATGTAGGCTGACATGGACTGGGTCTCTGGCAAGGAGAGAGGGTACACTCTGCCATGAGGAGGAGACAATTTAGGAACCAGGTCGATCGGACAGTCATATGCCTGATGTAGCGGCAAGGTCTCAGCCTCCTTTTTGTTGAAGACATCGGAGAACATGGAGAAACAAGAAGGCAACCCTGTCAAAGACTGAAGAGGGGCAGGCTGTGGCGACTGGATATGGCCCAGACAGCGGTCAAGACACTTCGGACCCCACTGGAGGACCTCTCCAGAGTTCCAATCCAGGACGGGGCATGCAGACGGAGCCAAGGCAAACCCAGCAGCACGGGGTTGACGGCCTTGGACAGGACGAACAGGGAGATGAGTTCAGCATGAAGGGCTCCTACTTGTAGTCTCAACGGCTTGGTTACGGACACAACTGGGTCAGGCAATGGCAGTCCATCCACCGAGGCAACGATCAACGGCCTTTCAAGAGGGATAGTAGGCAACAGAAGGAGATCCACAAGGTCCTGGCAGATGAAGTTGGCTGCAGAGCCGGAGTCCAGATAGACAGAGACCGGATGGGACCTCTCGCCAGCAATGATGGTTACGGGAATGAATAGTTTGGAAGAGAGTTCTTGATTCAATGTGTTGACGCCCAGGGTTGTCTCTCCAACCAAACCTAGGCGCTGGGGTTTTTTGGCTTGTGAGGACACAGATGCACAAAATGGCCAGCGAGGCCGCAATATAAGCAAAGTCTAGAGGTGCGCCTGCGGTCTACTTGCATCGGGACCTCGGCAAAGCAATAAAAGCAGGCAAGAGGGGTTGCTGAAAGTTGGACGCCAGTCTAGGGCGCCGACGCTCCTGACGAATCTCGTGATATCTCTCCCTCAGCCTTATGTCTACCCGAGTGGCAAGCAGAATCAAGTCGTCCAAGGCAGGAGGCAGGTCTCGAGCGGCCAGTTCATCCTTGATCTCGGACGACAGGCCATGCCAATAGGATGCCACCAAGGCTTCATTGTTCCAGGATAGCTCTCCTGCCAGAGTCCGGAACTGGATCGTATACTCGCCCACAGAGGTGTCCTCTTGGCGAATGTTGAAGATGGCAGTGGCTGCCGATGAGACTTGCCCAGACTCCTCAAAAACAGTTCGAAATATTCGCATGAACCCCTGGAAATCTTGGGTCTCGGGTCCCTGACGTTCCCAGATAGGATTAGTCCATGCCAGGGCCTTGCCAGTCAGGAGGGATATGATGAATGCGATCTTGGCTCCGTCCGACGGAAATGCTTGAGAGTGCAGGGTAAAATGAATGTGGCATTGGTTCAGAAACCCCCGACAAACACTGGCGTCTCCATCGAACTGAGAGGGCAATGGCAGCGAGAACCGAGGATCCGGACAGGAACTGCCAGGAGGAGCAACAGGAGGATCGGCTTGAAGGACTTGCATAGAGGCAGGAAGACAAGCAACTAGCGTCCCTAGCTGCTGCGCCATAGAGTCCACTGCCACAAGGAGCTGATCCTGCCTAGCTCGGAGATCCAGCAGGTCCGCTTGCATGGCTTGGGAGGGTGCCAAGCCCTTGAATTGACCAGCAGAGTCCATGGCCAGAGCGTACTGTCACGATGCGGGGTGTGGACCCACTGGGCCGTACCGCGTAGCGGGATGGCAGTTGGCCAAACTGGTAAGTACAGAGTTCAAATAGTTCAGCGAGGGTACCTGAGGCAATCGTAGGCAGTAACGAGGCAGGCACATCCAGGACCAGGCGGCGGGAAGACGTCGGGAGAAGCGTAGCAAATCAAGCGAGACTGTAGCACAGCACGGAAACAGCACTAGATCTGGGTAGCACGGAAACAGGATAAGGGATACAGGAACAAGGTACACTGGGAATCTGGAAGACACTGGGAGACCATAAGCACGACAAACTAAGGGGAACAAACAATGCTCTGGCAAGGGGTAAGAGGGCAGAACCCTTTTTATAGCCCAGGGCATCCTGGGCTAGATTTGTAGACTTCCTGCAAAATGCGCGCACTGGCCCTTTAAGACAGTGCACGCGCGGGCGCGCCCGCTGGAGACACTCGAAGTCCGGAAGTGAGTGTCGACACCTCACAGTGGGACGACGCTGCAGGGAGGTAAGATGTCCATGGCCACGGCCGTCGAGGTTAACGGCAGAACGACGGACCATGGCCATAGACGTTACAATAACTCTGTCTTGTACCATTTTTTATTTCAAAATTATGCAAAAAACTCAGCATTTATTTTGATTTTTGCAGATGGATTTTTATATAGAGCCATAATTTTATCTACAAACATTAGTAGTAGCCCAAATTTCTGTAGTGTCAGTTTGATAAAAAGCCAGTCTAATCTATCGAAAGCCTTTTCGGCGTCGGCGGTGAGTAGAGCTAGAGGGATATTTTTATAATCTGTGCGACTTGAATTACATTCAGAATTCTGACTATTTCTTTTGCTTCTCTACCTGGTGTCAAGCCTACTTGTTCTAGGATAATTATGTTTGGTACGAAATTTGTAAATCTATTAGCTGTTGTTTTTGCAAATGGTTTGATGTGATTATTTATTAGGGTATGTTCACACGAGGGCGTCCGTAACGGCTGAAATTACGGGGATGTTTCAGCCTGAAAATATCCCCATAATTTCAGCCGTAACGGCATGTGCAGGCGCTTGGACGCCGCGTCCATTACGGACGTAATTGGCGCTGCTATTCATTGGAGTCAATGCTTTCAATGGGCAGATGTTTGTCAGCGCTATTGAGGCGCTATTTTCGGACGTAATTCGGGGCAAAAACGCCCGAATTACGTCCGTAATTAGTGCGTGTGAACATACCCTTAAAGAGATGGGTCTGTAATTTCCACAAATAGTGTGGTCTTTCTCTTCTTTAGGAATTAAGGTGATGTGTGCAGTTAAGGACTCTTTACAGAAAAGGTTGTGTAAGTCTATTGTGTTGAAGTATTGTGTTAGGAAGGAAGATAGAGTTTCACTAAATATTTTATAGTATGACATACAAAACCCATCAGGTCCCGGGCTCTTGCCTTTTGGGCTAGTATTAATAGTGTTGTCTATTTCTTGTTTTGAGATGGGTAAAGTTAGCGTTTGACTCTGAGCTTCTGAGATGTAAGGAAGTGTTATTTTGTCTAGTAGTTTATTAATCGCTTCGGTTTTTTTAGTCAATGTTTGGTCATTGAGAAGTTATATACCTCTGAGTAAAAGGAACAAAATTCCTTGGCTATTTCTTCAGTAGCGTAATGAAGTTTCGTTTGTTTTGGGTATAAAGGTGTTTGAGTGTTGTTTTTTAATTAGATTGGCTAATTTATTTCCCATTTATCTGCATTCACGTACATTTAAGATTTTGCAAAGTTAATTTTTTTTCTGCATTATAGTTCAGTAAGTCTTTCAGTTCTGTTCTGAGTTTAACCTTTTCATGCCGACAATCTGTAGATTCACGTCCTATTCGCATATACCCCATGCAGATAGGACGTGAATCTGCAAACCTCTGCTTTTGCCAGCATAGAGCTGGAGAGATCGCTCTGACATCGGTGGTGTCAGTGTCCGCGGCTCCCCAGCAACCTGTTTTCTGACAGCTGAACCGATTGGTTCAGCTACAGAGAATATTATCACTATTTTTGATTGTTTCCCGACCGCCCACAGTAAATTCATGTCGGCGCGTGCTGGGCTCTGTGCAGCGCCAACGTGAAATCACAGTGGGTATTAAAAGCGCGATCCAGTGTCTCAGAGTAGTGCTGACACCCGGATCGCGCTGTTAACCCCTGCCTCTGGTCCGGGAGACATGATCGGGACCTGATTGGTACTGGTCACGATCATGTGATCGCAGGGAAAGTTTATTGTAGCAACAAACTGGAAAGTTTGTTGATACAACAAACTTTCTCGGGACCGATTGCGGGTGCTGCCATCGGTTGCATGGCAAAACCGGAGGCCATACAACGGCCTCCGGGTCTGCCATGCACGGAAGCCTATGACGACCACCCGGAGGCTAGTCCTCATAAGTTTCCTGTCAGTGTGACTCTCATCGTCACACTGAGAGTTTATAACACGTTACACTACCTAGGTAGTGTACTGTATTATAGCAGCTATCAGTGCTGCAGGTCTAAAAGTAAAAAAAAAAATTAATAAAAATGTTTCAGAAAAGTGTAAAAACAAAAAATGATTTTTTTCCTATAATAAGACTTTTATTATAGGAAAAAAATGAAAATGTTAAAGAAAGTACACATACTTGGTATCACCGCGTTCGTAACGACCCAAACTATAAAACTATAATATTATTTTTCCCGCACGGTGAACACCGCAAAAAAAATAAAAAAATAATGCCAGCATCACTATTTTTTTGATCATCACCCCTCCCAAAATATAGAATAAAAAGTGATCAAAAAGTCGCATGTAACCCAAAACAGTACCAATAAAAACTACAACCCATCCCACAAAAAACAAGCCCTTACACAGCTTTTTTGACTGAAAAATAAAAAAGTTATGGCTCTCATAATATGCTTACACAAATAATAAATTATTTTATAGAAAAGTGATTTTATTGTGCAAACGCTACAAAACATAAAAAAACCTATATACATATGGTATCGCCATAATCGTATCGAGCCGCAGAATCAAGTAAAATCTAATTTATGGCGCATGGTGAACTCTGTTTTTTTGTTACTTTGCTTGCCAAAAAAATCAAATAAAAAGTGATGTACCCTAAAATTGTACCAATGAAAACTACAGATTGTAACGGAACAAATAAGCCCTCGCACAGCTCCGGTGGAGAAAAAATAAAAAAGTTTCCTTTTCACAGACAAACTCCAATAAATATAGCAAAAGAACTGTGGGGTAAAGATGCTAACTATACCCCTAGATAAATGCCTTGAGGTGTGTAGTTTCCAAAACCATGTCACTTTTGGGGCGTTTCCACTGTTTTGGCACCACAAGACCTCTTCAAACCTGACATGGTGCCTAAAATATATTCTTAAAAAAAAAGGATGTCCTAAAATACTCTCGGTGATCCTTTACTTTTGAAACCTGTGCTTCAGTCCATTACCACACTAGAGCCACATGTGGGATATTTCTAAAAACTGCAGAATCTGGGCAATAAATATTGTGTTGCGTTTCTCTGATAAAACCTTCTGTGTTACAGATTTTTTTTTATTACAAATGAATTGCGGCAAAAAAAAAATAATTTGTAAATTTCACCTCTACATTGCTTTAATTCCTGTGAGACGCCTAAATGGTTAAAGCACTTTCTGAATGCTGTTTTGAATACTTTGAGGGGTGCAGTTTTTAAAATGGGGTGATTTATGGGGTCTATCTAGTACATAAGGCCCTCAAAGCCACTTCAGAACGGAACGGGTCCTTGAAAAATAGCCTTTTGAAATTTTCTTGAAAATGTCATAAATTGCTGCTAAAGTTCTAAGCCTTGTAATGTCCTAGAAAAATTAAATAATTTTCAAAAAAGGATGCAAATATAAAGTAGACATATGGGGGATGTTAATTAGCAACAATTTTGTGTGGTATTACTATCTGTTTTACAAGTAGATACATAATTGATGCTCTGTTTTTTTGAGATTGAAAGTTTTAACATAAGTGGAGCATGGTCCGATTGTGTAATTGAACCATATTTCACCTGTGTTATAGCATTGATAAGGGGGATGAGAAATAAGCAAATAGTCTATTCTAGAGTACTTTTTATGAACGGTTGAATAGAATGAATAATCTCTGGTAGAAGGGTATCGAGTTCTCCATACATCAACTAAATGAAACTCTGCAAAGAGTGTCTAATGAGGGTTGAAGTGCTGTATTAAAGTCACCACCTGCGATTAAATCGCCCTCATTGAATTTCTCAAGTTTTAGTAATATTTGCTTGAAATTTTTTTCCTGATTAGTGTTGGGCGCAATTTGCAAACGTGAATATTCTACCAAAGATAATTCCCTTCAAAAAAAAAACTATCTATCTTCAATATCTATAACTACATCTTTGTAAGTGAAAGGAACCCTTTTGATGATAATAATGGCAACCCCTTTAGATCTTTTATGAGGTGTAGATGAATTATACCACTTTCTATAAGCCTTATTTGTTGTTAATATAGTGTAGTCTTTTTTTAAAATGGGTTTCCTGTAATAATGCAAAGTCTACTCGTTCCTTTTCTAAAAACTGCAGTATTTGAAGTCTCTTATTGAAAATATTGATGCCTTTGTCTTTTTCATCTTTTTAGTTTTCTTTGGGTTAGTTGTTTCCCAATTGTCATGTTTTAGAAGTTGTGGAAAGTTGAGTTGTTCTTTTGGACTGGTCCAATCTGGAATTTGTAGATGACATAAATCCAATTAGCTAAGGACAAAGTCCAGGTCATCTAGCGTTTTAACGGTCATTGTTTTGTTGTGTCAAGTTATTTCAAGTCCAAAGGAAAACATCCACCTGTAGGGGATACTTCTCCCTCTCTCTCAATGTTTTACTCAAAGTTTATAGTTGGCCTCTCAGTTCCAAAGTCAGTTTAGAGAGGTCTTGATAAATAAGAGTTTTGCTTTAATTTCTTCATATTCAATTCTCTTAGCGTATCTTGCTTTCAGTAGTATTTCTTCTTTCATTTTAAATTTTTGTGTGCAGCATAGAATGTCTCTAGGTTTTTCTGGGCCGACAGATTTGGGCAAGAACAGTCTGTGTGCTCTTTTGAGACTTATATCATGGCTTTCTTCTTTCCCCAGAAGTTAGTTGAATATTTGAGTGAGTACATTAGGAATTTATTTATCAGGTATACATCTTATTCTCAGGTTATTTCTTCTAGATATATTTTCAAGGTCATCTATATGTAGTCTTTCCAAAAACATTTTGTTTTGCTTGTCCATGAGTATCTCAGACATTCTTTCAACATTAGAGATAACTCGGGTGCAGATATACACTAGGGATTGGATTCTGGTAAAGGCTTGTTTAACATCATTCCTCATTTCTGATATTTCTTCTTTTACTGTCTGGGTAAATTCTTTAAATAAGCTCCAGGTACAGGCCGTTGTAGGAAGAGCTTTAAAGAGGCTCTGTCACCACATTATAAGTGCCCTATCTCCTACATAATGAGATCTCGCGAGATCACGTGTGCTGTCATTCACAGAAACTTTACCGAAGTGTCAGAAGTGATGAATAGATATCGCGTCCTGGCTGGAGGTGATGTCTATCCACTCCCAAGACACTTCAGTAAAGTTAATATGGGAGTATGTGACTGCACAGCGTGATCTCGCGAGATCACGCTGTGTTGTGAGCACTGCTAAAAATTAATGGAGAGAAGTGTATGATGCTGATTGGTCACTGATTGGTTAGCGTCATACACTTCTCTCCACAACGCCCAGTTGGTAAAAAAGTAAAAACACGCCCAGTTCTCTATTAAGAAACAAATTAGCATAAATCTAAAATTGTGCATAACTTGCTCAAAATTTATTGTTTTTCAAAATAAAAAACACTGTTGTTATCTACATTACAGTGACAATCCCTTTATGTACGAGGTAGGGCACTTATAATGTGGTGACAGAGCCTCTTTAATATAGTCCTTGAGATCAGAGGAATCTTGTATTGCTAGGTCCACTGGCGTAGCTATAGGGGTCGCAGCGGTCGCAATTGCGACCGGGCCCCGAAGCCAGGGGGGCCCACGGCCCCCCGCACCACATCAATAAAAAGTTACTATAGTAACTCGGGCCGCGGGCCCCTGTTACTATAGTAACATACTTTACTTACCTTCCTGGTTCCGGATCGCAGCGGAGGTCCTGACGTCAAGCGCTGTGCGCAGCGCATGACGTCACAGTGCTATGCCGCCGCGCACAGCATCGAGACTACAGAACTCCCGCCGCGGCCGAAGAGGAAGGTAAGGTTAGCCCTGACTGGCGGGGTCTGACTCCCGGGACCCGCCAATCAGCTGTTTTGAAGGGGCCGCAGCACTCGTACGAGAGCTGCTCCCCTTCATTCCTGTCACTTCATTCCGGTCACACTGTGAATCGGTGTCGGCGATTCACAGTGTGAGCGAGTAGTGAAATGAAGGGGAAGCAGCTCTCGTACGAGTGCTGCGGCCCCTTCAAAACAGCTGATTTGCGGGTCCCGGGCGACACATCAGCTATTGATGGCCTATCCTGTGGATAGGCCATCAATGTTTAGGGACTGCACAACCCCTAAGCCTACGATGTATCAGGCTTAGGGGGCCCATGAGACAGGATCACAGATTGTGTGATCCTGTCTGCTGGGCCCTGTATCTAAGCCAATCACATGGTAGGCTTAGATACATGGCCCATGCGTGATCCTGTCTGCTGGGCCCTGTATCTAAGCCTACCACACTGTAGGTTTAGATACAGGGCCCCAGCACACACTAATCTTATACTGTATAAGATTACTGTCTGCTGGACCCTGTATCTAAGCCTACCTTGTGGTAGGCTTAGTTACAGGGTCCCACAGACAGTATCACACATGGGCCCTGTATCTAAGCCTTAGGGTATGTGCACACACACTAATTACGTCCGTAATTGACGGACGTATTTCGGCCGCAAGTACCGGACCGAACACAGTGCAGGGAGCCGGGCTGCTAGCATTATAGTTATGTACGATGCTAAGAGTCCCTGGCTCGCTGCAGGACAACTGTCCAATACTGTAAACATGTTTTCAGTACGGGACAGTTGTCCGGCAGCGAGGCAGGGACTCCTAGCGTCGTACATAAGTATGATGCTAGGAGCCCGGCTCCCTGCACTGTGTTTGGTCCAGTACTTGCGGCCGAAATACGTCCGTCAATTACGGACGTAATTAGTGTGTGTGCACATACCCTAACACATGTGTTACTAATCATTTTTTGTGTGTTTTCTTACAGGTTCGGTCGTTGGACTACGGCGGATTCCAGGACTACTTCGATGACAGCTTTTTTTTTTATTAATAAAATGGTTAATGAGGACTGTGTGGTTTTTTTTTTATTTCAATAAAATATTTTTTCTATGTCTTTGTGTTTTTTTTTTAAACTATATTACTACCGCCTTAGTAATGGCCGCCGGCTGATTGACAGCATCCATTGCTAAGGCGGGGCTTAGTGTTAGCAGGTACAGAGGCTAACACTAACCCCCATTATTACCCCGTTACCCACCACCACCAGGGGTGCTGGGAAGAGCCGGGTACCATCCAGTACTTGACCATCTGTAGTGATGGTTGGCCACTGGGGTGGCCGCAGGCTGGTATTATCAGGAGGGGAAAGGTCGAAAACAGTGGCCCTTCCCATCCTGGTAATGCTAGGCTGTTGCTGCTTTATTGTATCTGGCTGGTTATGAAAATGGGGGGGACCCCACGTCATTTAAAAAAAAATAATTGGAAAGAATGATGTCGGGTCCCCCCCAATTTTCATAACCAGCCAGATACAACACAGCAGCAGCAGGCAGCATTACAAGGGTGGGAGGGCCACTGTTTTTGGCCTTCCCCAGCCTAATACTACCAGCCTGCGGCCACCCCTGCCCGTCACTACAGATGGTCGGGTACTGGTTTGTACCCGGCTCTTCCCAGTACCCCTGGTGGCGGTGGGTACCGGGGTAATAATGGGGGTTAGTGTAGCCTCTGCACCGGCTGACATTAAGCCTAGTAATGGAGGTTGTCAATCAGCCAGCGGCCATTACTAAGGCGGTAGTAATAAAGTTTAAAAAGATACAAGCACATAGAAAAAATATTTTATTGAAATAAAAAAACACAACCCTCATTAACCATTTTATTGAGAATAAAAAAAACGCCGTCATTGAAGTCCTCAAATCCGAAGTCCAACAACCGAACCTGTAAAAAAAACACAAACACAAAAATAATCAGTAACACATAAAGAAGCAAAATTATTATTCTTACCTATCCTGGGTCCAGCGCTGGAGCCGCAATGTCAGCGAGCTGGGCCCTGTATCTAATCCTATCATGTGTGATACAGTCTGCTGAGCTGTGTATCTAATCCAATCATGTATGATACTGTCTGCTGGGCCCTATATCTAATCCGATCATGTGTGATACTGTCTGCTGAGCCACTGTATCTAATCCTATCATGTGTGATACTGTCTGCTGAGCCACTGTATCTAATCCTATCATGTGTGGTACTGTCTGCTGAGCCACTGTATCTAATCCTATCATGTGTGATACTGTCTGCTGAGCCACTGTATCTAATCCTATCATGTGTGGTACTGTCTGCTGAGCCACTGTATCTAATCCTATCATGTGTGGTACTGTCTGCTGAGCCACTGTATCTAATCCTATCATGTGTGATACTGTCTGCTGGGCCACTGTATCTAATCCTATCATGTGTGATACTGTCTGCTGAGCTGTGTATCTAATCCTATCATGTGTGATACTGCCTTCTGAGCCACTGTATCTAATGCTATCATGTGTGATACTGTCTGCTCAGCCACTGTATCTAATCCTATCCATAGTTTATAGGGTCGTAGTGCTATAGATATGCTATGCTGTCTCATATACACACTTTTTTTGGGGGCGGACACATATGTATTGGGGCTATTTCCCGGACATTTTAAGCCCTGAGGGTATGTTCACACGGCAGCGTCCGTTACGGCTGAAATTACTGTGCTGTTTTCAGGAGAAAACAGCACCGTAATTTCAGCCGTAATGGCATGTGGAGGCGTCTTTTGCTGCGTCCATTACGGAAGTAACTGAAGCTGGTTTTCCATGGAGTCCATGGAAAACGGCTCCATTTACGTCTGAAGAAGTGACAGGCACTTTTTTACGCGCCGCCTTTTGACAGCGACGCGTAAAAAAAAATGACCGTCGGCACAGAACATCGTAAGACCCATTCAAATGAATGGGCAGATGTTTGCCGACGCTTTTGAGCCGCATTTTCGGACGTAATTCAATGCTAAAACGCCCTAATTACATCCGTAAATAGTGTGTGTGAACCCAGCCTTAGTGACGCCCCCGGCTGCTAGTGCTGCATTGTTGGGTCATTTAGGAGACCCAGCGATGCAGCTGAAAGTGGACCGTCGGCCATGAGAAGTTTGCGGGGGAGGGGGGGGCCCAGTAAGAATTTTTGCATCGGGGCCCATGAGCCTCTAGCTACGCCCCTGGCTAGGTCTTCTTCTTCACTGTCTGACCAACATGAAGTTGCAAAATTATCCTTAGATTTATCTTTCTTAGGATCAACTCTTGAAATCGAGCTTTGATTTTCCCCATAGGCTGGTAATTTCCATTTCTTTACATTTTTTTTCTTTACCTTTTTTTGTGGTTTTGCTGTTTTTGACTTGTTCATCGATTGAGTTTTTTTTGGGTTTGCCCATTATGATCCCTTTCTTATATAACTTGCTGGAAGAACTGTATTATGTAAATAGGACATTTAGGGTTCCCATACTAACCCCTTAAGGTTGCAGCCTAGTTTGGGCCTTAAGGCTCAGAGCCCATTTTTTAAATCGGACATATTTCACTTTATGTGGTAATAACGTCGGAATGCTTAAACCTATGCAAGCGATTCTGAGACTGTTGTCTCGTGAGGCATTGGGCTTTATGTTAGTAGTAAAATTTGGTCGATATATTCAGTGTTCATTTGTGAAAAATTGCAAAATGTAGAGAAAAATTTGAAAAAATAAAATTTTTCTGAATTTAAATGCATCTGCTTGTAAAACAGATGGTTATACCACCCAAAATAGTTACTAGTTCACATTTCACATAAGTCTACTTTAGATTGGCATAGTTTTTTGAGCATTATTTTATTTTTCTTGGACGATACAAGGCTAAGAACATAAACTGCAATTTCTCATATTTTTAAGAAAATTTCAAAAGCCTTTTTTTTAAGGTACCTGTTCAGTTCTGAAGGGGCTTTGAGGGGCCTATGTATTAGAAACCCGCATAAAACAGCGCTATGTGTTCTTAGGAGTCCAGATTTAGCTGGATTGGTTTTCGGGTGCCATGTCGCATTTGCAGAGCCCCAGAGGTATCAAAGGAATGGAAACCCACCAGAAGTGACCCCATTTTGGAAACTACACCCCTCAAGGAATTCATTTATGGGTGTTGTGACCATTTAGACCCCACAGTTTTTTCACAGAACTTATTTGAATTGGGCTGTGAATTACAAAAAAAACAACTTTTTTCCAATATGATGTTGTTTTGGCTCAAAATTTCTTATTTTCACAAGGAATAAAATACCCCAATTTGTTGCCCAATTTGTCCTGAGTGCGGCAATACCCTATTTGTGGTGATAAACTGCCGTTTTGGCCCATGGGAGGGCTCAGAAGGAAAGGACCACCATGTGGCCTACTGGGGATTTTCTGGTGCTAAGTCATGTGTGCAGAAGCCCTTGAGGTACCAGTACAGTTGAAACCCCTGAGAAGTGAACCCCGTTTTAAAAACGACACCCCTTAAGGAATTCATCTAGAGGTGTAGTGAGCATTTTGACCCCACAGGTACTGTGTAAAAGATAATGCGCAACAGATGGTGCAGAGTGAGAGTTGCAATTTTTCTATATATATATATGCCATGTCAGTTTCCGATATATTGTGCCCAGCATGTGCCACCGGAGACATACACCCCATAAACTGTAATGTGGGTTCTCCCGGGTATGGCAATACCCTACATGTGGCTGTTATTAGCTGCCTGGGCACACGGCAGGGCTCAGAAGGAAAGGACCACCATTTGGCCTACTGGAGCTTTTCTGGTGCTAAGTCATGTACGCAGAAGCCCCTGAGGTAGGGCTCAGAGGGGAAATATGAGGAGGGGTAAGCTGTGCGGAGTGCATCAGGGTAAGTAAAACTGTGGTAAATTAAAAATAAAGGGATGGATGATAAATTTTAAAACACTTTCATACAGAGCTCTGGTTTTTCGGGACATGTGTCACATTGGTATATTTTGTCCTTCCTTATCCCCCTCTTATAGCAGACTTTGCAGCTCTTTTGACTTTTTCCCTTCTTGCCAGTTTGGGGAACTTCTCCTGGAAAGTGTTGCCCTGGTACGATGCGTGTGGCCTAGCTTCCAGAAGTACTGTAGGGCTTCAGGACTTGATCTGACAAGTCCACCCCTCCCATGTACCTACTGTAGTCCAGGATGCAGTCTGGTTTGGGGGTCTCTGTTCTGGTACCTCATACAGGTACATAGATACTGGTGGGACATCTCTCTTGTCTTGTACTTGACACACAATATATTGCTGCTGGATTGTGCCCAGCTCTCACCACTTCTTGTTTGCCCAAGCAGAGTCTTAGGGAGGCTTCTCAGATTTCTTCTAGCAGTGCCGCATGCCGCAGGACTTCTGGAAGCGAGGCAGTTGAAGAGTGGGACACTGGTATAAAAATTATCCAGGTAGAGGTGGTAACCCTGGTCCAGCAGTGGGTGCACAAAATCCCACACAATTTTTGTATTAACTCCCAGTAAAGGGGGGCATTCTGGGGGCTGAATACTGGTGTCCTTCCCTTCATATATCCTAAATTTGTAGGTTTACCCTGATACCCCCTCGCACAGCTTATACATCTTCACGCCATACTTTGCCCTCTTACTCGGCAGGTACTGGCGGAATTGAAGCCTCCCTTTAAAATGTACCAAGCACTCATCAATAGAAATACTATTCTCGGGGGTGTATGCTTGGGAAAACCGGGCACTGAAATGGTCTACTAATAGGGGTCTCCATTTATACAAACGGTCAAAACTGGGGTCATCTCGGGGTGGGCACTGCTCATTATCCGTATAATGTAAGAAGTGAAGTATTGCCTCATTTTTATTTATTTTTTAGGTTCCAGTTTAGTTCTGAAGTTGCTTTGAGGGGCCTATATATTAGAAACCCCTATCAAACACCCCATTTTAGAAACTAGACCCCTCAAAGTATTCACAACAGCATTTAGAAAATGTATTAACCCTTTAGGTGTTTCACAGGAATTTAGAGCAAAGTAGAGGTGAAATTTAATTAATTTAATTTATTAGGCACCATGGTGGTGCCAAAACACCATGTGGTGCCAAAACAGTGGGAAAACCCCCAAAAGTGACCCTATTTTGAAAACTAGACCCCTTGAGGAATTCATTGTAGTTTTCATGGGGTGCACGCGACTTTTTGATCAGTTTTTATTCTATTTTTAAGAGGCGTGGTGACTAAAAAACAGCAATTTTACTATTGTTTCTTATTCTATTTTTTTTTTACAGCGATCACCATGCGCTATAAATGAAATATTCACTTTATTCTGTGGGCGATACGATTACGGCAATACCAGATGTGTATAGTTTTTTTTATGTCTTATGGCGTTTGCACAATAAAATACATTTTGTAAAAAATCATTTACTTTTTGTGTTACCTTATTCTAAGAGCCATAACTGTTTTATTTTTCCATCAGGAAAGCCGTGCAAGGACTTATTTTTTGCGTAACGAACTGTAGTTTCGATCAGTACCATTTTTAGGTACATGCCACTTTTTGATCTCTTTTTATTCAATTTTTTGGCAGATGAAGTGACCAAACAATTGTGATTCTAGTACGGTTTATTATTATTTTCTTTTACATCGCTTTGTAGTTCAGGCCGTTACGGATGCGGCGATACCAATTATGTATAGTTTATTTGTTTATTTATATATTTTTATTAATAATAAAGGACTGATGAGGGAAAAACGGGGATTTGTACTTTTATCACTTTTAAAACTTTTATTTTCTTATTTTTACACAACTTTTTTTAACTTTTTTACACTTTTTTTTACTTTGTCCCACTAGGGAACTTGAGGGCAGGAGGCCCTGATCACTATTCTATTACACGCGTAGTGCAGTGTATTAGAGCTGTCAGCTATTCGCTGACAGCAAGCATAGTGGGTCCTGACTTTGTCAGGACCCACTAGGCTTCCGTTGATGGCGTAGCCAGAGTCCATTATTAGTACTCTGGTTGCCATAGCAGCCATCGCGGGCTGCTATCGTGTAGCGGGCCTTCGATTGTGGCTTAACCCCTAAGAAGCCGCGATCGCTATTGAACGCGGCTCCTAAGGGGTTAATCGGCGGGGACCACCGCGATCGGTCCCTGCACACTGAGCTGTGATAGCCTGCTGTCGGAAACAGCAGGTATCACAGCTCAAACATGTGCCGGGGAAAGATGGCGCCGTGTTAACTCAGGTCAGTACTATTACTGAACTGAGCGCGAACGATGCGCTCAGCACAATGTAATAGTACTGAGCTGAGCGGGAAGGGGTTAATACATGTTCTGAACTACTACTGAGTATAAATGATATTCTCTAAATTTGTAGGACGGACCTTTTGTGCTGATAGGTCTAGTAGTAAATTTCCTTTTTAGGTTGAATACTCAGATTAGAAGTTAATCAGAAGACCACAGAGAGTCCAGGAATTTTTGAACTATGCTCTTTCTTGTTTAAATTCACAGTTCTGTAGAAAGGTAATTAGTTGTTCTGAGACCATAGAGATTTAATTAAAAGCACTAAGCACTTGTATAATGAGGAAAAAACAAGGTGGCTCCTTTTACAAAGGAGAGTTACCTCTTATTTCACAGTAAAATGTAGACCTTTATTTCTCTGGTGAGGGCACTCTGCAAGGCTGTTATTTTATCTTGCTGTAAAAGAAAGCATTTACTGCATAAATAGCGTTCTGGACGCCGTGTTCATTTTCCAGTATAGGACAAAATTCAGTCCCCTTTTTTGAGGCCTAGTAAGGGTTTGGTTTCTTCCCTTTCCCAAAGTTATTTTCAATGAAAATGAAGCAAAGAGTGGATGCCTCAAAATGGGACTGGGTTCAAAGTCCTTATGAGTACACACAAAAAAAGTAGCGAGGCAGCACATCCCAAAAAAAAGTGGGAATTTATTCACCCAATGCAGAACACTGGGGGTGCGTAAGCCCACTACAGCCCAATATTAAATTCCCACTTTTTTGGATGTGCTGCCACGCTTCTTTTTTTTTGTGTGTACTCATAGGGACTTTTTACCCAGTCCTATTTTGTGACATGTACACTTTGCAGCATTTTTTCTGGTGCTGTGACATTTTTGTTTTTGTCTATTGCCATCGGTCCTATCACTTTGCACAGAACAATATTGGACTGTAATGGGAATTACATTATGGCTTCCGCACCCACAGTGTTCTGCATTGGGTGAATAAATTCCCACTTTTTTGGATGTGCTGCCTCGCTTCCTTTTATGTCTTCTCAATGGTATGTCCTACCGTTTAGTATCTGGGGAAGGTGACTGATGCTCTCCGTGCAATGTTTGCATACTTTTGGCATGTTATTTAGGTATGTTAGTATGAGTGCCGTTCCTAGCCAAGTGAATAAGGACTCAGTTCGGACGGTGTCTTTGATCCTTTGGTATGTCAGTGGGGTCGGTGACTCTCTGTGTTACACCTCAACAGTGCTTCCCCATCGCATAAACAGGGCGTCTGTAAACGTTAGTGTCTCAGAGATCTAAGAGGGGGGGGGCGCGGGTCTGCCCTTACATGCGGTAGAAATCGAACAGGCTGCGTTATAGTTTACGCCTTAACCTTTTGTTGAAATATGACTGGGGAGAGATTTAATCTCTTGATTGGTACGCCGCTCACCTTTGATGATGTTTCTGAGCCTGCGTGGCAGCTGTCCCCATTGGTGTAGCGCGTGGTCTGAGCATGGTCTAGGCCACAATGGTATTAAACTTGTCTGCAAAGAATCCAGCGATGATTGACCAGCTGCAGAGAATCTCTTTGCACTACCACACCGGTTCAGCTTTCAAAAAATAGATTTAAAGGCTGTGATGTTATTAGATTCTTTTTTTTAGATGCGGAGCTCATGAAAGCACGTCTGCTCAGTTCTCCGGCTAGCCACGCCCCCAGAGGATATCGGTTTTTAACTGTTCGTTTTTTTGCTCCCTATAATCAATGCAGGGACGTAAGGTTAAATATTTCTTATCAACAAAGAACAAGGGTGCTCCCGCAGGACATGTAGATGGAAAGATAAAGCCTGTATTCAAATTTTCATCCAAATATTCCTTAAGGGCTTTCAGTTCTGTTTCCGAAAGAAAGTAGATTCGACCAAAGGGTTATGTAGCTATGGGTAACAGTTCTATTGGGCAATCATTAACCATGTGGAGGTAGCTTATCTGCATTCTTTTTATCACAGACATCCTGAAATTCTTTGTATTGTGATGGTAATTAATCTTTAACCCCTTAACGACCGGCGTATAGTTTTTTTTACGTCGGCCATTCAGGGTAGTTCTTCTGAAGCGCCGCCTTTTCACGTCGGCACTTCAGAAGATTTTTCCCCGCATCATCCGGTGATCTCCTGAAGCCCATGCTGTTGCTAACAGCCTCGGGCTTCAGGACAACGATTGGAGACCACTAGCAGTGTTCTCCGATCTTATTTAACCCCTCAGATGCGGCATTCAATAGCGAGCGCCGCATCTGAGTGATTTTAGAGGGAGGGGTCTCCCTCTCTCATCCCACTGGCATCCCCGCGTGTATTATAATAGCGATCAAAAAGTTTGCACTGTAAAGTCCCCCAGTGGGACTAAAATAAGTAAAAAAAAGTTAAATAAAGTTTGAAATAAATAAATGTCCCAAGTAAAAGAATAAAAAATAAATACCCACTTTTTCCCCTTACAAAATACTTTATAATGAAAAAAAAGTTAAAAGTTACTCATATTTGGTATCGCCGCGTCCGTAACGAACTCAACCATAAAATAATTACATTATTTAACCTGCACGGTGAACGGCGTAAAAAATATAATAAAAAACAACGCCAGAATTGCTGTTTTCTATTCATCCTGCCTTCAAAAGTATTTGACAAAAACTGATCAAACAGTCGCATCTACTCCAAAATGGTACCAATAAAAACTACAAATCGTCCTGCAAAAAAAAAAAGCCCTCATACAGCTGCATCGGTCAAAAAATAAATAAGTTATGGCTCTTAAAATATGGCGACACAAAAGCAAATAATTTTGAAAAAAATGTGTTGTTACTGTGTAAAAGTAGGAAAACATAAAAAAAATCAATATAAATTTGATATCGCCACAATTGTAACGACCCGCTGAATAAAGTTATTATGTTATTTATACCACACGGTAAACGGCGTAAAATTAAGACGCAAAAAAATGACGAAATTTCTGTTTTTAAAAAAGTTATTAAAAAGTTAATCAATAAATTATATGTATCCCAAAATGGTGCTATTATAAAATACAACTTGTCCCGCAAAAAAAAAAAAGTCCTTATACAGCTCTGTCGACACAAAAATAAAAAAGTTATAGATCTTTGAATGTGACGATGGAAAAACCTACAAAATTGCTCGGTCATTAAGGTTTAAAATACCTTCGGTATTAAGGGGTTAACAGCAAGTTCAGATATTGATATTCTCAAGTATTGAAAAAGTTTAGGCAGACAATTTAGCTGACAGTACTCAGATGGAAAATGTATACAACGTGTTTCCCAACTGATGAATAGTTTGTGAGTAAAAAGCCAAGGAATTCCCCAAATCACTGAAAACTTTGGAGAAGAAACAGTTGGAAATGAATAACTTCTTGATGATCAGGCATGATGAGAACTTGAAGATGCTTAATTTCATGAGAAAAAGGCCATGATGATAGGGGTCAAATATATCAGAACAAGAAATCTCATGTGTTTTAGTGCATATGTGTATTGGCACTATAAAATAAGATTCTCTGGTGCCAGCAACTTGTCTTCGTCCTATAGTATTTTTTAATCCAACAGATCGTCTCCATTTTCTATTACATCTTTGACAGCGATTGTCCTACGGATCTAATTTGAGCAATAAACAGCATAGTACACTTCAATAAAGGCAAATATTTTCTGTAGGTCGCCTCTCTTTTTCTGCTGTTGTTTTTGAATAACATAAAGTCAAATTGGTTCAGATATAGATTCAGTATCTTTCTGAGTATTCTGACTTGATTGATCGAAGGAGAAGGCAGGATTATCTCCAAATACCCACAGTATAGTCTTTCGTTTTTCATTAAGTCTCTGATCAATTTGAATGCACAATTGCATTAAGTTCTCCAACTTTTCTGGGGTTATCACTTTGGAAAGTACATCCTTCACTTGCTTTGAAAGCCCTCTCTGAAATTGGCTCTTCTGAGCCGCTAGCTTCCCTGTGGTATCAGTTACCCAGCAGCTCTTCTGTGCATTCCGGAACTGAGCACCTTCCTTGCCGCAGATTATGCAGTCTAACTTCAGCTGTGGCATAACAATTAGGATCATCTAAAACTTGATTCATAGCAGTGATACAGTCATCCAAAACATTCAGAAGATTACTATCCTTTTCTACATAAAGAGAAGCCAACACTGGAGCTTCATCTGTCAGAAGATTAATTGTAAGCAATACATTTTTCTTTTCACTAGTAAATTTGAAAAATATATGTAGCATAATTAAAGAGGTTGTCCGAGCACAGGGCAGTGTTTCATAGTGAATAGGAGCAGAGCTGCAATAACCCAGCACGGCCGCAATACAGTGTACGGAAGCCTTCTGCTTCTGACACAAGCCACTGCATAACATCCAAGGCCTGGAAGCATCCCCAAAAGCTGATCGGTATGGGGTCTGGGTGTTACACCCCCACCGATCATATACTGATGACCTATCCTGTAGATCAGGTCAACAGTATGAAAAACCGCTGAACCTTAGAGATGGACGTTGTGTGCTGCCAGCGTCAGGACCTTGTATGTGCCACGGTGCAGACCATTGCCAGGGACTAATGTAGCAAGCGTGAGGGGGATTCGGTCCCCTAACCCTCCGGTCAGGGTTGCAGGGGGTTTGTTACGCCAATGGGTAATGGCGTGTAAACTTGAGACTGTGGCTGAGTGAGCCACGCACATACGAAAGTTGTCTTTGTAATTAAATCATCTCTCTTTGTTGCTCTCCCTATCGATTTTGCAGCTGAGAACATTTTTTTTTTTGATAAGTAGCTCCAAATGCTTGTAGTTCAGCAATTTGTTGCTTCATAGTTGTCAAAGGACTTGTTCCAGGGGATTCCACATGTGAGCCAGACTAGTCTGCTAAGGTTTATAGCAGATTAAGATTCTAGATCATGTAGGAGGGTGATAATAGCAAGAGTAGCCCAGTAACAGCCCAGGATCGGTACACAGATGAGCAGCAACAGGTTACCGCGTGAGGCAGAGACGTGGTCAGGAAAAAATGCAAGTTCGGTACACAAATGACAGCAACATTTTGTAGAGAGAGTCAGAAAGGAACTAGACTTGAGGCAGGAAGCTTAATAGCCTGGCCAGATTTATATAGTATGCCAAAAGGGTGAGATGAATTAAGCAATTAAGGCAAATAATCCAGAGAGGCAGGAATCCATCCTATGGGTGGATTACTTAGGACTAATCCATTATACTGTGCAGAGACTGGAGTCGACTACACTAGTAAAAATAAATTATGTGAGCAGAATTTTAATTACATATAAATTACAAAATTGTATTGTTTCCAATTCTAGAAATGAATAAATAAAAATGACAATGAAACAGAATATCCCTCCAAATATTGTGATACAGTCAAGAGTTTGCATATTCGAGACACAAATGTTCAATTGTAAAATTAGCTTTCTCTGCATATTAAAAACATGTATTTATATGCTGATTAATTCCACAATTATTTTGTTTAGGTTTCTGAGGTCACCTAAAGAGAAACATGCATCAGAGGAGAAACTGCAAACGCAAGACACATATGACTCTGATGAATATATCATTGCTGTTTCCCCTTGAGATATTTCACTAAGGATACTTTCACACTGCAGTTTTTGGTCAGTATTTGGCATCAGTATTACGAAGCCAAAACCACGAGTGGGTCCAAAACATGGAAGAGGTACAAATCTTTCCATTATACTTTTTTCTCATTAGGTACCACTGCAGGATTTGGCTTCCAAATACTTCCAAATACTGATGCAAAATACTGACCAAATACAGCCCAAAATACTGAAAACATGTACTGAAAACATGATGGAGCATACTGAAATTTTTTTTCATGTGGACTCAGCATGTGTTTCCACCATTGTACAGATGTGCCCACCATTAACTTTTCTTGAATTGCGTTGTTATACAATTTGTCATGATACCATTTCAATACAATCTCGCACCTTCTAGTAAAAAACCTATTAACATAGGATAACAAATGGCTGTTGGATGTCATCTGTCAGACACATTCGTCACAGCTATCCAGTAAAAACAAATACATTAAAGCTATGGTTTTTTTTAACATGGGAGTCAATGGGCAATGGATGGCTCAAGAATGGCATCTGTCGGAGGTTTATGGTTTTTTTACCTGCTTGTTTAACATTTTGTGTCACACATTTCGGGATTTGTCGGCTTTAGAAACAAGTTAAGGGTGGACACATCTGCCCCATTGAAATGCAGTAACATCGTATTGAATATCCTTATGATATGAATGACAAATACGCTTGTGTGCATGATGCCTATGGCTGGTGCTGCATGCAACTTCTATTATTTCCTATGAACTGAGAGCAGAGCCAAGTGTATACATATGAAGATAATAATTAAGAAAACTTGTGTTAATTGCCATTGAATTATGGATATGTGCAGTGAATGTGTTATATGCAGTTATATGCTAACATAAGGAAAAAATAATAAAAATAAAGAATAAAAATGTCACAGAAATATTTTTTTTGTTGTGTTTCTTTTAGTCTTCAGCATAGACTGCACTGAATTATTTTTAACATGACCACGGTATCTGCTTGCCAAAGAGAATCTATAAGATGGCCATGGTTTTTTTCTGCTTTAGCAAGAGCTATTGAACATGCTGAATAGTGCCCTAAACAACGGTTAGGGGAGTCATCCAGAAGTGTGCACCATATGCCAATATTTTTTCAACGAGAGGCATCATGTGATTTCGGCCATACCACTTGTGTGCTTAGTCGAGTCGCAGACAAAACTATTTTCATTTGCCAATCAGGCCTGAGCACACACCATAATTAGTATAGCACGCTTTTGCATGGCACCTGAAGCACATTACGTTGAGTATCTCATAGATGCACTATATTAAAGGGGTTTGTCTGGTGACAGATTTCCTTTAAAGATCGTCTGTCACCAGACACAGCCAAGTGTACCCCAATGTCCTATTCAGTTTTGAAAGAGTCTGAGAGGTCAGAAAGGGCCATCATGTGAACCCTCTTGGTCAGTAAAAAATAGCAAAAGGGATTACGTGTACACATTTACATATAGTGTGGTTAATCTTTCAGCCACCAATGAGGAGATCAAGGTCATTTAGTGAGTGCTCCTTCCGTTTAGCAATACGTTTTGTAGATGTTCTGAAATAAGGGACTCTGCTTTATTATGTTTATGATCAACTCAAAAAGTACTGTATAATTATATACACACATACACAAATTTGTGAAAACCATATATTTAAATTATGGCAAGTAAATCTACTGCCAGCGCTTATAAAACGAATATGTAATCTAGGAAAATGTAAATTGCTTAATCCTATAGACTTATTGGGGAAGATGTATCAAGATTGTGCCAGTTTTAGTTCTAACAAGCTAGAGTAAGATGCAACAAATTTATTAAGAGGCAAATGACTCTTAATAAATGTTTTGCATTTTCAGTTGTCCATGCGACACTAAATAAAATCTATGCCAACCTGGAGCTGTCGTAGATCTTTGCTATAATTTTCGCAAGTTGCCAGTTTCTGGTGTAAATTATAGTAAATATGTCGGGCCGAAGTGGGCACGCCCCTTCCACTAAGCTCCGCCTACATTTTCAAAAGGGGTCGAAAGTGGAGGATACTGCCCAAAAGATGCAAATTTTGCGACTTTTGATCTGTTTGCAACATTTCTTTGCCAGAAAACAGGCATATTAACATGGCTAACTTTCTCCCATTGAGTATTATTTTACATTCTTATTTTAAGCCCAAGCACTGTACCTTTTCCATCTTAAAATAATGCAAAATTCGATAGAGAGAATTTAAGTCGTCCAGGTACAGTGTCTTCAAACGCTACCCATATCATATAAAGTTAGCTTTATTGGTACACTCCCTTGGACTTGGCAGAGATTTCATGTACAGTTGCCCTATATCGAGAGTGTAGGCTAAGAGAATGCCTTTGATGTGCTATTTATACACACCCATCTTTCCTGCACATTTATGGTTTACATACTGTATACGGATTACAAAATGGCAAAATACTTATTTACACTATTACTCTATTTGTATTGTGCTTTGAAAAAAAGTAAAATAATCTGTCTTAGGCCTCATTTACACGAGCGTATTATACGCGCGTGCGACGCGCGTGCTTTTCACGCGTGTCGTACGCACCTATAATAGTCTATGGGGCTGTTTAGACGATGCGTGAATTTTGCGCTGCGTGAGTGCGTTGCGTAAAACTCACGACATGTTCTATATTCTTGCGTTTTTCACGCAACACGCACCCATTGACTTCAATGGGTGCGTGAAAACAACGCATGCCACACTGACGGTCCTGCGTTGCATGCGCGAAAATCACGCAAGAGCTGTCAAAAGGATGAATGTAAACAGAAAAGCACCACGTGCTTTTCTGGTTACAAACATCCAAACGGAGTGTCAAATTAGAGATGAGCGCACCGAACTTCACCGGGTTCGGCCGAACTCGTTTTAACCGAACCCGGCAAAAAATGTTCGGGTACGCGACGTCAGGAGACAGTCACTGCCCACGGTGCTGAAAGACTTAAACTGTTTCAGCACCATGGACAGTGACTTTCGATCACAATATACATATACGTGTAAAAAAAAAACAGAAGTTCTGACTTACCGATAAGTCCCGGCTCCTTCCTCCAGTCCGACCTCCCGGGATGACAATTCAGGCCTAGTGACAGCTGCAGCCAATCACAGGCCAAGCACAGGCTGCAGCCAATCACAGGCTGCAGCGGTCTCATGGCCTGCCGCGTCATCCTGGGAGGTGGGGCCGGATGACAAGAGAGGGACGCGTCACCAAGGCAACGGCCGGGAGACCGGACTGGAGGAAGCAGGCAGTTCATGGTAAGTGTGAACGTCTTTTTTTATTCACAGGTTGGTGTATATTGTGATCGGCATTCACTGTCGAGGGTGCTGAAAGAGTTACTGCCGATCAGTTAGCTCTTTCAGCACCTTGGACAGTGACGGGCGTCGACTAGCCTCATCTCTATGATGGCGGCTGCGCGAAAATCACGCAGCCGCGCATCATACACGGATGACACACGGAGCTGTCAATTGCCTTTTGCGCACGCAAAACGCAGCGTTTTTTTGCGCGCGCAAAACGCACACGCTCGTGTAAATGAGGCCTCAGGGCCAGTTCACACAGAGTTTTTTTAACACGTTCTTTGACACGGAAACCGTGTCAGAAAACGCGCCAAAAAATTTACGAAAATGCCTCCCATTGATTTCAATGGGAGGCGGAGGCATTTTTTTCCCACGAGCGGAAAAACCGGCTCTCTGGAAAAAGAAGGGACATGCCCTATCTTCGGGTGGTTACGCCTCTGACCTCCCATTGACATCAATGGGAGGCAGAGAAAACGTATGTCACTGAGTTTTTTGCCCGCGGCGCTCAATGGCCAAGGGCGAAAAACGCTGCGAAAATCGGCGTGCAGGCAGAGCAAAATCTGACCCAAAAAAGTCTGTGTGAACCCAGCCTTATGCTGATTTTAACTTATCTTTTGGCACTGCCAAATATCTAACAATTATTAACTCATAACTGCTCATACAAAGGAAAAATCTCATAGTGTACTGTCAGCCGATCACAAACAAACTAATGTTTCAGGTACTTTCCAAAGTGTACGTGTTCATTATCATAGTAAACAAAACGGCTTACTGAGCAAAGTACACTTCCTCACCATTTTTTTTTTTAAATAATATGTTAATAAGGTTTTTTCAACTGTAAACACTACACAAAGTTTACTAGCAAGGCGTCTGGGCATAAGCGCGCGCAGGGGTCTGATGATGATGGTGGTGTTGGGGAGTGGTACGGGGGCCCAAGCTGAATTCTTGCACTCGGGCCCATGAGCCTTTAGCTACGCCCCTGGGTCTTGTGGTGCCAAAACAGTGGAAACCCCCCAAAAGTGACACTATTTTGGAAACTAGACCCCTTGGGGAATTCATTGTAGTTTTCATGGGGTGCATGTGACTTTTTGCTCAGTTTTTGTTCTATTTTTAAGAGGCGTGGTGACTAAAAAACAGCAATTCTTCTATTGTTTTTTATTCTATTTTTTTTACAGCGTTCACCGTGCGCTATAAATGACATATTCACTTTATTCAGCATGGCGATACGATTACGGCGATACCAAATGTTTATAGGGTTTTTTATGTCTTATGGTGTTTGCACAATAAAATAATTTTTATTAAAAATCATTTACTTTTTGTGTTGCCTTATTCTAGGAGCCATACAGTTTTTGTCTTTTTTTCCATCAGGAAAGCCGTGTGAGGACTTGTTTTTGCGTAACGAACGGTAGTTTAGATCAGTACCATTTTTAGGTACATGCGACTTTTTGATCTCTTTTTATTCCATTTTTTGAGAAGTGAAGTGACCAAAAAACTGTGATTCTGGTATGGTTTATTATTATTTTCTTTTACGGCGTTCACCGCGCGGGATAAATAACGAAATACTTTTGTAGTTCAGGCCGTTACGGACGCGGCAATATCAATTATGTATAGTTTATTTGTTTATTTATTTATTTTTATTAATAATAAAAGACTGATAAGGGTAAAAGGGGGATTTTTACTTTTGTTACTTTTAAAACTTTTATTTTCTTATTTTTACACAACTTTTTTTTTACTTTTTAGCTGGATGCCATTGTTAGGCTTGTTAGGCGTCTGGTTGCTATAGCCACCATTGCCGGCCGCTATCGTGTAGCGGGCCGATGATGGCAGCTTAACCCCTAAGAAGCCGCTATCGCTATTGAAAGCGGCTTTCAAGGGGTTAAACAGCGGGGACACAGCGATCAGTCTCCGCAGAAGGAGCTGCGGCGACTGCTGTACGAGAAAGCAGCTGTTACAGCTCCTGTATGTGTCGGGAACACGGCCGAAATGGCCGTTCCTCCCGCGACATACTATTCCAGCGCTGAGCGCGAACGATGCACTTAGCACGAAGGAATAGTACGTCGCTGAGCGCGAAGGGGTTAAGCATCAGTTTCCTAAAATGTAATATTAGACTCCCTTTACAAGCGGAGACAATACAATTAAGCAAATATTTTCTTTACGTTTCCCAGTATATAATATGGTACAATAAATGGTGCCGTGAAAAAGTACAACTTGTCCTTCAAAAAACAATCCCTCATACGTTTTTTTTGGACCAAAAAATAAAAACTTATGGCTTCTGGAAGTTGGGGAGGAAAGAGCGAAAATGAAAAACCAAAAATAACTGTAAAAGTCAGGGGTTAAATATGAGGTTATAGGTAACATAAGTAATAATTCATGGCGTGATATATTTAGTAAAGTCCAGTTCATCTCATTCCACTGTTGGACAGGAATAGTTGGTACACTGAAACTTGTAGAATTTCTAATTCTCTGGATGTAGGGATATGAATCTTGGACAATATGGGTGTAAGTATTAAAGGGGTTCTCTGCAAATAAACCTTGATCACTCTAAAATAAAAAATGTTATACAACTTTATAATATCCTATGTGCTAAAATTTCTGTTTTAACTTTTGCTGTAATGGGATGAAAACACGGAGTGAAAACCCAAAGAAGCCAAATACTTCTCATGGATAGTAATATGCTACAATTGTATCCAGCCTAAGCAATCATCTGTAAACTAAACAGCATGGACTCTAAGGCCTCATGCACACGACTGTAATGGCTTTTATTCTACTCAAATACGGATCCCTAGTCATCCAAACTCATCTGCGACTCATTCGCATATAGGCACGCTGTCCGCAAATACGTACCGTCATGCATCCTTAGTTCATCCGCATTTACGGATCCGCAAAAAAAAAGAAATGGGAGTCTACAAATGATGTCACCACTATGTCGCAACCCCTTGAAAAGGTCACATGATCGCTCTGGCACCATTTTCTCTGGCATTTGTGCTTTGTGAGAGCTCTGATGGAATCCTCGGCTGATATAACTTTGGTTTCTGGCATTTCTTTCGTTGCAAGGATGCACTACCCACGTGTGGTTCATGCTCTCATGCTCTTCTGGACTGGCTCGTCTCTCGGCGATTCGGACAGTAAGCTATGCTGGAAGAAGAACCAAAGAGGAGGAGGAGGTACTGGGTTCACCCCATTGTCTCCCAACAGCCCAGAAAGGTGCATTTCCATACCCTGTATGCAGACCTGCGGCAGCACCCGGACAAGTTTCACAACTTCTGCTACATGTCGATTTCCAGCTTTGACCAACGGTGCATCTCGGAGGAACGGCTCATCGTTTCTCTCAGGTAAGAACACCAAATGTCCCTTTTGTCCATTGCTGCCATGTCACCTTGCTACAGGTAGTATAACCGTAGTTGTCCCCTGGGCCCATTGTCGCCATGTCTCCCTGCTACAAGTAGTATATAATTGTAGTTGTCCCCTGTGCACATTGCCGCCATGTCATAATGCTACAAGTAGTATATAACCGTAGTTGCCCCTGTGCCCATTGCCGCCATGTCACTCTGCTACAAGTACTATATAACCCTGGTTGTAGCCTTTGCCCATTGCCACCATGTCACCCTGGTACTGCTAGCACTAATTATTATAAATATTTTTTTCACAGATTCCTGGCAACAGGGAACTCATTTGCATAACTGCATTTTGAATTTCCACTGGGGTGTTCCACCATTTCACAGATCATCTGTCTGACCCTGCGAAGTCATCTGGCAGCGACTGAGAGCGACGATGATGCCACAGCCCAAGGCACAAGACTGGTTTCGGATTGCCGAGGGCTTTTACCAACAATCACAGTTTGCCAACTGTGGTGGCGCACTGGATGGTAAACACATTAGTGTGAAGAAGCCACCTCACTCATGGTACCTATATTTCAATTACAAGCAGTATTTATTGGTGATGCTGTTCGCCTTGGCTGACAGCAACTACCAGTTTGTAATTGTAGATATAGGGGCCTATGGGAGCTCTTCAGATGCTGGCATCTTCAGGGCTTCCAGAATGGGTGAACGGCTTCAGTCCAAACAGCTCCCCCTTCCAGAACCGAGACAACTACCTGGATCTACTGGACCTCCTGCCCCATTTCTCATCGGGGCAGATGAAGGATTTGGACCATATATTCTACGTACAGCACACGTCCGGTACTGATGGGAAGAAAGAGCTGGCTCAGAAGCTGAGCCTGCGTCATCAGTCGTGGGTGTTAGCCTAATCGGCTTGCTGTCAGTGAACGACTGACTGTTTTAATACATTGCTCTACATAGGTAGTGCTATGTGTTAGAAAATAAATCAGAAATTATACCTTCAAGTCCCATAGTGGGTCTAAAAATAAATGTAAAAAAAGTTGTAAAAAATAAAATAAAAGTTTCAAGTAATAAAATAAAACACAATAGCCTATTTTCCCTTATTAAGTCCTTTATTATTGAAAAAATATATAAACCATACATATTTTGTATCGCCGCGTCCGTAACGGCCTGAACTATAAAAATATTATGTTATTTATTCTATGTGATGAATGGCGTAAAATTTTTTACATAAAGAACAATGCCAGAATTGCTTTTTTTTGGTCACTTTGCCTACCAAAAATTGCAATAAAAAGTGATAAAAAAGTCGCATATATGCAAAAATTATATGAAAACTATAAAAACTATAGCTCAGCTTGCAAAAAACAAGCCCTCATATAGCTCCATCAACGAAAAATTAAAACGTTATGGCTCTCAGAACATGGTGACAGAAAAAATATTTTTACTAAACTAACTTATTTTGCAAAAAGTTGTAAAACAGAAAAAAAGTGCTATAAATTTGGTATCGCCGGAATCGTACTGACCCGCACAATAAACGTAACATGTAATTTATAATGCATGGTGAACGCTGCATAAAAAAAAAATAGAAAACTCTGCAGAGAATTGCTGTTTTTTGGTCACCTTGCCTCCCAAAAATAGGATAAAAAGTGTTAAAAAAGTCTCATGTACCTCAAAATGGTAGCAGTAAAAATGACAGCTGGTCCCGCAACAAAACAGCCCTCATCCACTACGTCTATAATAAAAATAAAATAAAATTAGGGAACCAGGAGTGTGAGGGCCCAAACATATCTTCTGGAAGCGAGGACACCTGCATTATACCAGAACACTTCCCAGCAAAATTCCCCAAACTGCAGAGGTGCAGAGTGTGTACCAAAATGGGGATAAGACATTACACCATTTATCAGTGCGACACTAGCCTGTGCATAAAAGATTACTTGACAGCGTAACACGCATCTATGGATTATTGTTTTTTTCTTTTTTACCCAATTATTATGCCCTGATGTACTCCGCACAGCTTTCATGTACCCCCACGTTATAAACTGAAACACCAGTAATACTCCAAACAAAACTACTACCAAGAAAACTCCAAATGGGCGCTCCCTCCCTTCTGAGCCCTACAGTGTGCCCAAAAAGCAGTTTACTTACACAAATATACACGGGAGAACCCTTTTAACAATTTTTGGGTTGTGTGTCTCCAGTGGCACAAGCTGGGCACAACATATTTGCCACTGAAATGGCATATCTAGGGAAAAATTGCAATTTTACTTTGCACCATTTGTAGCGCATTAATTTATAGAAAAGACCTGTGGGTAAAAATGCTCACTACTTTACTACTTTGTAAATCGCCAAATTAGGCCTCAATTTTGCATTGTACTCTTTCTGTCCTGAACTCTGTCGAATGTCCAAGGAAAAGATTAGGGCCAGATGGAAGATATTTCTAAATCTGGGAATCACAGCATAATAGTTAGAGAGCTGTCTTTTCATGGTGGCACAAGCTGGGTACCACATATTGGCATAGCTATAGAAAAATTACCATTTTCACTCTGCAACATTGAGTGTACACTAATTTCTGGAAAACACCTGCAGGGCTAACATGCTGACTACATCACTAGGTGAATAACTTGAGGGGTGTCATTTCCAAAATGAGGTCACTTCTTGTGGGTTTCCACTGTTTTGGTACCATAGAGGCTTTGCAAATGCGACATAGCGCCCGAAACCAATCCAGCAAAATCTGCACTCCAAAAGCCAAATGGCGCTCCTTCACTTCTCAGCCCTACCATGTACCCAAACAGTAGTTTATTACCACATATTAGGTATTGCCATATTCGGGAGAACTTGCTTTACAAATGTTGAGGTGTTTTTTCTCCATTTTTCGTTAAGAAAATAAAAATGTTGCGCTAAATCTAAGTCTTATTGGAAAAAAATGAAATTTTTATTTTCACTGCCCAATTCTAATAAAATCTATAAAAGTCCTCTGGGGTCAAAATGCTCACTACAACCCTAGATAAAATCGTCAAGGGGTATAGCTTCCAAAATGGAGTCACTTTTGGGAAGTTTCCAAAGTTTTGGTCCCACAGGGGCTTTGGAAAAGCAACATGGTCCCAAGAAAACAATCCAGCAAAATCTGCGCTACAAAAGCCAAATCGCACACCTTCCCTTCTGAGCCCTGCTGTCTGTCCAAACAGCAGTTTATTACCACCTATGGGGTATTTACATACTCTGGAGAAGTTGTTTTACAAATCTTGGGGGCTTTTTCTTCTTTATTCCTTGTGGAAATTGGGTTTTTTTCAGCGAAAATGACATCTTATTGGAAAAAAATGTAGTTTTTTATTTTCACGTCCAAATTTTAACAAAATCTATCAAGCACCTTTGGGGTAAAAATGCTAGATGAATTTCTCAAGGCGTGTAGTTTCCCAAATGAAGTCACTTTTGGGAAGTTTCCATTGTACTGTTACCTTAAGGGGCTTTGCAAATGCGACATGGCACCAAGAAACCAATCCAGCAAAATCTGGACTCCAAAAGCCAAATGGCGCTTCTTCCCTTCTGAGCCCTGCCATGTGCCCAAACTGCAGTTTATGACGACATATGGGGTATTTCCATACTCTGGAGAAGTTGCTTTACAAATGTTGGTGGCTTTTTCTTCTTTATTCCTTGCGGAAATTGATTTTCTTTTTCGCTAAACAATCTTATTGGAAAATAATATGCATTTTTTATTTTGACATACAAATTCTAATAAAATCTGTGGGGTCAAAATGCTCACTATATGCCGAGATGAATTCCTTGTTGGGTTTAGGTTCCAAAATGGGGACTTTTTTGGGGTGTTTCCGTTTTTTTGGCATCGCACCTCTTCAAACCTGACATGGTGCCTAAAATATAATCTAATAAAAAGAAGGCCCCAAGATCCTCTAGGCACTACATTGCTTCTCAGGCCTGTGCTTCAGTAAATTAGCACACTAAAAACTGCAGAATCTGGGCAATAAATATTAAGTTGTGTTTATCTCGTAAAACCTTCCGTGTTACAGAGAAAAAAGGATTAAAAATTTATTTCTGCAAAAAAACCTGAAATTTGTAAATTTCACCCCTACGTTGCTCTAATTCTTGTGAAAGGTCTGTAGAGTTAAGAAACTCTCTAAATGCTGTTTTGAATACTTTGAGGGGTACTGTTTTTAAAATGGAGTGCTTTATGGGGGTTTGTATTGTATGGGCCCCTCAAAGCCACTTCAGAACTGAACTGGTCCCTGTAAAAACAGCCTTTTGAAATTTGTGAGAATGTCTGCTAAAGTTCTAAGCCTTGTAACGTCCTAGAAAAATAAAAGGATGTTCAAAAATCTATGCCAATCTAAAATAGAGATATCGGAAATGTTAATTAGTAACTATTTTGTGTGGTATAACCATATGTATTACAAACAGATACATAGAAATTTGTAAAAATGCTAATTTTTCGCACAATTTTGGTGTTTTTCACAAATAAATACTGAATGTATCTACCAAGTTTTACCAGTAACAAAGTCCAATGTGTCACGAGAGAAGAATCTTGCAATCGCTTGGATAGGTAAAAGCATACAAACATTTGCTAAAATAGACATGTTTAGAGGATTGACATGTCCTCATTAAATCCAGTGACTCACAGGTGACGTCTTCGCTGATTGTAGACGTTCTCTTTCCTTTTCTTCCCTTTCCAGCCAAGATTGTTATGACGACTTGCCATAATAAATGCAGAGTCTGCTGCCCAGACTATTTTAGCCTATTGCTTCTGCAGCAATTCCCAGCATTTTAAGTAACAAGAATAAACTCAGACCCCAGACCAAACACCAAAATTAATTCATACCCCAGACCAGACCCCTATATAAATTCAGAATTTAAACAGGACTCCTATATAAATTAAGATTCCAAACCTTACCGCTTTTATAATCCAATTCCTAACAAGACCCCTTAATTTTAATGGGACAGGGGTGCAATACCATGCACAGCCACTAGAAATGTAACAGCACGTGCTAATACGAACGAGAAGTTAAACCATGAAAACAATGAAGAGGCTGCAGCTCTCATACAAGGGTTGCAGACCCTTCAAATAGCTGATCGGCGAGGGTGACAAGAGTCGAACCCACCCCACTCTAATATTGACAGCCTATCCTAAGTACAGGCCATCAGTTTTAAAAACCCAGATAACCCCTTTGAATAATAAAATTCCTGCTTTCTGCAGCTGTCTCTGTGTACTGTTTGCTGTATATAAATTTATATAACTTCCACTTAGTGCAATGCAACATCCAGTAAATCCATATACAGAAAGCTGCCCTAGTTGTACCTGCAGGCACCCAGAATTTTATTATTTCAATAAAGCTGTGTAAAGGGAAGCAGGGAATAAACTCTCTATCAGAAAAACGGAGCTTGGCTTAGAAAGATAATTGGTGCATTTCTGGGATCACATATAACACCGCTAACTTGAGAAATATAGAAACATTTATACCCGATAAACATTATTATGACAAATTATTCACTTAATTAATGACTAATAAAAGAAACTCATTGAACCTTCTACATGCTGTGGATTTCTCAGGTATTAATGGGTTTCATACATACTGTAGTTATATGAGGTTCACTGGCAACCATTGGATGATGAGGACATGAGACATTTGTAAATCACTTAAGCATTTCTTGATGTCGCTCCCTGTCTTTACAGTTTACCTAATGGGCCAGCAATGGTTTTAGGAGTGACCCGGATTAAGGAACCAGGCAGGAATTCTTTGGTCCTCTTGACTTCAAATGCTGCAGAGAATGTGGTATCCATAAAATTATCATGCAGCCATTTTTCATGAATACATCTGGGTGTTGGTCTTCTACCCCCTCTGGGAGGCCTATGATTAGAGATGAGCGAACTTATCAAAAGTTCGGTTCGGCTAGTTCGCCAAATTTCACTAAAAAGTTCGATTCGGACCGAACCTGTTATTTCCGTGCGCCGATCATAGTACTGTCCAGGGTGCTGATAGAGTTAATGGGCTGCACTAACTCTTTCAGCAACCTTGACAGTACATGAAATGTAATAAAAAAATAAATAATACGTTCATACTTACTTTCCTCCTGTCCGGCCTCCAGCGATGACGTTCCATCCATGTGAGCAGAGTTCACAGCAGCACAGAATCTGCACGCTCCTCTCCTGAAATATTCTGTGCTGCTGTGAACTCTGCTCTTACCATTACGTAGCTCAGTCTGTTACCTCTCCTCCACTCCTGTCCTCAAGAACACCTTCACATGATTGGCAAGTCACCACCCCGCACAAGATCTGCACGCTCATCTCCTGAAATACTCTGTGCTGCTGTGAACTCTGCTCTTACCATTACGTGGTGACTTGCCAATCATGTGAAGGTGTTATTGAGGACAGTAGTGGAGGAGAGGTAACAGACTGAGAGCTACGTAATGGTAAGAGCAGAGTTCACAGCAGCACTGAATCTGCACGCTCCTCTCCTGAAATACTCTGTGCTGCTGCGAACTCTGTTCTTACCATTACGTAGCTCAGTCTGTTACCTCTCCTCCACTCCTGTCCTCAATAAAACCTTCACATGATTGGCAAGTCACCACCGCGCACAAGATCCGCATGCTCATCTCCTGAAATACTCTGTGCTGCTGTGAACTCTGCTCTTACCCTTACGTGGTGACTTGCCAATCATGAAGGTGTTATTGAGGACAGTAGTGGAGGAATCGAAAGGAATAAAGGAGAAAAATCACCCCAGCAGTTGTAAAACAATTTCTCCTGATTACGTAAATACCCCATATGTGGTAATAAACTGCTGTTTGGACCCACACCAGGGCTTAGAAGGGAAGGGGCACCATTTGGCTTTTGGAGCTCAACTTTAGCTAGAATAGTTTTTGGGTGTCATGTCGAATTTGCAAAGCCCCTGAGGTACTAAAACCATGGAAACCGCCCAAAAGTAACCCCATTTGGGAAACGACACCACTTAAGGAATCTATCTAGGGGTATAGTGAGCATTTAGGCCCCACACGTCTTTTGCAGAATTTATTAGAATTAGGCCGTGAAAATTAATATTAACATTATTTCCACTAAAATGTTAAATTTTTTCAATTTCACAAAGGATAAAGGAGAAAATGCACCCCAACATTTGTAAAGCAATTTCTCCCGAGTACGGCAATACCCCACATGTGGTCATAAATGTTTTTTCATTAGAAAATAAATTAACCCTTTCCGGACTGATCCATGTTTTGCTTTTTCTTTTTCGTTTTTCCTCCCCGCTTTCCGAGAGCCACAACGTCTTTATTTTTCCGTCAATAGAGCGGTGTGGGGGCTTATTTTTTGCGGGACGAGCTGTAGTTTTTATTGGTACCATTTTTTGGTACAGAAGACTTTTTAAGCACTTTTTATTACATTTTTTGGTAGAGCGAAGGTGACCAAAAAACGGCGATTTTGCCATTTAAAATTCTTTATTTTTCACGGCGTTCACCGTGTGAGTTAAATAATGGTATATTGTAATAGCTTGGACTTTTACGGACGCAGCAATACCAATTTTGTGTATTTTTTTACATTACTTTAGAGAAAAAATATGAAAAGGGTTTATTTTTGGACTTTAAATATTTATTTCATTTTTTCCACTAATAATAACTATTTACTTTTGTTTTTACACATTTTATTAGTCCCGCTGGGAGACTTGAACCAGCAATCATTAGATCACTGGGAGAATACACTGCAATACTAATGTATTGCAGTATATTGTGATTTTTACATGATCCTGTAACAGCGCGATCGCTGTTTCTGTCCGTTAGTCCCGGGTATCAGCTGTAATATACAGCTGACACCCGCAGCGTATGGCGCGGGCTCAGCGCGTGAGACGCTCCATATATCACCCCCCACACCACGACATGCTATTAAGTCATGGTGCGCGAAGGGTCTAATGCGCAGCCGATGGTGGAAAGTGAAAATTAAAATTTTCCACTGATGTGCCATTTTAGTGCACTATATGTTGTGCCCAGTTTGTGCCACAAATACCACAAATAAAATATTAACAGGGTTCTCCCGGGTATGGCGATGCCATATCGGTGGACGTAAACGGCTGTTTGGGCACGCTGTAGGGCTCAGAAGGGAGGGACGCCATTTGGCTTTTGGAGCGCAGATTTTGCTTGGTAGAAGCTCTGGCGTTTTGCTGGTATTTCAGTTTATAATGTGGGGGCAAATGTAGGTTGGGCAGAGTACATCAGGGGCATAATAAGAGGGTATAATAATGGGGTAAATAAATAATAATCCGCAGATATGTGGCCAGTGTTGCACTTATATTATAAATGGCGCCCGATCTTATCCGCTTTTGGAACGCTCTGCACATTTTGCATCGCCATATTCTGGGAGCTGGAACTTTTTTTCTTTTTTCACCACCGGAGCCGTGTGAGGGCTTATTTGTTGCGGGACAATCTGTAGTTTTCATTGGTACCATTTTGGGGTACATGTGATTTTGTTGATCACTTTTTATTCCATTTTTCGGCAAGCAAGGTGACCAAAAACCATCAATTCTGACAATGATTTTTATTTATTTTTTACAGCGTTCACCCTGGGCTATAAATGACCGTTATATTTTATTCTGCGGGTCGGTTCGATTACGGCGATACCATATGTATATATGGTTTTTTATGTTTTGCAGCGTTTGCGCAATAAAATAACTTATTTAGAAAATTATTTATTTTCTGTGTCACCATATTCTGAGAGCCGTAACTTTTTTATTTTTCAGTCAAAAAAGCTGTGTAAGGGCTTGTTTTTTGCGACGGGTTGTAGTTTGTATCGGTACAATTTTGGCGTACATGCGACTTTTTTATCACTTTTTATTGTATATTTTGTGAGGGGTGGTGACCAAAAAATAGTGATTTTCGCTTTGTTTTTCATTTATTTTTTTTGCGGTGTTCACCGTGCAGGAAAAATAATATTATAGTTTTATAGTTGGGGTCGTTACGAACGCGGTGATACCAAATATGTTTACTTTTTTTTTACGTGTTCATTTTTTTTCCTATAATAAAAGACTTATTATAGGAAAAAAAGCAGTTCATGTTTATGTCACTTATAACTTTTATTTTTACACTTTTTTTAAAACATTTTTATTCTTTTTTTTACTTTTTTTACTTGTCCCACTAGGGGACACTTAGACTTGCAGCTCTGATCGCTGCTGGAATACATTACACTAGACACGTAGTGTAATGCATTCCAACTGTCATTGTGACGTAACAGTCACACTGACAGGAAGCCTACGACGACCACCCTCGGGGTGATCCTCATAGGCTTCTGTACATGGCAACCCAGAAGCCATTGTCTGGTGTCCGGTTGCCATGGGTACGATCGCCAGCCCCCGTGATTTCACATGGGGGCTGCCGATCGGTGCTAAACACCTTAATTGTGGCGTTCAAATCGAACGCCGCAATTAAGGGGTTAACTGCCGAAATCAGCGGCGACAGGCCGCTGATCGGCAATGGGGAATGCAGGGCAGACGCCCTGCACAGTTAACCGCCGCTGCGGTGTACCGCCGCTGCGGTGTAGCGCCGCGCGGCGATTAACTGTCATAGCACAGACGTAACTGCACGTCAAGGTGCCCGAACTTACTGCACACATTGACGTAAAGTTACGTCAAGGTGCGGGAAGGGGTTAAAAGAAACAGGATCCTGATCTGTCCACAGAGTTTAAGGCAGCACAGAGTATTTCAGGAGATGAGCACGGCCGGCCACGGGCAGCCGGTCTTTTTTCCGAGCCGTGCTCCCATTATGCACGCGACCATAAAAACACCCGTTATTGCGGGTCGTAATTACGACCCGCAATAACGGGCTCATAGACTTCTGTTACCCACGGGTACCTTCCCGTTTTCTCACGGGAAGGTGCCCGTGCCATTAAAAAAATAGAACATGTTCTATTTTTCTATTTTACGTGCCGTGCTGCTATATTATAATGGAAGCACGGCTCTCAAAAGCGGCCGGCTGCCCGTGGCCGGCCGTCCCCGGCCGTGCTCGTAATCACGAGTCGTAATTACGAGCACGGCCCGTAAAATAAAAAAATACAACATGTTCTATCTTTTTAACGGCATGGGCACCTTCCCGTGAGAAAACGGGAAGGTACCCGTGGCTAACAGAAGTCTATTGGCCCGCTATTTCGGGTCGTAATTACGACCCATAATAACGGGTTTTTCTACAGTCGTGTGCATGAGGCCCCGTAATGACGGGTGACTACATGTGTGCACCCGCATTACGGCAGCGTTGCTAGTCGACGTCAGTAAATAGTCACTGTCCAGGGTGCTGAAAGAGTTAACTGATCGGCAGTAACTGCTTCAGCACCCTGGATAGTGACTACCGATCACAATATAGAGTAACCTGTAAAAAAAAAAACACTTTCATACTTACCGAGAACTTTCTGCTTCCTCCAGTCCGGTCTCCTGGCCGTTGCCTTGGTGACGCGTCCGTCTCGACATCCGGCCCGACATTCCTTGATGACGATGCAGCCCATGTGAGCGCTGCAGCCAATAACAGAATGCAGAGGCCACTGCAGCCAATCACAGGCTGCAGAGGCCTCTGCAGCCAATCACAGGCTGCCGCGTCAGAAAAGAAGGTCGGACAGGAGGAAGAAGAGGAACTCGTCACCAAGACAACGACCAGGTACGTATGAAATGCTTTTTATTTTATTTTTAATCAGCAGCCTCTTTTCTCTATCAGTGATTGATAGAGACAAGTGGCTGCCGATTTTTATAATATTTTTGACCGGGTTCGGTCAAAACGGGTTCGGCCGAACCCAATAAAGTTCGGATTCGCTGCGAACCGAACTTTTCCGGAGGTTCGGACCGAAACCGGGTTCGGTTGTCCCGGTTCGCTCATCTCTACCTATGATCTATAAACTATTCCAACCTAGTTGGTTTCCGAAGTTATTCGCCTTCTGGTGCCACAGATCTACTTTTTAGAACAGGAGAGCAACTGGCAGAGATTATGTGCAGTTATCTCTGAGCTATTTATGCTGAATACGTTCACATCAGGTCTGACCGTCTCCTCTCAGGATGAATAGATCGATTCTTACCACCTCTTTATTCCCTCGAGAGCTGAGCACAGGAGATGCAGCATGTAGGATGTTCTTACTGGTGCAGAGCCCCAGAACCTTATGGGGGTCTTCAGGTTTTTAGTCATATTTATTACAAAGATTATGTATTTTAATATAATATTAATTGTTTCCTCAATGTCACACAGACAGAAATTATTATCTATCAGACGTTCAGCAGCTGCAGATCCATCCAGATTGTAATAACTAGACACACACTAAACCAACTGTGAGAGATGAACATTACAAGTTCCATGCACCAAGACTGAACCATATCTCCGACTTTTACAATTTATTATGGGTTTTAATTCTATCCCTGATCTCCTTTCTTGGCAGTACTGGGTAAGAGTCTGTCCACGGAAACATTATGAAAATAGAAACTACATTCAAAATATAAAGAACAATCAAACATTAAAAATATTGTTAAAGCCATACTGAAATATGCAAATTATGTGTGTGGTCATAAAAGCAGCTCACACCGGGTATATCTATTGTGATGTCACTACTATTAATGATGGTAAATCTATACTTGAAATATGCAAATTATGGGTGAGGTCATAAAAGCATCTATTGTGATGTCATAGAGCTTGTGTATATGCAATGATGCTGGTCACAGAGCTGTCACTCAGTTGGATGTGACCGGTAAGTTCTCTATCATTTCTCTATCTGTACCTGACTCTGATCGATCCATTATATTAGGAACATTGAATCCATGCCTTCAAGATATGGTTTAATAGTGGTTGTAATATCTTTTTTTGTTTCATTATACAATTGAATTGCTTAAATATCATAGAAAGAACACAGGCTGTAAGAAATGGCAGCCTACATTCAGCCGATAATAGATTTGCAGGGTAACAGCACATCATTTTGGTTCCCTGCAGCCCTGAGAACTTATTTTGTCTCTCGATTGTAAAGGAGAAATTACAGTATGGTCATATTTAGGGGACTGTTATGTAGTAAGTCCTTATATTAGTGTAAATTCCCTAAAAATAATTCCATAAATTAACACATTAACACAATGTAATAAAATTCAGAATTTTGATCAAGTAATATAAAAAAAACATGTAAAAGCCATTGAAAATGCCATATTAAGATCTGTAAGTTATAACGAGTGTAGTTAGGTAATCCACCTACACTATATGGCCAATAGTATTTGGACACCTCTCCTAATTATTGAGCCAAGAATCAGCTGGATGGGTGTAAAACACGTCGCCGTTGAATTTTGGAGCATGGGAAACATGTTCTGTTGAGTAATAAATAACGGTTCACTATCTGGCCATCTAATGGACGAATTTGCGTTTTGTGCCTGCCCGGAGAATGCTACCTACTGGACTGTATAGTGCCTATTATAAAATGGAGTGAAGTTTGTATAATGGTCTGGATTGTTTGTAAGGGGTTGGATTAAATCCCCATTTTTCCAGTAGGGGTTAATAAGACTTTTTAAACAATTGTACGCTTCCAACTTTGTGGTAATAGTTTGGGTAAGACCCTTTCCTGTCCTAGTATGACTGTGCCCCTGTGCACAAAGAGGGTCCCTAAAGACATGGTTTGACAAGTTCGATGTGGAGGAACTTGCGTATCTGCACAGAACCCGGACCTCAATCCCAACAAAACCTTTGGAGTGAATTGGAAAGGCAATTGCGAGCCAGACCTTTTTGCCCAACATCAGTGTCTCAACCATTGGTGTCCATATACTTTTGGCCATATACTGTAGTGTACCGAGTGTATATCTATTGTGATGTCACCGAGCTTAGGTATAAAGTATAGTGCTGGCCAGAGGGCTGTCATTTATCAGGTGGATGTGATCGGTACGGTAAGTACTTTATCATTGCTACGTCTCTAGAACAGTCTCATCTATCAGTCTCTTTATGAATATTGGATTCTTACATGTAATTCTAGTGTTTGTCGTGTTATTTGTGTTTTTTATTTGGCATACTTATACACTAGGAAATTGCTTAAATAGCAATATTGTGGCCTGTCACATCTGCTCCATAGACAGAATGCAGATTGCAGACAGAAATTGGTGTCTGTATTCTGCTGGTAGATTCATAAAGCAACCACAAAGCAAAGAATGTGAATCTCTGGGAACTTATTATCACACCCTCCAGTTTATAACACCAGTAATTCTCATAATAAATGTTTATAAGGGAATTCATATTTATGAATTTTAGGTTTTCTGTCTGTAGACTATACTATTTATATATCAGGTCAATCCTGAATATTAGCTGGTATGGCTATGCAACCAACCTACATCAGGTGCTGCTATTGTGATGTCTTGAGATGAGTCTAGATAGCCGTGTTTCTTACTGCGTCTATGGTAGTATTGGTTTTATTACAAGATTTAAACTATTTGATGTTTGAATCATGTACATAAATAAATGATTATAAGGAGTATTGCTTTTTTTTGTTAAATTTTTTAGTAATAAAATATTAGTAAGTGCAGGAATAAACAGCCTAATAGCATTTGTCAGACTAAATTGTAGAAGGATAGTGCTAATCCCCTGGAAACGTGTCCTTATTAACAATTGAAATTAATAATTATGTATATAATCATAATAATAATAATAATAATAACAATAAAAAAGATAACAATAAAAAGTATTTATTACTAACTCCAATTACTTAGGTTCTAAATTCTGGTTATCAATTAATATAAAAAAAAATTCAACCCTTTAAAATGCCATATGGTCAATTTAACAACCAATACATTGTTTCAGCTTCCAAACCTAATACAATGTTATCAACAGGGGCTCCCAGGTCATGTGATCTTCTGACACTTATGATTGACAATATTCTGTTATAGGAATACCCTATTTAATAACTAATTTTTCCAGCTAGTTTCATCACAAGTAACGACTCCCTTATAGTTTTCTGGTCTTTCTAGGTCTTGCTGTTGGATTGACACTGTGTTACTTACTGTGTTGCTTATACGGTTAGCGATTTGTCCTATTTTCGGAGAACTAGAGGCGATTAGTCAAATTCTATCTTGACTGTCTCCTGGTTTTCTACCAAGGACATTGGTGCAGTTTTGCACCCGGGCATTAAACAACCATGCCCTTTTGGAAAAAATCTAAGAAATATCATGTCTCCCAAATTCCTGATAAAGGAAATCTGATGGGAGACATACCAACTATGGAGGAGCCTAACATCTCGCTCCAGAAGTTTTCTGTCATCAAAGATATGGCAGATGAAAAATCCAGCGATCTTAGTCACAGCAAATATTGTGACATTACGTCAAAGAACACCAAGAAGAGCGCATTCAGCCTGCTGACCCGCCTGCGCTCCAAAAATATCCGTAAAAGGTATGTAACTAATAATTCTCATACATTGCTCAGATATCCAGAGCTGTGGTATAACAGTCACTAGATCTTTAATTCTCCCCATATCTTCACAGAAACTTTGGCAGCAGCGCTGTGATCGGCGCTAGAGAACTGGATCGCTATTTTCCAGATAGACGGTTGAGACTATATGTTGCCACCTGGAATATGGAGGGAAAGGTGAGAAGTAATGTACAATATTTATTGTGACCCATCAGTGTGCCCGAGCTCAAGTTGGATGAAATGGGCCAGTAACCATGTCTCTTTAGTTTGTAGTTGAATATCACATAGACAGGTTATATTCTACCCTATGTCAGTTGAGTTGGCGCTCTTTGTATACAATATTAATGTTTGTATATTTTGAACAGGATTACCCGCAAAATGTGGAGGATCTGCTGTTACCATCAGATGATACGAAAGACATTTATGTTATTGGCGTTCAGGAAGGATGTCCAAACAGGTAAGTCTTCTCAGGTTGTCTTACACCAGCCTATGACTGCAGATGGACAGCAGGGCGGCTGATACAAATTCTCTCTCAATGCTCTACTTATTGTATTATCACTCCTTAATTTTCAAAATGTATCCCCAGAGGTTATTATATGGAGTGTTGATACAGATGAGTTGAGTATCTTAATCTTGTGTCATTTATTAATATGTAAATCTGAAATTGTGTCTTCTTGTAGACGGGAATGGGAGATAAAATTACAGGAGACCCTTGGACCACACTATGTATTATACCACTCCTCCGGGCTCGGAGTCCTGTATCTCACCATCTTTGTTCGACGGGAACTAATCTGGTTCTGCTCAGGTAAGATTCACATTCCTACATCTACATAAGAAGTCTTGAATGTAGTCATTAGCTGGAACATCTTATTTAGTCATTAGAATTAGATGCCTAAGAGCTTGGCTCTCAGATTCTTGACTTCTGAGTATTGGAGATCTAAAAGTTCACACCACAGTTACAAAGCATGAAATTATGTTCTAGTAATATTTCCATAGTTTAATTGGAAATAATTTCTATTCCATTGTTGCATGTAGTACTCTTAACCACTGACCTGTATTTTTGTGTTTCATTTCTTATACAGAGGTAGAGCACACCCATGTAACAACCAGGCTATTCCACCATGTGAAAACTAAAGGAGCCTTGGGTGTTGCCTTCACCGTCTTTGGAACATCTTTCCTTTTTATTAATTCACATCTGAGATGTAAGTATTTACAATATTAATATATGACCATGTACAGTTTTACTTTGTATAAAATTGCTGCTATTTGATAATTAACTGAAATATATGGGATGATATGAAGAGATCTGTACTTATAATGTTTTGGTAAAAATAAAAGGTTTGTTCCAGTTTGATCAAACTTTTTCTAATCTATCAATCTCATTCTATGTTGTGAGTGGCCAGTAATACAGATACACGCAGGTACAATTAGTGCAGGAGGGGGTGGCGGCGGCTGGTTTCAGTTGCGCCGCCTCCCCCTCAGGGAGGCAGCAGGGCGGATGGTGCGGCCGTATAATCCCTCACACCCACCCCTCCTCTCCATTAGCGGGCGGTGGCGCGCTGCAATGTGTTTTTTTGAAAATAATATGCGATTCGGGCCGCCCATATGATCATCCGCCACTGCTAATATGTATTTTTTTGTTGGCAGTTGGGGCAGTCAGCAAGAGGATCCAGGACTATAAAACCATCACTGAGGGTCTCCGTCTGCCTCAAATTATTCCGGAAAGAATCAACTCCAATGCCTGTGAGTATTACTTATGTGGTTGAACCTATGGATCCTTTTATCTCTCTGTTTGTCTCCGTTGAGTCTAATGCAGTCATGTGCTATAATTTTTTTATTTATTTTTATTCTACAGTGGACGTCACCAGCCGCTTTGATCGGGTGTTTTGGTTTGGAGACCTCAATTTTCAACTTAAAGAGGACAGAAAAAATGTGGAATCTCTTCTGCAGAAGATCGAAGGAAAAGATATGTCCAGTCTCCTCAAACACGACCATCTGAATGAAGCCAAGAACAATGGTATATTTACTAGTAGACCAGTATATCATCGGTGCGGGTCCGACACCTGGACGCTGCACCGTTAAGCTGCTCCAGTGGCCTGCGGGCACCGGATGTTATGGCACACAATGCTATTTACGGAGCCGGAAGCAGTTGGCTCCTTACATAGCATAGCTGCCATGATGCATAACTGCAGGTCTGCCTCCTATTCACTTGAATAGGAGCAGAGTTGCAGTACTGCAGCTCGGCTGCAATTCCGTGGCCGGCGCCAACTGCATCCGGCATGTACGTCCGGTGCTCAAAGGCACCGGACCAGCTGATTAGTGCAGGGTCCGGGTGTCGGACCACCACAGATCATGTACTGATGACCTATCTGGTGAGTATGTCATCAGTTGTCAGAAGTTGGAAAACCCCTTTAATACCACAACCACTTCCACAGATTAATACAAATCACTGACATGATGGTTGATATGTTCCCCAAATTCTTATATAGTGCTAAAATTATCAATTGTTCCTTTTTTTTTTTAATACTGACAACTTTTTTTTCTTTCAACTTAAGGGTCCATATTTCTAGGGTTCAAGGAGCACACCATTGATTTCCTTCCTACATATAAGTTTGACATTGGCACAGACACCTATGATACATCAGCAAAGCAGAGAATTCCATCATATACGGTAAGATATCTTATTTCCAGGTCTACAGAGCTTGAGAGACAATAGAATCCATGGGCCAGAGCACCCATTATATAATGAATCCCCTCCCCCAATGTAATGAATTGTTATTATTATAGCTGGAAGAGTAATTTCTTATGAACAAAGCTTTCAGTTAATTTTACTTTTATGTAGTGAGTTTGTCATCACAGTTTCCCAGTGTAATATGTCGTTGCCCAGCATGGGTCAAGGATACTTATTTAATGAAATCTGTGTGACCAAGTCAAACCTAAAATGCAATAAAGTCTCAATATTCTGCAATATAAATAAAGTAGGCCCAACATTTAGGTCTATGTTGTTTTGCAGTTTAATAATATATTATAATATGATTTCACTAATGATATTTGTTATTTTCATGACCTCTACAGGACAGGGTGTTGTTTAAAAGCCAATGTGAGGGAGATGTACGAGTCCTGAGATACGACTCTTGCCCTGTTTTGAAGACCTCAGACCACCGACCTGTTTTTGGCATCTTTGAAGTAAAGATCAGGCCCGGTTCAGATGAGTAAGTCATGTTTTCCTCCATATTGTTCGTATGATACTTTCAGTAGCCGTCATTACTACATGGTCCTTATAGCCAGAGCTCACACTTTGGGGCAGGTGGCTGTACACCTTGGTAACAGTACTGGAGGATTATAGGATGTGAAACTAAGCAAAGTGTGGTTACCTGCTAACATTATTATATGTCTTACATAAATATATTTCTCATTCCAGCATCCCCTTGGCTGGTGGACGCTTTGATCGTAAAATCTATGTAACGGGCATTAGGAGGAAAGGACAAAAAAAGTAGCTGCATCTGTTCATGTCCTTACAGGTAAGAGCTTTGTAGTTGTCTATTATGTTTGCGGTGAAAATGTTCTTCCATCTCTTAGGTTTTCCTCTGTATCTGTAATTTATTTTATCAACTAATTTAACTAAAGTGTAAATAAGTGTTTTCAATCTTAAAATTCCAACTCCTTGTATTCAGACACGTTTTCATTTCTGAATGAAGGTTGTGGGCTTTGAGGAACAACTTCCCCAACTGTAAGCATGTATGTAGTATAGTACAATGAGTTTCCTAAAGGAACCTGTCATCTGAATGGATGGAACAACTGGATTTTATGATGCATTAGCTTCTAAGCAAAAATGATGGATACAAGGAACTTTGCTATTGATGGAAGACATTACTTGGCATCTTGCAGGACATTCTAAGGAACAGTTACAATCTCCGGGGCATAAAACATCGGAACATTAGAAAGTTCCCGTAACATGCTGAAGAGTGCAGCTCTAGGTCAGACCCACTGCTTGCATCAACCATCTTCAGGTTTGTAGTGTGACGCCAAGGATCAATTAAGAAATGTATTTACCTCAAATCACCTTAAAAAGTCTTCTAGATCTGCTAAGAAACACACATTATAGAACATTAATAGCAAATATTTGTCTTGCAGCATAAACATCAATTCCGCAGTACATCTGGCGAGAATAGCGCTCCCTGTCACCGGAGGAGCCACCATCAATGCTGATAGAAAGGTAAGTTCCTCTGGATGTGTCCCCTCTCTATATTTATCAAGCAGCCTGAATGATCAATATTTAATAGGGTTGTGTGCTTCTCCCCCCAGAACAAGTCAGCAGATATCAACAGAACATCAACACCAATAACAACCAAGGGCAGAATCCGCCATCTTACAAGAATTCCAATGGCGAGACTTAACATTTCTACAACATCTGTCACAGAAGAGACATCAATGTGGTCACCAGGGCATCAATATCACCCAGAAGACCAGGTTCAGAACAGGACAATATGTCATCTCTTCTTGTGTCTGTGGAATCCAGATTTTCCACCCCTAACTGATACTACAGTATATACTGTGACATATTCCGTAGTTTTTGCTGGATCTTGTATTATCATCATCTTTACCATTATATATTTTGATCTACAAAAACCTTAAATAAATCTTTAACATCAATCCATAAGTGTGACTGATAATTGTTATGTGCGCGGCTGCAACTTACTACAGTGTATACAATTCACCTAACCGACCCTTCACAGCGCTATTTGTGTGACATCGCGTTTAATCCAGTGGTAGGTGACAGGACATTGTATCATATGTACACAATACAGAGTGTATGGAACGTGCCGCCATATGTACTGGATTATATACTGTAGGACAAAGAGTGACAGGAGATGTAAAACATTGATATATTTGATAGTTGCTTAACCACTTAAGGACGCAGCCTAGTTTGGGCCTTAGGGCTCAGAGCCCATTTTTCAAATCTGACATATTTAAATTTATGTGGTAATAACGTCGCAATGCTTAAACCTATCCAAGCGATTCTGAGATTGTTTTCTCGTGAGACATTGGGCTTTATGTTAGCTGTAAAATTTTGTTGATATGTTCAGTGTTTATTAGTGAAAAATAGAATTTTTCTAAAGTAAAAAATGCATCTGCTTGTAAAACAGATGGTTATACCAACCAAAATATTTACTAGTTCACATTTCCCATAATTCTACTTTAGATTGCCATCATTTTTTGAACATTCTTTGATTTTTCTTGGACGTTACAAGGCTTAGAACATAAACAGCAATTTCTCATATTTTTAAGAAAATTTCAAAAGCCTTTTTTTTAAGGTACCTGTTCAGTTCTGAAGTGGCTTTGAGGCACCTATGTATTAGAAACACCCACAAAACTTCCCGTTTTAAAAACTAGACCCTTCAAAGTATTCAAAACAGCATTTAGAGAGGTTTTTTTTTCAACCCTTTAGGCATTTCACAGGAATTAAAGAAAAGTGGAGGTGAAATTTGCAAATTTCATTTTTCTTGCTGAATTTAATTTTATTCTATTTTTTTCTGTAACACAGAAGGTTTTACCAAAGAAACACTACTAAATATGTCTTTTACAGATTCTGCCGTTTTTAGAAATGTCCCACATGTGGCTCTAGTGTGCTCTTGGACTAAAACACAAGCCCCAGAAGCAAAGAAGCACCTAGTGCATTTTGGGGCCTCATTTTTATTAGAATATATTTTAGGCAGCATGCCAGGTTTGAAGAGGTGTTGAGGTGCCAAAACAGTAGGAATCCCTCAAAAGTGACCCCATTTTGGAAACTGCACCCCTCAAGGAATTCATTTATGGTTGTTGTTACCATTTTGACCCCACAGTTTTTTCACAGAGCGTCTTTGAATTGGGCTGTGAAATTAAAAAGATGAAATTTTTTCCAATAAGATGTCATTTTTGATCAAAATTTCTTATTTTCGCACGGAACAAAATGCCCCATTTTGTTGCCCAATTTGTCCTGAGTGCGGTAATATCCCATTTGTGGTGATAAACTGCCGTTTGGGCCCATGGGAGGTCTCAGAATAAAAGAAGCGCTATGTGTTCTTTGGAGTCCAGATTTTGCTGGATTGGTTTTCGGGTGCCATGTCGAATTTGCAGAGCCCCAGAGGTATCAAAGCAATGGAAACCCACCAGAAGTGACCCCATTTTGGACACTAAATCCCTCAAGGAATTCATTTATGGGTGTTGTGACCATTTAGACCCCACAGTTTATTCTCAGAATTTATTTGAAATGGGCTGTGAATTAAAAAAAATGTGTGATAAACTGGGCCCATGGGAGGGCTAAGAAGGAAAGGACCACCATTTGGCCTACTGGGGATTTTCTGGTACTAAGTCATGTATGCAGAAGCCCCTGAGGTACCAGTACAGTTGAAACCCCCGAGAAGTGACCCCGTTTTAAAAACGACACCCCTTAAGGCATTCATCTAGAGGTGTAGTGAGCATTTTGACCCCACAGGTATTGTGTAAAAGATAATGCGAGGCAGATAGTGCAGAGTGAGATTTGCAATTTTCTATACATATATGCCATTTCAGTGTCCGATATATTTTGCCCAGCATGCGCCACCGGAGACATACATCCCATAAACTGTAATGTGGGTTCTCACGGGTACGGCAATACCCTACATGTGGATGTTAACAGCTGCCTGGGCACACAGCAGGGCCCAGAGTGTAAAGATGAGGGGGATAAGCTGTGCGGAGTGCATCATGGTAAGTAAAACTGGGGTAGATTGAAAATCAAGGGATGTATGATAAATTTTAAAACACTTTCATACAGAGCCCTGGTTTTTTGGGACACATGTCATATTGATATATTGTGTCTTACCTTATCCCCCTCTTATAGCAGACTTTGCACTTCTTTTGACTTTTTCCCTTCTTGCCAGTTTGGGGAACTCCTCCTGGAAAGTATTGCCCTGGTACGATGCGTGTTGCCTTCCTTCCAGAAGTACTTGGTGCCCCCCCCCCTTCATGGTCCCTAAAGATTAGGTTCTTGATAACCACCTCTTGAAATTCCAGGAAAGTTCCCGTCTGGCCTTTACATCGATGTAGTACATACGCATTGTACAATGCAATCTGAATGATGTGCACGGCCAGCTTCTTATACCACACCGCATGGCGCTGTAGGGCTTCAGGACTTGATCTGACAAGTCCACCCCTCACATGTACCTATTGTAGTCCAGGATGCAGTCTGGTTTGGGGTTCTCTGTACTGGTACCTCGTACAGGTACATGGGCACTGGTATGGCCATATATTGTTGTCAATACAACGACATCTCTCTTGTCCTTGTACTTAACACACAATATGTTGCTGCTAGAATGTGCCCTGCTTCCACCCCTTCTTGTTTGCCCAAGCAGTGTCTTAGGGAGGTGTAATGTCAGGATAGGGAGACAGACAGGTGAGCCCTAATCTATCCGCCAGTCAGACCCTGCCTACTTTCACAGCCCGTCCTAGGCGACGGCTTACAAATGGGCGACGGTCCATATGCTCAATATGTGCACGACAGAAAAACAAGACAAGGGTACACAAAAGCAAAGGGAAGTGGGGCAGTTGCCCACGGCAAAACCGTGAGCAACAGAGTAGTGGATGAGCCGAGTCAAACCAGGAGTGTACGTGGTAACAAATGCAGAGCAGGAGAATAGTCAGTCAAGCCAGGGTCAATATGAAGCAGAGGTCAATGGTAACAGCAGGAACAGCAGAGCCAGGAAACAAGAGAATCACAGGCAAAGGACAAGCATCAAATGAAGTTATAAGTAGACCAAGGGCGGGAGCTAGAACCGTCTGGCCAGGCTGCGATAGTCTCTCCCACTCCTCAGCCTACCAGCCTGAGTGGTAGCAGATCGAGTCACTCTAGCAGACCTAGACACAGATGCAGGCTTATTAACCACGGGCGTCGACACAGAAGCTGTGTCAGGCAAATCCTTCACAGGAGGCCTCTCCGATTTCTTCTAGCAGTGCCGCATGCCACAGTACTTCTGGAAGCGAGGCACTTGAAGAGTAGGACGCTGGTATAAAAATTATCCAGTTAGAGGTGGTAAACCTGGTCCAGCAGTGGGTGCACCAAATCCCACCCAATTTTTGCGTTAACTCCCAGTAAGGGGGGGCATTCTAAGGGCTGAATACTGCTGTCCTTGTAAGTATACCCTGATGCACTCTCGCACAACTTATACATCTTCACGCCATACCTTGCCCTCTTACACGGCAGGTACTGGTGGAATTGAAGCCTCCCTTTAAAATGGACCAGGGACTCATCAATAGAAATACAATTCTCGGGGGTGTATGCTTTGGAAAACCGGGCACTAAAATGGTCTAATAGGGGTCTCCGTTTATACAAACGGTCAAAACTGGGGTCATCTCGGGCTGGTCGCTGCTCATTATCAGTATAATGTAAGAAGCGAAGTATTGCCTCATAATGCATCCTGGACACGGCCATACGGTACATCGGGGTGTGGTATAAGAAAAAGCCTCTTTGGGGGGGCCTATATATTTGAAACCCCTATAAAACACCCCATTTTAGAAACTAGGCCCCTCAAAATATTCAAAACAGCATTCAGAAAGTTTATTAACCTTTTAGGTGTTTCACAGGAATTTAAAGCAAAGTAGAGGTGAAATTTACATATTTCAGTTTTTTTGTAAGAAAATTGTTTTTATTCCTTTTTTTTTCTGTAAAACAGAAGGTTTTTATACCGAGAAACGCAACTCAATACTTATTGCCCAGATTCTCCAGTTTTGAGAAATATCCCAGATGTGGTCCTAGTGTGGTAATGGACTGAAGCAGCGGCCTCCGAAGCAAAGAACCACCTAGAGGATTATGAGGCCTCCTTTTTATTAGGCACCATGTCCGGTTTGAAGAGGTCTTGTGGTGCCAAAACAGTGGAAAGCCCCCAAAAGTGACACTATTTTGGAAACTAGACCCCTTGAGGAATTCATTGTAGTTTTCATGGGGTGCATGTGACTTTTTGATCAGTTTTTGTTCTATTTTTAAGAGGCGTGGTGACTAAAAAACAGCAATTCTTCTATTGTTTTTTATTCTATATTTTTTACAGCGTTCACCGTGCGCTATAAACGACATATTCACTTTATTCAGCATGGCGATACGATTACGGCGATACCAAATGTTTATAGGTTTTTTTTATGTCTTATGGTGTTTGCACAATAAAATAATTTTTATTAAAAATCATTTACTTTTTGTGTTGCCTTATTCTAGGAGCCATACAGTCTTTGTCTTTTTTTCCATCAGGAAAGCCGTGTGAGGACTTGTTTTTGCGTAACGAACTGTAGTTTAGATCAGTACCATTTTTAGGTACATCCGACTTTTTGATCTCTTTTTATTCCATTTTTTGAGAAGTGAAGTGACCAAAAAACTGTGATTCTGGTATGGTTTATTATTATTTTCTTTTACGGCGTTCACCGCGCTGGATAAATAACGAAATACTTTTGTAGTTCAGGCCGTTACGGACGCGGCAATATCAATTATGTATAGTTTATTTGTTTATTTATTTATTTTTATTAATAATAAAAGACTGATAAGGATAAAAGGGGAATTTTTAGTTTTGTTACTTTTAAAACTTTTATTTTCTTATTTTTACACAACTTTTTTTAAACTTTTTTTAACTTTATTACTTTGTCCCACTAGTGTACTTGAGGGCAGGAGGCCCTGATCCCTATTCTAATACACTGCACTATATGCGTAGTTCAGTGTATTAAAGCTGTCAGCTACTCACTGACAGCAAGGCTTCCATAAATGGCATAGCTGGATGCCATTGTTAAGCGTACAGTTGCTATAGCCACCATCGCCGGCCGCTATCGTGTAGCGGGCCGATGATGGCAGCTTAACCATTAGGAAGCCGCTATCGCTATTGAAAGCGGCTTTCAAGGGGTTAATCAGCGGGGACACAGCGATCAGTCTCCGCAGAAGGAGCTGCGGCGACTGCTGTACGAGAAAGCAGCTGTTACAGCTCCTGTATGTGTCGGGAAGACGGCCGAAATCGCCGTTCCTCCCGTGACATACTATTCCAGCGCTGAGCGCGAACGATGCACTTAGCACGAAGGAATAGTACGTCGCTGAGCGCGAAGGGGTTAAGCATCAGTTTCCTAAAATGTAATATTAGACTCCCTTTACAAGCGGAGACAATACGATTAAGCAAATATTTTCTTTACTTTTCCCAGTATATAATATGGTACAATAAATGGTGCCGTGAAAAAGTACAACTTGTCCTTCAAAAAACAATCCCTCATACGTTTTTTTTGGACCAAAAATTAAAAACTTATGGCTTCTGGAAGTTGGGGAGGAAAGAGCGAAAATGAAAAACCAAAAATAACTGTAAAAGTCAGGGGTTAAATATGAGGTTATAGGTAACATAAGTAATAATTCATGGCGTGATATATTTAGTAAAGTCCAGTTCATCTCATTCCACTATTGGACAGGAATAGTTGGTACACTGAAACTTGTAGAATTTCTAATTCTCTTCATGTAGGGATAGGAATCTTGGACAATATGGGTGTAAGTATTAAAGGGGTTCTCTGCAAATAAACCTTGATCACTGTAAAATAAAAAATGTTATACAACTTTATAATATCCTTTGTGCTAAAAATTCTGTTTTAACTTTTGCTGTAATGGGATGAAAACACGGAGTGAAAACCCAAAGAAGCCAAATACTTCTCATGGATAGTAATATGCTACAATTGTATCCAGCCTAAGCAATCGTCTGTAAACTAAACAGCATGGACTCTAAGGCCTCATGCACACGACTGTAATGGCTTTTATTCTACTCAAATACGGATCCCTAGTCATCCAAACTCATCTGCGACTCATTCGCATATAGGCACGCTGTCCGCAAATACGTACCGTCATGCATCCTTAGTTCATCCGCATTTACGGATCCGCAAAAAAAAGAAATGTGAGTCTACAAATGATGTCACCACTATGTCGCAACCCCTTGAAAAGGTCACATGATCGCTCTGGCACCATTTTCTCTGGAATTTGTGCTTTGTGAGAGCTCTGTTGGAATCCTCGGCTGATATAACTTTGGTTTCTCGCATTTCTTTCGTTGCAAGGATGCACTACCCACGTGTGGTTCATGCTCTCATGCTCTTCTGGACTAGCTCGTCTCTCGGCGATTAGGACAGTAAGCTATGCTGGAAGAAGAACCGAAGAGGAGGAGGAGGTACTGGGTTAACCCCATTGTCTCCCAACAGCCCAGAAAGGTGCATTTCCATACCCTGTATGCAGACCTGCGGCAGCACCCGCACAAGTTTCACAACTTCTGCTACATGCCGATTTCCAGCTTTGACCGACGGTGCATCTCAGAGGAACGGCTCATCGTTTCTCTCAGGTAAGAACACCAAATGTCCCTTTTGTCCATTGCTGCCATGTCACCTTGCTACAGGTAGTATAACCGTAGTTGTCCCCTGTGCCCATTGCCGCCATGTCTCCCTGCTACAAGTAGTATATAATTGTAGTTGTCCCCTGTGCACATTGCCGCCATGTCATAATGCTACAAGTAATATATAACTGTAGTTGCCCCTGTGCCCATTGCCGCCATGTCACTCTGCTACAAGTACTATATAACCCTGGTTGTAGCCTTTTCCCATTGCCACCATGTCACCCTGGTACTGCTAGCACTAATTACTATAAATATTTTTTTCTCAGATTCCTGGCAACAGGGAACTCATTTGCATCACTGCATTTTGAATTTCTACTGGGGTGTTCCACCATTTCACAGATCATCTGTCTGATCTGCGAAGTCATCTGGCAGCGACTGAGAGCGATGTTGATGCCACAGCCCAAGGCACAAGACTGGTTTCGGATTGCCGAGGGCTTTTACCAACAATCACAGTTTGCCAACTGTGTTGGCGCACTGGATGGTAAACACATTAGTATGAAGAAGCCACCTCACTCATGGTACCTAGATTTCAATTACAAGCAGTATTTATTGGGGATGCTGTTCTCCTTGGCTGACAGCAACTACCAGTTTGTAATTGTAGATATAGGGGCCTATGGGAGCTCTTCAGATGCTGGCATCTTCAGGGCTTCCAGAATGGGTGAGCGGCTTCAGTCCAAACAGCTCTCCGTTCCAGAACCGAGACAACTGCCTGGATCTACTGGACCTCCTGCCCCATTTCTCATCGTGGCAGATGAAGGATTTGGACCATATATTTTACGTATAGCACACATGGAGCTGAGCCTGCACCATAACCAATGGGCTGAAACTCTCCTGTAGCGGCAGGGACCAGACTGAGGTCTGATCTCCGCCGATTAACTCCCTAAATGGTGCGGATGTTTGCTATGGCAACTGTAGGCCTAACAATAGCCTACTGCTTGCCAAGTACAGAAGCTTATTAGGACCTGCTTAGAAGACCTGCATAATAACTATGTATGTAGTGCAGTGTATTAGAATAGCGATCAGGTCTTCAGGCTTTCAAGTCCCCTAGTAGAAAAAAATATTTGAAAAAAAATAGTTTAAAGTTACATAAACTAAAAAAACGCCTTTTTTCCCATAATAAAAGTTTTATTATAGGAAAAAATTGAAAACATTAAAAAAGTACACGTATTTGGTATCGCCGCTTCCTTAACGTCCCCAGCTATAAAACTTTAACATTAATTTTCCTGCATGGTGAACGCCGTAAGTTTTGTTTATAGAAAACAATGCCAGAATCACAGATCAGCTCGCCACCCAATTCACTGATTGTGACTAAAGAGTAAAATTTGTATACTTTATTAATATCTCGCTAAAATCAGGGGTACAATCACCACCGTGGCAAAAGCCCAATGTGCTCAAAAATTTATTTGAAAATGATTTTATATTTTATTCACTGATTCTATTGTAAGCCCTGCAAAATGAATATTTTCGTATGATATATGGTGTTAGAACGTTTAAACATTGGTGTAACAGTGAATCACTCCCAGACATGTACTGGAGTAACCAGGAAAAGGATTCCTGAGAACCAGAGTGTCAGGGTAAAGATATCGATAACACTGCCACCTACGCTAAATTCGATTTCTCATATTGAACCTACATGTTTCTATCTCAACATTTCATCAGGGGTCTTATTCATTATAGAGCTAGCTACTAAGCCAGCAACATTAAATTGTGCAAACATTTCATTCCATATGCACAAACACAAAGCGTACTCACATTGATATTAGCGGCACGCTTCTCTCTGGGCTATATATAACTTATACTCCGCCCCCTATGCTGAGGCCAAGCTCCCATATCGACCAATCATTGTCACATGCGCAAGCAGTGACTTGCGGATATTTAATGCCGGGCGCGTCATGTGACATGCCCACCATACACATCCACCATACACGCATGCGCAGAGTAGGGGAGCGGGGCGTATCTGGCTGCAGCCTCAAGCCTTTCCTATCTAGAAGGAGGAGTAACCTATTCCTATGGGAACAAAGGACGCTGCCCAGCTCCAGACAGCGTCCTGGCACACCACTATAATCCATGCATAAGTAATCCGGCACTATAGGAAGTGAATTAAGAAAGGTATTAAATTGACCACCAGTAGATTAATCACAAGTTGATTAACCACTAGTATTGGGGAACCTAGAAGATAGACATAGATAAAGCCCCAAAACCAATACAGAAGGATAGGCAAATATATAAATGACTGGACTCATATAGATATGAGTTTAGATAAAGCATGTATAATTTATCTGCTCGTTTAGCCCATCTGGTTGTATACATGCTAACCTATAGATCCACTGGGCATCTTTTCGCAGGATCAAGTTGTCCCAATCCCCATCTCGTTTAGGTGGACACACCAATTCTATTGCCTGAAAATGAAGACATTCAGCATTTCCTTGATTTTTCTCATGTACATGTTTGGATACGGGGGTATCACTTGTATTTTTCACGTGCCCTACATGTTCTCTAATACGCCAATGAAATTGCCGAATGGTCTTACCTACATAATTCAGTGGGCATGGACACGTGAATAAATACACAACCCCCGCTGTTCTACAATTAACAAAGTCCCGAATGTCGTATTCAATTAAGGTGGCGACACTTTGGAATTTCTTACAAGTCTGAATAAAGTTACAGGCTGTGCAACCCCCACATCTATATGTGCCCAGAACCTTCCGGTCCAACCATGTTCCATAGACCAGAGTGTCATCACCGCTGCTGATGGAAAATGCGATCTTCGAAGACAAACATGTTCCTTTCCAACACCAAGTGCAGTAGTTGAAGGACAAAGTCATTGTGAGCGACATATTGAGTGCCTCTTTACATAAGAAAATAGCCCACTGCTTGGCAGCCCAGCCCATGTGGTATCGAGGAATATAATGCCTCTACATCCAAGCTTGCCAGCATAGTTCCTCTTTCCAAAGTAATACCATCAATTTGTTTAAGTACGTCCATCGTATCACGTACATAAGATGTCAGACTAAGAACAAAAGGACGCAGGACTACATCAATATATGTGCTGACATCCTGGGTTAGATTATTAATGCCTAACACAATAGGCCTACCACGTAACGGGGGATAACCCTTGTGGATTTTTGATAGACTATAGAAACATGCCATGGTTGGAAATTGTGGAAGGAGAAAACTAAGTTCACTGGGATTTATCAGTGCATTACTTTTTGAGTTGAGTAGTATGTCCTCACACATCTTTTTTGTAATCCTCCCTAATCAAAATCACGATATTCCCACCCTTATCGGATGCTTTTGAAATTATATTTTGCTTCTTCTCTAACGCAGTTAAAGCCTCACGTCGCAACCCAAATTTCTTTTATAAAAAGTGATCAAAAAGTTACATGTAGCCCAATAAAAACTACAGCTTGTCCCGCAGGTAACAAGCCCTTGCACAGCTTTGTCGATGAAAAAATAAAAAAGTTATGGCTCTTAGAATATGGCAGCCTAAAAAATATATGATTTATGTGGTAACGCTGTAAAACATTAAAACCGATAAACATGGTATCGCCGTAATCCTATCAACCCACAGAATAAAGTTAATATGTCATTTATAGCGCATGGTGAACGCCATAAAAACAAATAAAAAACATTGCCAGAATTGCTATTTTTTGGTTACATTGCTCGCAAAAAATTAAATAAAAACTGATCAAAAAAATTGCATGTACCCCAAAATGGTACAAGTGAAATCCACAAATTGACCCACAATAAATTAGCCCTCACACAGCCCGGTGGAGAAAAAATAAACAAGTTCTGGTTCTCAGAATATGAAGACACAAAAAGTGCAAAGTATATTCTGAAAGTGGATAAAATCGGGCACCATTTATCAGTGCGACACTGGCCAAACATCTATGAATTATTTATTTACTGCATTATTATACCCTCTTATTATATACTGATGTACTCCGCACAGCTCACATATGCCCCCACATTATAAAATGAAATGTCAGAAAAACCCCAAACAGAACAACTACCAAGCAAAATCTGCACTCTAAATGCCAAATGGTGTTCCCTCCCTTCTGAACCCTACAGTGTGCCCAAACATCAGTTTACGTCCACATATATTAAATCGCCATACCCGGGAGAACCCGATTAATAGTTTATGAAGTATTTGACTTCAGTGGCACCAACTGGGCACAACATATTGTGCACTTAAATGGAATCAGTGGCCATTTTCACTTTGCACTATCTGCTACGCATTAATTCCTACTTGATAAATGCCAAGAGGGGAGTAGTTTCCGAAACTGGGTCACTTCTTGGGGATTTGTTTTACTATTTGACCTCGGATCCCTGAAATTGTGGAACATTGCTGTGAAAATAACCAATAAAGAACTCCAATGTGCATGGTGCTCTTTCAATTCTGAGCCCTGTCATACTTCTAGGCAAATGATAAATGCCTTCAGCGGTGTGGTTTCCAAAATTGTCTCACTTCTCGGGGCTTTTATCACTGTACTCTGGTACTTCAGGGGCTTTGAAAATATTGTATGGCGCTCGAAAGCTATCCAGTAAAATGTGAGCTCCAAATGCCAAATAGCGCTCCTTCCTTTCTGAGCCCTGCCATGTGCCCTACTGCCATACTCGGGAGATATTGCGTAACATATCTCAGGGTGTTTTTCTCCTATTACCCCTTGTGAAAAGGAAAAATTAGGAGCTAAATCTAGATATTTTTGGAAAAAATAAAAATTTAAATTTTCACTGCCTAATTCTAATCAACCTAGGAAACACCTGTGGGGTCAAAATGCAAACTACACCCCTAGATGAATGCCCTGAGGAGTGTAGTTTCAAAAATTGAGTCACTTCTCGGTGTTTTCTACTGTACTTGTACCTCAATGGTTCTGCAAATATGACATGTCGCCTAAAAAACAATCCTGCAAAATCTGCAGGCAAAATAGTGCTCCTGCCCTTCTGAACCCTACCGTGTGTCCAAACAGCAGTTTAAAACCACATATGGGGTATTTCCGTACTAGGGAGAGATTGATTTACAAATGTGTGGGAGGTTTTTCTGCTTTATGCCTTGTAAAAATGAAGAAATTCTACAATTTAGTGGAAAAAGTGTAGAGTTACATTTTCACGACGTAATTCCAATAAATTCTGCAAAAGACATGTGGGGTGCTAACTATATCCCTGGATAGATTTCTTGTGGGTGTAGTTTCCCAAATGGGGTTACTATAGTTAAATACACAAATGGGACCAGGTTTATCGGTTGCAGTCTTTTAGCTGGAACGGACCTTGGCGGTTACAGTTTCAAAGTGGTACAGGCGGTTTTTGAACTGTAAATACGCACGGCGCAACTCATTTCATTTTCGTTACACAGACTCACGTGTCTTCAGGGCCGCCATCAGGGGGGTATTACTGGTACTCCCGTCAGGGGCCCGGCCACATGAATGAAGTAAAAGGGGCCCGCCGGGCTGCCGTCGCCCCCCCCCCCTCGGACTGTTGCCCCCCCCCTCGCAACGCTCACGGGCCCCCCCCTCGCAACGCTCACGGGCCCCCCCTCGCAACGCCCGCGGCACCCCCCTAGCGACACCCCCCTAGCGACACTCCCCTAGCAACACTCGCGGCAGCCCCTGCATACCTGTTGTAGCTTCACTGGAGAGGAAGATGCAGCATGTGCTGAAGCTGCGTGTGGAGATCCCGCCCCCCAGCTCCTCTACACTGCCGACCGGACCTGCAGGCTGGTGAGTATGTTCCCCTATCCATCCTGCTTCCCATCCCCCTGACCCCATTTGTAGATTGTATAAAGTTGGTTAAAAAGTTTTTTGGTATTTTTTCGTTTTCCTAGCGCTTTTTTGCCGCGATTTTCGTAATCGCGGCAAAAATGGCGCAGTTTTGCCGCGATTATATAAAAATCGCGGCAAAACCGCGTGATTTGTGCCGCAATTACGAAAATTGCATAAAAAAAAGATACAAAACATGAAAAGTGCTGTTAGGCTATATTCTCACAGTGCGGTCAAGTCACGTTTTTTTGCAAAAATTGTGGCAAAAAAATGGGATTTCACCGCACTGTGTAACTAGACTAAGGCCTTATTCAGACGGCCGCATTCGGTGCGTGATTTTCACGCGCCTCGCACGGACCTATGTTACTCTATGGGGCCGTGCAGACTGTCAGTGATTTCCACTCTGCTGCGACTGTGATACGCTGCGGATTTTCCACAATAAAATGTGTTGCATAAAATCCGCAGCGTTCATGCCTAGTGTGTTCCTACCCTAAGGCCGGATTCACACAAGCGTGTGCTTTTTGCGTGCGCAAAAACGTGGCGTTTTGCGCATGCAAAAGGTCCATAACAGCTCCGTGTGTCAGCAGCGTATGATGCGTGGTTGCGTGATTTTCCCGCAGCCGCCATCATTATGACACTCTGTTTGTATGTTTGTAGCACGTGGTGCATTTCTGTTTTCATTCATAGTTTATACGGCTGCGGAAGTGCTGGGCGTGATTTTCACGCACCCATTGACTTCAATGGGTGCGTGATGCGCGAACAATGCACAAATATAGGACATGTCGTGAGTTTTACGCAGCGGACACACGGACACACGCTGCGTGAAAATCACTGACAGTCCGCACGGCCCCATAGAGTAACATAGGTCCGTGCGAGGCGAGTGAAAATCACGCGCATTGCACGGACGTATTACACGTTCGTCTGAATAAGCCCTAACAATAAGGCCCAGTTCACAGAGTTTTTGGGCCTTGATATTGACTCGGACACTGCGTCAGAATCAGCACCAAACAACTTCCAAAACCGCCTCCCATTGATTTAATCTGAAATCAATGGGAGCCAGTCGCGGAAAAAAGAAAAAGCAGCACGTCCTTTCTTGCCGCGGTTCTGCCTCTGACCTCCCATCGAAATCAATGGGAGGCAGAAAATGCATTTGTCCCTGCGTTTTTTGTCTGCTGTCCTCAATCGCCGCGGACAAATAGCGCGGCAAGATAGTGTGGGCAGGTCAAAATCTGCCTCAAAATTCGGTGCGCGGTTCCAGGCGGTCGCGGGTGGGCATGCGCGGGAGTTTGCGGGTGCGCACGATCGGTCGCACGGGCGGCAGTGTTTGACGGCCCCCATGACGACCCCCATGCTACCCAGGGCCGCCATCAGGGGGGGTATTATGGGTACTGATGTGAGAGGCCCGGCCAAACCTAATTGAAAGGGGGGCTCGCAGCTCACGACATTCTTTTGGTGAAAAAAACAAGCCCCATTGCAGGGGTTTGTTTTTTTTTTCTACCCAAGGCAAGTTGCGGCAGTTGCCGGGCCCCCCTTTCAATTAGGTTTGGCCGGGCCTCTCACATCAGTACGCCTAATACCCCCCCTGATGGCGGCCCTGGGTACCATGATATGGTGCTGGACGGAGTACCGTTAACAGGCGGTGCCACGGTAGGGGGGCCCAGAAAATTTAGCTGTAGGGGGCCCTGAAATTCCTGATGGCGGCCCTGCGTGTCTTTCCTTGACTGAGCTTCTGGCCACTCTCTATTCGACAAGTATCCACAGCCTCCGCCTGCCTTAGTTCAGGAGCTCTTTCCCTTAGGAGGAGGTCCGTAACCACATGCAGCAGACACAAGATCTCCCAATCAAAAGTCACTCGGATCAGCCGGTTTTGGTCAAGGTTACTGGTGCATACCGCCTATCAGGATCTTAACAGCAATAAAAGCTTGCACAACTAACTCCTCTCCAAAATCCTTTCTCCTGTTTCGGTTCCGCCGCCAGTCCCATGCAGTATTTCGTCCTCACAGTTGACAGAATGCTCCACTGTACTCTCTCAATAAAGGACCATCACTCTCCACTGACGTGCTCTCTGCAGCCAACAACAACAATGAAGCATGGCACACACTAAATCACCTCCTTATATAGAATTAGCTCTGCCTACTTACAAAGTCTGTGCAGCATTATCTCAGGTGTCCACATCAAGACAAGAGTCTACCAACATCTCTCACATGCCTACCATATTGCCAAATCATCACAGCTTTAACCCCTTCCCGACATTTGTCGTATGGATACGTTATGGAAAGCCAGTGCTTCCCGCAAATTGCCATATCCATATGACAAATGGATGGCACGGATTTAGAAGTTGAGTCAGTGCTATCATCCCTGGTTGTCAGCTGTATGTTACAGCTGACACCCTGATATAATGGCGGGGACCGAAATGAGCCCTGATGTCCGCCGTTAACCCCTTAAATGCAGCAGTCAAAAGTGACCTCTGCATTTAAGGTGTTTGTAGCCAATTGCCTCCCCAGTTGGCGGACTTGCCAGGGGGCAGATGGCTGCAATGCCAACCGGAAGCCTAACACTGGCCTCCCGATCTGCCTAGTACGGAAGCCTCATAGGCCCCACCTGGAGGCGGGTCCTAAATGGCTTCCGGTACTGATGGGAAGAAAGAGCTGGCTCAGAAGCTGAGCCTGCGTCATCAGTCGTGGGTGTTAGCCTAATCGGCTTGCTGTCAGTGAACGACTGACTGTTTTAATACATTGCGCTACATAGGTAGTGCTATGTGTTAGAAGATAAATCAGAAATTAGACTTTCAAGTCCCATAGTGGGTCTAAAACTAAATGTAAAAAAAGTAAAAAAAAGTTGTAAAAAATAAAATAAAAGTTTCAAGTCATAAAATAAAACACAATAGCCTATTTTCCCTTATTAAGTCCTTTATTATTGAAAAAATATATAAACCATACATATTTTGTATCGCCGCGTCCGTAACGGCCTGAACTATAAAAATATTATGTTATTTATTCTATGTGGTGAATGCCGTAAAAAAATTAACATAAAAAACAATACCAGAATTGCTTTTTTTTGGTCACTTTGCCTACCAAAAATTGGAATAAAAAGTGATGAAAAAGTCGCATGTATGCAAAAATGATATGAAAACTATAAAAACTATAGCTCAGCTTGCAAAAAACAAGCCCTCATATAGCTCCATCAATGAAAAATTAAAACGTTATGGCTCTCAGAACATGGTGACAGAAAAAATATTTTTACTAAACTAACTTATTTTGCAAAAAGTTGTAAAACAGAAAAAAAGTGCTATAAATTTGGTATCGCCGGAATCGTACTGACCCGCACAATAAGGGCATGACCACACATGGCGGAATTCCTCCGCAACTGTCCGCATCAATGCCGCACCTAATCCGGGTTGCGGATTACGGCTGCGGATCTGCACAAAATGTGCAGAAAATTGATGCGGACTGGCCGCTGCGGACTGCAGGAAAAGTGCTTCCCTTCTCCCTATTCAGTGCAGGATAGAGAGAAGGGACAGCACTTTCCCTAGTGAAAGTCAAAGAAATTCATACTTACCGCCCGTTGTCTTGGTGACGCGTCCCTCTTTCGGCATCCAGCCCGACCTCCCTGGATGACGCTCCAGTCCATGTGACCGCTGCAGCCTGTGCTTGGCCTGTGATTGGCTGCAGCCGTCACTTACACTGAAACGTCATCCTGGGAGGCCGGACTGGAGACAGACGCAGGGAGTTCTCGGTAAGTATGAACTTATATGTTTTTTTACAGATACATGTATATTGAGATCGGTAGTCACTGTCCCGGGTGCAGAAACAGTTACTGCCGATCGCGTAACTCTTTCAGCACCCTGGACAGTGACTATTTACAGACGTCTCCTAGCAACGCTCCCGTCATTACGGGAGCCCCATTGACTTCCTCAGTCTGGCTGTAGACCTAGAAATACATAGGTCCAGCCAGAATGAAGAAATGTCATGGTAGTAAAAACAATACGCTCCGCAGCACACATAAGATCTGCGGACTTCATTGCGGAATTTTGACTCTCCATTGAAGTCAATGGAGAAATTCCGCCATGAGTCCGCAACCAGTCCGCCACTGCTCCGCAACAGACAGAGCATGCTGCGGACACCAAATTCCGCTCCGCAGCCTATGCTCCGCAGCGGAATTGTACGCATCGTGTAAACGAACACTGCTAAATTAAAGTGAAAGTCAATGGAGAAACGGCTCCGCTGCGGATTAACGCTGCGGAGTGTCCGCAGCGGAATTTAAGTGAAATTCCGCCATGTGTGAACCCGCCCTAAACGTAACATGTAATTTATAATTCATGGTGAACGCTGCATAAAAAAAACTAGAAAACTCTGCCAGAATTGCTGTTTTTTGGTCACCTTGCCTCCCAAAAATAGGATAAAAAGTGTTAAAAAAGTCTCATGTACCTCAAAATGGTAGCAGTAAAAATGACAGCTGGTCCCGCAACAAAACAGCCCTCATCCACTACGTCTATAATAAAAATAAAATAAAATTAGGGAACCAGGAGTGTGAGGGCCCAAACATATCTTCTGGAAGCGAGGACACCTGCATTATACCAGAACACTTCCCAGCAAAATTCCCCAAACTGCAGAGGTGCAGAGTGTGTACCAAAATGGGGATAAGACATTACACCATTTATCAGTGCGACACTGGCCTGTGCATAAAAGATTACTTGACAGCGTAACACACATCTATGGATTATTGTTTTTTTTCTTTTTTACCCAATTATTATGCCCTGATGTACTCCGCACAGCTTTCATGTACCCCCACGTTATAAACTGAAACACCAGTAATACTCCAAACAAAACTACTACCAAGAAAACTCCAAATGGGCGCTCCCTCCCTTCTGAGCCCTACAGTGTGCCCAAAAAGCAGTTTACTTACACAAATATACACGGGAGAACCCTTTTAAAAAATTTTGGATTGTGTGTCTCCAGTGGCACAAGCAGGGCAAAACATATTTGCCACTGAAATGGCATATCTAGGGAAAAATTGCAATTTTACTTTGCACCATTTGTAGCGCATTAATTTATAGAAAAGACCTGTGGGTAAAAATGCTCACTACTTTACTACTTTGTAAATCGCCAAATTAGGCCTCAATTTTGCATTGTACTCTTTCCATCCTGAGCTCTGTCGAATGTCCAAGCAAAAGACTAGGGCCAGATGTAGGATATTTCTAAATCTGGGAATCACAGCATAATAGTTAGAGAGCTGTCTTTTCATGGTGGCACAAGCTGGGTACCACATATTGGCATAGCTATGGAAAAATTGCCATTTTCACTCTGCAACATTGAGTGTACACTAATTTCTGGAAAACACCTGCAGGGCTAACATGCTGACTACATCACTAGGTGAATAACTTGAGGGGTGTAATTTCCAAAATGAGGTCACTTCTGGTGGGTTTCCACTGTTTTGGTACCATAGAGGCTTTGCAAATGCGACATAGCGCCCCGAAACCAATCCAGCAAAATCTGCACTCCAAAAGCCAAATGGCGCTCCTTCACTTCTGAGCCCTACAATGTACCCAAACAGTAGTTTATTAACACATATTAGGTATTGCCATATTCGGGAGAACTTGCTTTACAAATGTTGAGGTGTTTTTTTTCCATTTTTCGTTAATGTTGCGCTAAATCTAAGTCTTATTGGAAAAAAATGAAATTTTTATTTTCACTGCCCAATTCTAATAAAATCTATAAAAGTCCTCTGGGGTCAAAATGCTCACTACACCCCTAGATAAATTCGTCAAGGGGTATAGCTTCCAAAATGGAGTCACTTTTGGGAAGTTTCCAAAGTTTTGGTGCCACAGGGGCTTTGGAAAAAATAATCCAGCAAAATCTGCGCTACAAAAGCCAAATCGCACACCTTCCCTTCTGAGCCCTGCTGTCTGCACAAACAGCAGTTTATTACCACATATGGGGTATTTCCATACTCTGGAGAAGTTGTTTTACAAATCTTGGGGGCTTTTTCTTCTTTATTCCTTGTGGAAATTGGTTTTTTTTCAGCGAAAATGACATCTTATTGGAAAAAAATATAGTTTTTTATTTTCACGTCCAAATTGTAACAAAATCTATGAAGCACCTTTGGGGTAAAAATGCTAGATGAATTTCTCAAGGCGTGTAGTTTCCCAAATGAAGTCACTTTTGGGAAGTTTCCATTGTACTGTTACCTTAAGGGGCTTTGCAAATGCAACATGGCACCAAGAAACCAATCCAGCAAAATCTGCACTCCAAAAGCCAAATGGCGCTTCTTCCCTTCTGAGCCCTGCCATGTGCCCAAACTGCGGTTTATGACGACATATGGGGTATTTCCATACTCTGGAGAAGTTGCTTTACAAATGTTGGTGGCTTTTTCTTCTTTATTCCTTGTGGAAATTGATTTTCTTTTTAGCTAAACAACATCTTATTGGAAAATAATATGCATTTTTATTTTGACATACAAATTCTAATAAAATCTGTGGGGTCAAAATGCTCACTATATGCCGAGATGAATTCCTTGTTGGGTTTAGGTTCCAAAATGGGGACATTTTTGGGGTGTTTCCTTTGTTTTGGCATCGCACCTCTTCAAACCTGACATGGTGCCTAAAATATAATCTAATAAAAAGAAGGCCCCAAGATCCTCTAGGCACTACATTGCTTCTCAGGCCTGTGCTTCAGTAAATTAGCACACTAAAAACTGCAGAATCTGGGCAATAAATATTAAGTTGTGTTTATCTCGTAAAACCTTCCGTGTTACAGAGAAAAAAGGATTAAAAATTTATTTCTGCAAAAACACCTGAAATTTGTACATTTTACCCCTACGTTGCTCTAATTCTTGTGAAAGGTCTGTAGAGTTAAGAAACTCTCTAAATGCTGTTATGAATACTTTGAGGGGTACTGTTTTTAAAATGGAGCGCTTTATGGGGGTTTGTATTGTATGGGCCCCTCAAAGCCACTTCAGAACTGAACTGGTCCCTGTAAAAACAGCCTTTTGAAATTTGGGTGAGAATGTCTGCTAAAGTTCTAAGCCATGTAACGTCCTAGAAAAATAAAAGGATGTTCAAAAAACTATGCCAATCTAAAATAGAGATATGGGAAATGTTAATTAGTAACTATTATGTGTGGTATAACCATATGTATTCCAAACAGATACATAGAAATTTGTTAAAATGCTAATTTTTGCAAAATTTTGGTGTTTTTCACAAATAAATACTGAATGTATCTACCAAGTTTTACCAGTAACAAAGTCCAATGTGTCACGAGAGAAGAATCTTACAATCGCTTGGATAGGTAAAAGCATACATACATTTGCTAAAATAGACATGTTTGGAGGATTGACATGTCCTCATTAAATCCAGTGACTCACAGGTGACGTCTTCGCTGATTGTAGATGTTCTCTTTCCTTTTTTTCCCTTTCCAGCCAAGATTGTTATGACGACTTGCTATAATAAATGCACAGTCTGCTGCCCAGACTATTTTGGCCGAGTGCTTCTGCAGCAATTCCCAGCATTTTAAGTAACAAGAATAAACTCAGACCCCAGACCAAACACCAAAATTAATTCATACCCCAGACCAGACCCCTATATAAATTCAGAATTTAAACAGGACTCCTATATAAATTAAGATTCTAAAAGTTACCGCTTTTATAATCCAATTCCTAACAAGACCCCTTAATTTTAATGGGACAGGGGTGCAATACCGTACACAGCCACTAGAAATGTAACAGCACGTGCTAATACGAACGAGAAGGTAAACCATGAAAACAATGAAGAGGCTGCAGCTCTCATACAAGGGTTGCAGACCCTTCAAATAGCTGATCGGCGAGGGTGACAAGAGACGAACCCACCCCGCTCTAATATTGACATCCTATCCTAAGTACAGGCCATCAGTTTTAAAAACCCAGATAACCCCTTTGAATAATAAAATTCCTGTTTCTGCAGCTGTCTCTGTGTACTGTTTGCTGTATATAAATTTATATAACTTCCACTTAGTGCAATGCAACATCCAGTAAATCCATATACAGAAAGCTGCCCTAGTTGTACCTGCAGGCACCCAGAATTTTATTATTTCAATAAAGCTGTGTAAAGGGAAGCAGGGAATGAACTCTCTATCAGAAAAACGGAGCTTGGCTTAAAAAGATAATTGGTGCATTTCTGGGATCACATATAACACCACTAACTTGAGAAATATAGAAACATTTATGCCCGATAAACATTATTATGACAAATTATTCACTTAATTAATGACTAATAAAAGAAACACCTTGAACCTTCTACATGCTGTGGATTTCTCAGGTATTAATGGGTTTCATACATACTGTAGTTATATGAGGTTCACTGGCAACCATTGGATGATGAGGACATGAGACATTTGTAAATCACTTAAGCATTTCTTGATGTCGCTCCCTGTCTTTACAGTTTACCTAATGGGCCAGCAATGGTTTTAGGAGTGACCCGGATTAAGGGACCAGGCAGGAATTCTTTGGTCCTCTTGACTTCAAATGCTGCAGAGAATTTGGTATCTAGAGATGAGCGAACTTATGAAAAGTTCGGTTCGGCAGATTCGCCGAATTTCATGAAAAAGTTCGATTCGGACCGAACTAGTTCTGACCGAACCTGTAATACAAGAAAGCCCCTAAAAATCGTGTATAACACTGTTTAAAAGCCATAGAAGCCCTGTATAATACTCTTAGGTCACCCATGAGTGTATCCAAGTACTTTTGAGCTGTCTTTAAGGCAAAGTTAGTGTCAAAGTTACACCAACATGTATGGCTATAGGAAAACGGATGGGACACGGTGATAACTAACAGAAACCACTGCACTTGTGCATGTTGTATGCTTAATGCATTGTTAAAAAAGGTACAAAAATTAACCATTTTAGGCGGCTAATGCCTGCCAGGGTTCATACATATAAGGTGGTAAAAGCAACAAGCAATGGCTTTTCACAAGCCCTCCAAAAATGTACCCTTTTTATTGGCAGATGCCTGCCGGGGTTCATCCATACATGGATGTAATGTAAAAGCAACAAGCAATGGCTTTGAGTGCAAGCCCTCCAAAAATGTACCCTTTTTATTGGCAGATGCCTGCCGGGGTTCATCCATACAAGGATGTAATGTAAAAGCAACAAGCAATGGCTTTTGACAAGCCCTCCAAAAATGTACCCTTTTTATTGGCAGATGCCTGCCGGGGTTCATCCATACATGGATGTAATGTAAAAGCAACAAGCAATGGCTTTTGACAAGCCCTCCAAAAATTGACCCTTTTTATTGGCAGATGCCTGCCGGGGTTCATCCATACATTAAAAAAAGAGACTGGACGACAGTCACAGGACAAACCCTGTGGTGGGGCAGGCCTCAGGCCTGCTTGTACCAGACGGGCGGCAGTTGGGGTGTATTGGTGGTAGTAGAGGTAGCCAACAAAGACAGCAAGGGTAGTAGACTGGTAGTAGTAGTAGCAGCACATTAAAAAAAGAGACTGGACGACAGTCACAGGACAAAGCCCTGTGGTGGGGCAGGCCTCAGGCCTGCTTGTAGCAGACGGGCGGCAGTGGAGGTATATTGGTGGTAGTTGAGGTAGCCAACACAGACAGCAAGGGTGGTAGTAATAGTAGCAGCACATTAAAAAAAGAGACTGGACGACAGTCACAGGACAAAGCCCTGTGGTGGGGCAGGCCTCAGGCCTGCTTGTAGCAGACGGGCGGCAGTGGAGGTGTATTGGTGGTAGTAGAGGTAGCCAACACAGACAGCAAGGGTGGTAGTAGTAGTAGCAGCACATTAAAAAAAGAGACTGGACGACAGTCACAGGACAAAGCCCTGTGGTGGGGCAGGCCTCAGGCCTGCTTGTAGCAGACGGGCGGCAGTGGAGGTGTATTGGTGGTAGTAGGGGTAGCCAACACAGACAGCAAGGGTGGTAGTAGTAGTAGCAGCACATTAAAAAAAGAGACTGGACGACAGTCACAGGACAAAGCCCTGTGGTGGGGCAGGCCTCAGCCTGCTTGTAGCAGACGGCAGTGGAGGTGTATTGGTGGTAGTAGAGGTAGCCAACACAGACAGCAAGGGTGGTAGTAGTAGTAGCAGCACATTAAAAAAAAGAGACTGGACGACAGTCACAGGACAAAGCCCTGTTGTGGGGCAGGCCACAGGCCTCCTTGTAGCAGACGGGTGGCAGTGGAGGTGTATTGGTGGTAGTAGAAGTAGCCAACACAGACAGCAAGGGTGGTAGTAGTAGTAGCAGCACATTAAAAAAAGAGACTGGACGACAGTCACAGGACAAAGCCCTGTGGTGGGGCAGGCCTCAGGCCTGCTTGTAGCAGACGGCAGTGGAGGTGTATTGGTGGTAGTAGAGGTAGCCAACACAGACAGCAAGGGTGGTAGTAGTAGTAGCAGCACATTAAAAAAAGAGACTGGACGACAGTCACAGGACAAAGCCCTGTGGTGGGGCAGGCCACAGGCCTGCTTGTAGCAGACGGGCGGCAGTGGAGGTGTATTGGTGGTAGTAGAGGTAGCCAACACAGACAGCAAGAGTGGTAGTGGTAGTAGCAGCAGCACATTAAAAAAATAGTGGACAGGACAGAATCCCATAGTAGCAGGCGGCAGTAGCAGGCGGCAGTAGCAGGCGGCAGAGGCAGCAGCAGCAGCAGCAATGTCAGATCTAATCAGTGGCATCAGGCACAGGGGTTTTAAAATCCTCACCGATCCACGCTTGATTCATTTTCAGAAACTTGAGATTTTCCAAGCTGTTGGCGGACAATCTTGTTCGCTTAGGGGTGACGAAGCCCCCTCCCGCGCTGAATACCCTCTCTGACGCTACACTGGAGGGTGGACAAGACAGTACACCCATGGCAAACTGGGCCAGTTCTTGCCAATGATCCAATCTGCTGACCCAGAAGTCCATGGGGTCTGGGATCAGCATTTCTGATGGAGAAAGGGCACAGTCCAGGTACGAGTGAACCTGGTTGTTTAGGTGCTGCACCTGGTGATGGTGAACATCCCTTTGGTGACAACGATGTGTGTCAGGTCGGGGTATTGGATGTAAAAATGTTGTCATCATATTTTCCAAACTGAATTGGCTGCTGCTGCTGCTGCTACCGCTGCTGCCGCCTATTGCAGAGGTAGCTCTGCCAGAGGCGGTGGAACGATGAGACAGTGGGGAGCGGAGAGTGGCCCCCGGTCAGACATGCTTGCAGCAGGTGTTTGCCGTTTGAAAGCCGTGACAAGCTGGCTGCATAGCTTCTCTCGATAATAAGCCAATTTTGCCTCCCTCTCGGAAGGCGCAAAAAACTCCCCCATTCCGGCTTTATACCGAGGGTCTAAAAGTTTGGCTATCCAGTACTCATCTCTTTGCTTCATGCTAACAATACGACACACAGCGCGCGTGTAACGAAGCATACAGCTCGCCATCCTGGCCAGCGTTTTAGAGGGCCCGGTTGGTTCCATCTCCGCCCCATACTGCCATGGTTGTCCATCATCAAGGTCGTCGTCAGACTCGTCATCACCACCATCACTGTCATGTTGTGCGGCTTCCTTGTCCCCTATCCCTTCCTGTGATTCCATCTCCAAATCCAGCTCCTCTTCAGGTCCTGTTTCCTCATCCTCCTCCTCCTCCTCAACATCCATAGCCAAGATGTGATCCTTCCTCCATCCTTTGCTAAATCATCACTGTGAGCGTTTGCTCTATAATGAATATCAGCGGCATAACATTGTTAATTCCGCTAGCGTCACGGCTCACAAATCGTGTGGCCTCTTCAAAGGGCCTCATAACGCGACATGCATCTCTAACCAGCTGCCAGTGCCTGAGCTCGAAATTACACTGGCTCCAAACGCTGCCCGTCTGCTGCATCAGGAAATCATACACGGCTTTCCGCTGTTCGTACAGACGGTCCAACATGTGCAGGGTGGAATTCCAGCGTGTTGGAACGTCGCAAATCAGGCTGTGTTCTGGGAGATTGTTTTGACGCTGCAAGTCCAGGAGGGCGTGCTTAAATGCATACGAACGTCTAAAGCAAACGCAAACCCTCCTGGACATGGCCAGCACACCCTTCAAACCAACATATGACTTTAAGAAGCATGTTATGACCAGATTGATCACATGTGCCATGCAAGGAGCGTGTGTCAGGTGACCTAGATGCAGTGCAGCCACAACGTTCTTGCCGTTATCAGAGACAACATTGCCCAGTGTGAGTTTCAGAGGAGACAGCCAGCGTGCGATTTCCTCCTTGATGCACAGCAGCAGCTCCTGCCCTGTGTGGCTTTTCTTGCCCAGGCTCAGCAGGTGTAAGACAGCGTTGTGGCGCTTCACCTTGCAACTATGAAAAGAGGAGGGAGGAGGAGTGGAAGATACGCTGTGTCCTGTCAGGGACGGGAAGACCTCCAAGGAGGAAGGCAAGGAGGAGGAGTAGGAGGAGGAGGATGGTAGGCGCCTGGTGTCCGGAGTTGAACCAGAAAGATACAAGTGTGGAGGGGGTAATGCCTGGCATTGCTGCGGTGGTGCATCGGACTGCAAAATATTGACCCAGTGGGCCGTGAAAGACATGTACTGTCCCTGCCCATAGTTGCTGCTCCACGTGTCGACGGTGGCATGTACCCTGCTGCACACGGATAATTGCAAGGACTGGCACACCTTTTCCTCCACATGCTTGTGCAAGGCAGGGACAGCTGTTTTGGAGAAGTAATGTCGGCTAGGTATTCGCCACCTAGGCTGAGCGCACGCCATCAATTGCTTGAAGCCGGCGGAGTCGACCAGGTGGTATGGCAGCAACTGCACCACCAACAACTTAGCCAGGTGTGAATTAAGCCGCACGACAAGTGGATGACTGGGTATATATTGTTGCTTATTGGACAACGATTCCGTAATAGATAACTGACGGGACGTAGGAGGAGCACTAGATGACAGTGATGATGATGATGACAACGACATGGTGGATAAGGCCTGGCTACTACTTAGATGACAGGGACTCGGAGCAGCAGCGGCAGAGGTGTCTTTATTAGATGTACATGATAATGGTGGGGCATGTCGATTGTCCCACATGGCCTTGTGATGCCGCTCCATGTGTTTACGTAGAGCGGTAGTTCCTACATTGCTGCCCTGCCCACGCCTTACTTTCTGCTTGCAGATACGGCACTGTGCCATGTTTTCGTCCTCCGGGAAGGTACAGAAAAATTGCCACACGGCAGAGTACCGTAAAGAGGTAGTACCACGTCCACCAAAACCACCACCACCCGAGCTTGCCCCTTGTCTGGCAGGCTTTTTTCGGGAGCCTACACCAGCATCAGTGTCGCCGTCACCGGCTCCTGAGCTGACCCTACCGCTGCAACGTTTTGCAGATTGACTTCTGCCCCTACCTCGGCTTGGCTGTTTATCACGGCCAGTGCCGCCACTACTACCCTCCTCCTCTGACGCCGTCATCACCTCGTCACCTGGTGCCCACGTTCTGTCTAAAACAGCATCATCATCATAGCCTTCCTCATCATCCCCGCCACTTCTGTCACTGTGTTGTGAATGTGATGTGACATCATGGCGGGCTCCATGCCCCCCTCATTACTGCGTCTAACCACCACGGCTACCACCACCAACACCCCCACTACCGCAGCTATGCGTCTCGGACACCGCTTCCACCTCCACCACCGCCGCAACACACTCCGTTGGCTGACACGCGGAAAACAAATCATCATCATCATCACTATGTTGTTCAGTATCTTCCTTCGCACCCGAGGAGATGTCTCTTAGGACTCTCAGGAAAGATGGCTTCCCGCTAGGAAGGGGGAGCGAAGACATAGATGATGAAATGGAAACGCTAGAAATACCTATATTAATACTGTCACTGTGCCAAGGAACTGTAGAGGATCTAGAATCCAACGAAACCTGGCTTGAAGCCAGATCGTCAGAGTCTTCCTGCTGAGATGACCGCGAGCCAGCCAACCAGTCCACAATGGCCGTATTGTCTAAAGTAACCCGCCCACCGGAGGAGATGGACCAGTCTGGCTTGCTGATACTGCTACTACTACCAGCAGGCACATGGCTGCTGCTACTAGTGGAACTGGGCACATGTCTTGTGCCACAAATGCTGGTACTGGGTCTGGCACCAACAGATCCAACATTTTGACTGGAAGAGGAGACGGCATGGGTGTTTTTTCCTCTACCCCGTCCTTTCACAACCTTTTTTTTACCAGACATTTCACTGCTGGAGTGCAGCAAGTTGAATCAAAACCTGGGGGATGAGCCCCTTCTAAAAGCGTATTCACACTGACACTGGCTTGGCAAATGGCAATGAATGAGAATTTCTATCAGCCACGCCGCGGTGCACTCAGGGAATGCTGGGCCTTGTAGTACTACTACTACTACTACAAAGGCTGCCTCTATTGCAAGTTGGACTGTTATTTGTTTGTTATGTTAACGGCCGGGGATGAGCCCCTTCTAAAAGCGTATTCACACTGACACTGGCTTGGCAAATGCCAAAGAATGAGAATTTCTATCAGCCACGCCGCGGTGCACTCAGGGAATGCTGGGCCTTGTAGTACTACTACTACTACTACAAAGGCTGCCTGTATTGCAAGTTGGATTGTTATTTGTTTGTTATGTTAACGGCTGGGGATGAGCCCCTTCTAAAAGCGTATTCACACTGACACTGGCTTGGCAAATGGCAATGTATGAGAATTTCTATCAGCCACGCTGCAGTGCACTCAGGGAATGTTGGGCGTTGTAGTACTACGTCTACTACAAAAGCTGCCTGTATTGCAAGTTGGATTGTTATTTGTTTGTTATGTTAACGGCCGGGGATGAGCCCCTTCTAAAAGCGTATTCACACACTGACACTGGCTTGGCAAATGGCAATGAATGAGAATTTCTATCAGCCACGCTGCAGTGCACTCAGGGAATGCTGGGCTTTGTAGTACTACTACTACTACAAAGGCTGCCTGTATTGCAAGTTGGATTGTTGTTTGTTTGTTATGTTAACGGCCAGGGAAGAGCCACTTCTAAAAGCGTATTCACACTGACACTGGCTTTTCAAATTGCAATGAATGAGAATTTCTATCAGCCACGCCGCAATGCACTCAGGGAATGCTGGGCCTTGTAGTACTACTACTACAAAGGCTGCCTGTATTGCAAGTTGGACTGTTATTTGTTTGTTATGTTAACGGCCGGGGATGAGCCCCTTCTAAAAGCGTATTCACACACTGACACTGGCTTGGCAAATGGCAATGAATGAGAATTTCTATCAGCCACGCTGCAGTGAACTCAGGGAATGCTGGGAATTGTAGTACTACTACTACTACAAAGGCTGCCTGTATTGCAAGTTGGACTGTTATTTGTTTGTTATGTTAACGGCCGGGGATGAGCCCCTTCTAAAAGCGTATTCACACTGACACTGGCTTGGCAAATGGCAATGTATGAGAATTTCTATCAGCCACGCTGCAGTGCACTCAGGGAATGTTGGGCGTTGTAGTACTACGTCTACTACAAAAGCTGCCTGTATTGCAAGTTGGATTGTTATTTGTTTGTTATGTTAACGGCCGGGGATGAGCCCCTTCTAAAAGTGTATTCACACACTGACACTGGCTTGGCAAATGGCAATGTATGAGAATTTCTATCAGCCACGCTGCAGTGCACTCAGGGAATGTTGGGCGTTGTAGTACTACGTCTACTACAAAAGCTGCCTGTATTGCAAGTTGGATTTTTATTTGTTTGTTATGTTAACGGCCGGGGATGAGCCCCTTCTGAAAGCGTATTCACACACTGGCTGAGTAGTGAGTAGTGGATGAGCCCCTTCGATTGCTGGATTCCTGCCTTTTAGATTCCTAAAGCTTTCCCTTACTGCACAGAGATGCTATCCCTACAGCTCCTGTCTGTAAAATGGCCGCTGAGCTCCGTGCATAGACTTTTATTGCAGGCTTGAGCCCGCCTCTATGCTGCCTCCTGATTGGCTGGGAGAGCCGTTTGCAAGGCATTATGGGGTAGCCTGATGTCAGGTGATCTTGTGAAATCCTCCATTTTAGATGTAACATGTGGCAGGCGCCAAAATGTAGCCGGGTTCGGTCAAAACGGGTTCGGCCGAACCCGGTGAAGTTCGGATTCGCTGCGAACCGAACTTTTCCGGAAGTTCGGACCGAATCTGGGTTCGGTTGTCCCGGTTCGCTCATCTCTAGTGGTATCCATAAAAATATCATGCAGCCATTTTTCATGAATACATCTGGGTGTTGGTCTTCTACCCCCTCTGGGAGGCCTATGATCTATATACTATTCCAACTTAGTTGGTTCCCGAAGTTATCCGCCTTCTGGTGCCACAGATCTACTTTTTAGAACAGGAGAGCAACTGGCAGAGATTATGTGCAGTTATCTTAATTGTTTCCTCAATGTCACACAGACAGAAATTATTATCTATCAGATGTTCAGCAGCTGCAGATCCGTCCAGATTGTAATAACTAGACACACACTAAACCAACTGTGAGAGATGAACATTACAAGTTCCATGCACCAAGACTGAACCATATCTCTGACTTTTACAATTTATTATGGGTTTTAATTCTATCCCTGATCTCCTTTCTTGGCAGTACTGGGTAAGAGTCTGTCCACGGAAACATTATGAATAGAGATGAGCGAACCGGGACAACCGAACCCGGTTTCGGTCCGAACTTCCGGAAAAGTTCGGTTCGCAGCGAATCCGAACTTCACCGGGTTCGGCCGAACCCGTTTTGACCGAACCCGGTCAAAAACATTATACAAATCGGCAGCCACTTATCTCTATCAATCACTGATAGAGAAAAGAGGCTGCTGATTAAAAATAAAATAAAAAGAATTTCATACGTACCCGGTCGTTGTCTTGGTGACGAGTCCCTCTTCTTCCTCCAGTCCGACCTTCCTTTCTGACGCGGCAGCCTGTGATTGGCTGCAGAGGCCTCTGCAGCCTGTGATTGGCTGCAGAGTCCGCGGCAGCCTGTGATTGGCTGCAGCGCTCACATGGGCTGCATCGTCATAATGGAATGTCGGGCCGGATGTCGAGAGGGACGCGTCACCAAGGCAACGGCCAGGAGACCGGACTGGAGGAAGCAGGGAGTTCCCGGTAAGTATGAACGTCTTTTTTTTTACAGGTACTGTGATCGGTAGTCACTGTCCAGGGTACTGAAACAGTTACTGCCGATCAGTTAACTCTTTCAGCACCCTGGACAGTGACTATTTAGGGTATGTGCACACACACTAATTACGTCCGTAATTGACGGACGTATTTCGGCCGCAAGTACCGGACCGAACACAGTGCAGGGAGCCGGGCTCCTAGCATCATAGTTATGTACGATGCTAGGAGTCCCTGCCTCTCTGCAGGACAACTGTCCCGTACTGTAATCATGTTTTCAGTACGGGACAGTAGTTCCACGGAGAGGCAGGGACTCCTAGCATCGTACATAAATATGATGCTAGGAGAACGGCTCCCTGCAGTGTGTTCGGTCCGGTACTTGCGGCCGAAATACGTCCGTCAATTACGGACGTAATTAGTGTGTGTGCACATACCCTTACTGACGTCGCCTAGCAACGCTGCCGTAATGACGGGTGCACACATGTAGCCACCCGTCATTACGGGGCCTCATGCACACGACCATAAAAACACCCGTTATCACGGGTCGTAATTATGACCCGAAATAGCGGGCCCATAGACTTCTGTTAGCCACGGGTACCTTCCCGTTTTCTCACGGGAAGGTGCCCGTGCCGTTAAAAAGATAGAACATGTTCTATTTTTTTATTTTACGGGCCGTGCTCGTAATTACGACTCGTAACTACGAGCACGGCCGGCCGGCCACGGGCAGCCGGCCGCTTTTGCGAACCGTGCTGTCATTATAATTATAGCAGCACGGCCCGTAAAATAGAAAAATAGAACATGTTCTATTTTTTTAACGGCACGGGCACCTTCCCGTGAGAAAACGGAAAGGTACCCGTGGGTAACAGAAGTCTATGAGCCCGTTATTGCGGGTCGTAATTACGACCCGCAATAACGGGTGTTTTTACGGTCGTGTGCATAATGGGAGCACGGCTCGGAAAAACGAACGGCTGTCCGTGCTCATCTCCTGAAATACTCTGTGCTGCCTTAAACTCTGTGGACAGGTCAGGATACTGTTTCTTTTAAATGCTGGTGGGGAAGCCGCTCGATCCACGATAGAAGGCTACGCTACAGTGCAGCATGTAAAAGAAACAGGATCCTGACCTGTCCACAGAGTTTAAGGCAGCACAGAGTATTTCAGGAGATGAGCGTGCAGATTCAGTGCTGCTGTGAACTCTGCTCTTACCATTACGTAGCTCTCAGTCTGTTACCTCTCCTCCACTCCTGTCCTCAAGAACACCTTCACATGATTGGCAAGTCACCACCCCGCACAAGATCCGCACGCTCATCTCCTGAAATACTCTGTGCTGCTGTGAACTCTGCTCTTACCATTACGTGGTGACTTGCCAATCATGTGAAGGTGTTCTTGAGGACAGGAGTGGAGGAGAGGTAACAGACTGAGAGCTACGTAATGGTAAGAGCAGAGTTCACAGCAGCACTGAATCTGCACGCTCATCTCCTGAAATACTCTGTGCTGCCTTAAACTCTATGGACAGGTCAGGATCCTGTTTCTTTTAAATGCTGCACTGTAGCGCAGCCTTATATAGTGGATCGAGCGGGTTTCCCAGCAGCATTTAAAAGAAACCGCGTTTGTGTACGTGTGTGATTGTGTATATATGTGTGTTTGGGTATGTGACTTTGTCTGTTTTTGTTTTTATATGTGTGTTTGTGTATATGGACGTACACACTATCCCTCCATGTTTCACTCCCTTGCACCCCATTATCCATTTATTTCTATTGAGGCACTTCATTTATTACTGCCCCCTATATTTCACTTATAGTATTACACTTGCACACACACTATTCATTTATTATTTCTTACTACACATCCCATGCACCACACACCACTCCCCTCAAGACTAGTGGGAGTGGCTATTATTATTTAAAGCACCTGCTCGCCCTTTCATCAGCATTTCTGGCCTGGCTGTGTCCATTTGTAAGTATGGCCTTTGTCGGTGTTTTTGTATATGTCCCTGTGTTTTTATCGGTTCTGTTTGTGCATCAGGAACGTTCTGTTCCAGTTTAGGAGTTAGGGACTCGCAAGTCTGGGGATCCTTGTCGTGGATTGCGAGCTTGCGTCCTTTTGGCCAAAATGATTACCAATACCCCAGGTATTTTTCATTATTATGTATATTCGCTTCTCTTGGACACAGCCGGGTCTTTGATGCTGGGAGAGCATGGTGTGTTGTTGTTTGGCATAGCAAGCAGGGTAGCCCGCTCTATGAATTATCAAGGCGTCACAAATAGGCTTCTACCTGGCTATACACGTTGTGCCTCATGACGTACACACTATCCCTCCATGTTTCACTCACTTGCACCCCATTATCCATTTATTTCTATTGAGGCACTTCATTTATTACTGCCCCCTATATTTCACTTATAGTATTACACTTGCACACACACTATTCATTTATTATTTCTTACTACACATCCCATGCACCACACACCACTCCCCTCAAGACTAGTGGGAGTGGCTATTATTATTTAAAGCACCTGCTCGCCCTTTCATCAGCATTTCTGGCCTGGCTGTGTCCATTTGTAAGTATGGCCTTTGTCGGTGTTTTTGTATATGTCCCTGTGTTTTTATCGGTTCTGTTTGTGCATCAGGAACGTTCTGTTCCAGTTTAGGAGTTAGGGACTCGCAAGTCTGGGGATCCTTGTCGTGGATTGCGAGCTTGCGTCCTTTTGGCCAAAATGATTACCAATACCCCAGGTATTTTTCATTATTATGTATATTCGCTTCTCTTGGACACAGCCGGGTCTTTGATGCTGGGAGAGCATGGTGTGTTGTTGTTTGGCATAGCAAGCAGGGTAGCCCGCTCTATGAATTATCAAGGCGTCACAAATAGGCTTCTACCTGGCTATACACGTTGTGCCTCATGACGTACACACTATCCCTCCATGTTTCACTCACTTGCACCCCATTATCCATTTATTTCTATTGAGGCACTTCATTTATTACTGCCCCCTATATTTCACTTATAGTATTACACTTGCACATACACTATTCATTTATTATTTCTTACTACACATCCCATGCACCACACACCACTCCCCTCAAGACTAGTGGGAGTGGCTATTATTATTTAAAGCACCTGCTCGCCCTTTCATCAGCATTTCTGGCCTGGCTGTGTCCATTTGTAAGTATGGCCTTTGTCGGTGTTTTTGTATATGTCCCTGTGTTTTTATCGGTTCTGTGTTTGTGTATATGTGTGTGTATATATGGGTGTGTTTGTGTATATGTGTTTGTGTATATGTTTGTGTATATATGGGTGTATTTGTGTATATGTTTGTGTGTAGATGTTTGTGTGTGTTTTTGTATATGTGTGTGTTTGTGTATATGGGTGTGTGTTTGTGTGTATATATGGGTGTGTTTGTGTATATGTGTTTGTGTATATGTGTGTTTGGGTATGTGTGTTTTTGTTTGTATATGTGTTTGTGTATATGTGTTTGTGTGTGTGTGTATAACTGTGTGTGTGTGTGTGTGTGTGTGTGTGTGTGTGTGTGTGTTTGGATATGTGTGTTTTTGTTTGTATATGTGTGAGTTCGTGTATATGTGTGTGTGTTTGTCTGTTTATGTGTGTGTGTGTGTATATCTTGTTGTGTTTGTGTATATATGTGTGTGTCTGTGAATGGTTGTTTGTTTGTGTGTGCGTGTATATATGTGTGTAGGTGAGTAGAAGTATTGGTATTGTTCACATTGATAACTGTTTTTTTATGTTGTTGCAGATTTTGATGTACCGATTGGACTACATCTTCGATTCGTTGGACTACTGCGTAGATCTACGTTTTTTCAAATTTTAATAAAATGGTTAACGAGGGTTTTGTTGGGGATTTCTTATTTCAATAAAAAAGAATTGTCTTTGAGGTTTATTTTAAACTTTATTAGTGCCTAGATAATGGCAGTTGGCTGATTGACAGCGTCCATTATTAAGGCGGTACTTAGTGTTAGCCGGTGCAGAGGCTAGCACTAACCACCCATTATTACCCCGGTACCCACCACCACCAGGGGTGCCGGGAAGAGCTTGGTACGATCCAGTACCCGACCATCTGTTGTGATGGTCGGGTACTGGGGCGGCCGTAGGCTGGTATTATGAGGCTGGGAAGGGCCAAAATCAGTGGACCTTCCCACCCTTGTAATGCTAGGCTGCTGCTGCTGTGTTGTATCGGGCTGGTTATACAAATGGGGGGGACCCCCACGTCGTTTTTTTTTTTTTGAATTTAACAAATTTAGCAATAGACGGGTCCCCCACATTTTTAATAACCAGCCATATATAAGGCCGCAGCAGTCTGGCATTACATTGGGGGGAAGGGCCACTGGTTTTGTCCATTCCCAGGCTAATAATACTGTGTTGTATGTGGCTGGTTATGATAAATTGGGTGGAACCCCATGTCTTTTTTTAAAAAGAAATGTAAATAAATAAATAATTTAAAAAAATGACGTGGGGTCCCCCCCACTTTTATAACCAGCCAGATACAACACAGCAGCAGCAGCCTAGCATTACAAGGGTGGGAAGGTCCACTGTTTTTGGCCCTTCCCAGCCTCATAATACCAGCCTGCGGCCGCCCCAGAGCCCGACCATCACAACAGATGGTCGGGTACTGGATCGTACCTGGCTCTTCCCGGCACCCCTGGTGGTGGTGGGTACCGGGGTAATAATGGTGGTTAGTGTTAGCCTCTGCACCGGCTAACACTAAGCCTCGCCTTAGTAATGGATGTTGTCACTCAGACAGCGGCCATTACTAAAGTGGTAGTAATAAAATTTGAAAAGAAAAAGACAAAGATATAGATAAAATATTTTATTGAAATAAAGCACCCCCAACACAACCCTCATTAACCATTTTATTGTAGAAAAAAAAATATCATCTAAGTAGTCCTCGAAACCGACGTAGTCCAAACACCAAACCTGTAAAAAAAAAATGAAATAAAACATGTCGTAGGCTTAGATTCAGTTTAATGTGTGATACTGACTGTTATACCATGTATAGAAGCCTGCCGTGAAGTTGACTTAGATACAGGGCGCCAGCAGACAGTATCATACATGGCCATACATACATATATACAAACATACATACAAGCATGCACATATATACATGCAAATATACATACATGCAAACATACACACATATATACATGCAAACTATCATACATACATGCATACACACACACATGAAAACATACATACATACAAACATGCAAATATACATACATACATACATACATACATATATACATGCAAACATAAATACATGCAAACATAATTACATACATGCACATATATATAAACATGCATGCAAACATACATGCAAAAATAAAAACATGCAAACATACATACATGCACATATATACATACATACATGACAACATACATACAAACATACATGATAACATACATACATGCAAACATACATACACACATGCAAACATATATACATGCAAATATACATACAAACATGCACATGTATACATACATGCCAACATACATGCAAACATATACATACATACATACATGACAACATACATACATGCAAATATATACATGCAAATATACATACATACACACATGCACATATATACATACATGCCAACATACATGCACATATATACATACATGACAACATACATACATACATACATGACAACATACATACATACATATATATACACACATGCAAATATACATACAAACATACATACATGCAAACATACATTCATGCAAACACACATACAAGCAAACATACATACATACATTCATGCAAACATACATACATACATACAAATATACATACACACATGCACATATATACATACATACATGACAACATACATACATACATACATGACAACATACATGCAAAAATACATACATGCAAACATACACACATGCAAACATACATACATACATGCAAATATATACATGCAAATATACATACAAACATGCACATATATACATACATGCCAACATACATGCACAGATATACATACATGACAACATACATACATGCCAACATACATACATACATACATACATGACAACATACATACATGACAACATACATACATGCCAAAAAATAATAATAATACGTTCATACTTACTTTCCTCCTGTCCGGCCTCCAGCGATGACGTTTCATCCATGTCGCCGCTGCAGCCTCTGATTGGCTGCAGAGGCGGTCACGTGGGATGAAGCGTCATCCTGACGTGCGTGACCGCCACTACAGCCTGTGATTGGCTGCAGCTGCGAAAGGGATGAAACGTCATCGCTGGAGGCCGGACAGGAGGAAAGTAAGTACGAACGTATAATTTTTATTTTTTTATTACATTTAAATTGTATTTTCCGCGCGCCGAGCATGTACTGTCAAGGTTGCTGAAAGAGTTAGTGCAGCCCATTAACTCTATCAGCACCCCGGACAGTAGCATGCTCGGCGCACGTAAGTGACAGGTTCGGTCAGAACTAGTTCGGTCCGAACCGAACTTTTTTGTGAAATTCGGCGAACTAGCCGAACCGAACTTTTGATAAGTTCGCTCATCTCTAATTATGAATATAGAAACTACATTCAAAATAGAAATAACAATCAAACATTAAAAATATTGTTAAAGCCATACTGAAATATGCAAATTATGTGTGTGGTCATAAAAGCAGCTCACGCCAGGTATATCTATTGTGATGTCACTACTATTAATGATGGTAAATCTATACTTGAAATATGCAAATTATGGGTGAGGTCATAAAAGCATCTATTGTGATGTCATAGAGCTTGGGTATATGCAATGATGCTGGTCACAGAGCTGTCACTCAGTTGGATGTGACCGGTAAGTTCTCTATCATTTCTCTATCTGTACCTGACTCTGATCGATCCATTATATTAGGAACATTGAATCCATGTTTTCAAGATATGGTTTATTAGAGGTTGTAATATCTTTTTTTGTTTCATTATACAATTGAATTGCTTAAATATCATAGAAAGAACACAGGCTGTAAGAAATGGCAGCCTACATTCAGCCGATAATAGATTTGCAGGGTAACAGCACATCATTTTGGTTCCCTGCAGCCCTGAGAACTTATTTTGTCTCTCGATTGTAAAGGAGAAATTACAGGATGGTCATATTAGGGGACTGTTATGTAGTAAGTCCTTATATTAGTGTAAATTCCTTAAAAAGAATTCCATAAATTAACACATTAACACAATGTAATAACATTCAGAATTTTGATCAAGTAATATAAAAAAAATATGTAAAAGCCATTGAAAATGCCATATTAAAATCTGTAAGTTATAACGAGTGTAGTTAGGTAATCCACCTACACTATATGGCCAATAGTATTTGGACACCTCTCCTAATTATTGAGCCAAGAATCAGCTGGATGGGTGTAAAACACGTCGCCGTTGAATTTTGGAGCAGGGGAAACATGTTCTGTTGAGTAATAAATAACCGTTCACTATCTGGCCATCTAATGGACGAATTTGCGTTTTGTGCCTGCCCGGAGAATGCTACCTACTGGACTGTATAGTGCCTATTATAAAATGGAGTGAAGTTTGTATAATGGTCTGGATTGTTTGTAAGGGGTTGGATTAAATCCCCATTTTTCCAGTAGGGGTTAATAAGACTATTTAAACAATTGTATGCTTCCAACTTTGTGGTAATAGTTTGGGTAAGACCCTTTCCTGTCCTAGTATGACTGTGCCCCTGTGCACAAAGAGGGTCCCTAAAGACATGGTTTGACAAGTTCGATGTGGAGGAACTTGCGTATCTGCATAGAACCCGGACCTCAATCCCAACAAAACCTTTGGAGTGAATTGGAAAGGCAATTGCGAGCCAGACCTTTTTGCCCAACATCAGTGTCTCAATCATTGGTGTCCATATACTTTTGGCCATATACTGTAGTGTACCGAGTGTATATCTATTGTGATGTCACCGAGCTTAGGTATAAAGTATAGTGCTGGCCAGAGGGCTGTCATTTATCAGGTGGATGTGATCGGTACGGTAAGTACTTTATCATTGCTACGTCTCTAGAACAGTCTCATCTATCAGTCTCTTTATGAATATTGGATTCTTACATGTAATTCTAGTGTTTGTCGTGTTATTTTTGTTTTTTATTTGGAATACTTATACACTAGGAAATTGCTTAAATAGCAATATTGTGGCCTGTCACATCTGCTCCATAGACAGAATGCAGATTGCAGACAGAAATTGGTGTCTGTATTCTGCTGGTAGATTCATAAAGCAACCACAAAGCAAAGAATGTGAATCTCTGGGAACTTATTATCACACCCTCCAGTTTATAACACCAGTAATTCTCATAATAAATGTTTATAAGGGAATTCATATTTATGAAGTTTAGGTTTTCTGTCTGTAGACTATACTATTTATATATCAGGTCAATCCTGAATATTAGCTGGTATGGCTATGCAACCAACCTACATCAGGTGCTGCTATTGTGATGTCTTGAGATGAGTCTAGATAGCCGTGTTTCTTACTGCGTCTATGGTAGTATTGGTTTTATTACAAGATTTAAACTATTTGATGTTTGAATCATGTACATAAATAAATGATTATAAGGAGTATTGCTTTTTTTTATTTTTTTAAGTAATAAAATATTATTAAGTCCAGGAATAAACAGCCTAATAGCATTCGTCAGACTAAATTGTAGAAGGATAGTGCTAATCCCCTGGAAACGTGTCCTTATTAACAATTGAAATTAATAATTATGTATATAATCATAATAATAATAATAATAATAACAATAAAAAAGATAACAATAAAAAGTATTTATTACTAACTCCAATTACTTAGGTTCTAAATTCTGGTTATCAATTAATATAAAAAAAATTAAACCCTTTAAAATGCCATATGGTCAATTTAACAACCAATACATTGTTTCAGCTTCCAAACCTAATACAATGTTATCAACAGGGGCTCCCAGGTCATGTGATCCTCTGACACTTATGATTGACAATATTCTGTTATAGGAATACCCTATTTAATAACTAATTTTTCCAGCTAGTTTCATCACAAGTAACGACTCCCTTATAGTTTTCTGGTCTTTCTAGGTCTTGCTGTTGGATTGACACTGTGTTACTTACTGTGTTGCTTATACGGTTAGCGATTTGTCCTATTTTCGGAGAACTAGAGGCGATTAGTCAAATTCTATCTTGACTGTCTCCTGGTTTTCTACCAAGGACATTGGTGCAGTTTTGCACCCGGGCATTAAACAACCATGCCCTTTTGGAAAAAATCTAAGAAATATCATGTCTCCCAAATTCCTGATAAAGGAAATCTGATGGGAGACATACCAACTATGGAGGAGCCTAACATCTCGCTCCAGAAGTTTTCTGTCATCAAAGATATGGCAGATGAAAAATCCAGCGATCTTAGTCACAGCAAATATTGTGACATTACGTCAAAGAACACCAAGAAGAGCGCATTCAGCCTGCTGACCCGCCTGCGCTCCAAAAATATCCGTAAAAGGTATGTAACTAATAATTCTCATACATTGCTCAGATATCCAGAGCTGTGGTATAACAGTCACTAGATCTTTAATTCTCCCCATATCTTCACAGAAACTTTGGCAGCAGCGCTGTGATCGGCGCTAGAGAACTGGATCGCTATTTCCCAGATAGACGGTTGAGACTATATGTTGCCACCTGGAATATGGAGGGAAAGGTGAGAAGTAATGTACAATATTTATTGTGACCCATCAGTGTGCCCGAGCTCAAGTTGGATGAAATGGGCCAGTAACCATGTCTCTTTAGTTTGTAGTTGAATATTACATAATGAAAAAAATAGATCCGGAGTACTAAAATATAACTTTTACTAGTATGAATAAAATAGGTATAAACAGATATATAAACAATAGGAGGAACCCATTTGCCAATACTGCATACATATACTTAATTGTTTCCCATCGTTTCAAATTGTTGTCAACAATATTTTTGTATTGACAGCAGATAAAGATCAGTCCGCCTTTATAAGGTTTCCCAATTTAGAATAGTTCTTTTGGTCACATATGGAGGAAAGGAATGTTGGGACACATGTCCTCCTACCCCGTTTCTGTCGGTAAATAGTCCTCCACATCAAAGTGTCCAGAAATAATGTTACGTCCTCTCCTGGATGGTGAAAGAGCGACAGGTGGGTCACCCTACGCGTTTCTTGCTGACCAGGCAATTCCTCAGGGGAGATAGGTCAGTAAAGCATGGATGTCCAAGGTTGGAACTTGCTGCTTGAAATGTGGCTGTCGATTCATATGGAGAGGAATGCTCTATAATTCAGAGCATGTTGAATCAGTGGAGCAGTAAATTTCAGTTTCTGCTCAGCTGTCGTTGCACGAGGGAAAAACTCATTAGTTTGAGCAGGTTTGCAGTGGCAAAAGGGAGTCCATTAGTTAAAACACCCTTGCAGTGGCAAGTGATGTAACCTTCCTGGTAGGAGGCAAACACAGAACGCCTATCCCTGGCTATTACTACGGAGAAGTGAATTAACCATTATCCAGGTGGGGGATATATAACACCACGAAATATAAAAATTTTTCTGAATATTACATAGACAGGTTATATTCTACCCTATGTCAGTTGAGTTGGCGCTCTTTGTATACAATATTAATGTTTGTATATTTTGAACAGGATTACCCGCAAAATGTGGAGGATCTGCTGTTACCATCAGATGATACGAAAGACATTTATGTTATTGGCGTTCAGGAAGGATGTCCAAACAGGTAAGTCTTCTCAGGTTGTCTTACACCAGCCTATGACTGCAGATGGACAGCAGGTCGGCTGATACAAATTCTCTCTCAATGCTCTACTTATTGTATTATCACTCCTTAATTTTCAAAATGTATCCCCAGAGGTTATTATATGGAGTGTTGATACAGATGAGTTGAGTATCTTAATCTTGTGTCATTTATTAATATGTAAATCTGAAATTGTGTCTTCTTGTAGACGGGAATGGGAGATAAAATTACAGGAGACCCTTGGACCACACTATGTATTATACCACTCCTCCGGGCTCGGAGTCCTGTATCTCACCATCTTTGTTCGACGGGAACTAATCTGGTTCTGCTCAGGTAAGATTCACATTCCTACGTCTACATAAGAAGTCTTGAATGTAGTCATTAGCTGGAACATCTTATTTAGTTATTAGAATTAGATGCCTAAGAGCTTGGCTCTCAGATTCTTGACTTCTGAGTATTGGAGATCTAAAAGTTCACACCACAGTTACAAAGTATGAAATTATGTTCTAGTAATATTTCCATAGTTTAATTGGAAATAATTTCTATTCCATTGTTGCATGTAGTACTCTTAACCACTGACCCGTCTTTTTGTGTTTAATTTCTTATACAGAGGTAGAGCAGACCCATGTAACAACCAGGCTATTCCACCATGTGAAAACTAAAGGAGCCTTGGGTGTTGCCTTCACCGTCTTTGGAACATCTTTCCTTTTTATTAATTCACATCTGAGATGTAAGTATTTACAATATTAATATATGACCATGTACAGTTTTACTTTGTATAAAATTGCTGCTATTTGATAATTAACTGAAATATATGGGATGATATGAAGAGATCTGTACTAATAATGTTTTGGTAAAAATAAAAGGTTTGTTCCAGTTTGATCAAACTTTTTCTAATCTATCAATCTCATTCTATGTTGTGAGTGGCCAGTAATACAGATACACGTAGGTACAATTAGTGCAGGAGGGGGTGGCGGCGGCTGGATTCAGTTGCGCCGCCTCCCCCTCAGGGAGGCAGCAGGGCGGACGGTGCGGCCGTGTAATCCCTCACACCCACCCCTCCTCTCCATTAGCGGCGGTGGCGCGCTGCAATGTGTTTTTTTGAAAATAATACGCGATTCGGACCGCCCATATGATCATCCGCCACTGCTAATATGTATTTTTTTGTTGGCAGTTGGGGCAGTCAGCAAGAGGATCCAGGACTATAAAACCATCACTGAGGGTCTCCGTCTGCCTCAAATTATTCCGGAAAGAATCAACTCCAATGCCTGTGAGTATTACTTATGTGGTTGAACCTATGGATCCTTTTATCTCTCTATTTGTCTCCGTTGAGTCTAATGCAGTCATGTGCTATAATTTTTTTATTTTTTTTTATTCTACAGTGGACGTCACCAGCCGCTTTGATCGGGTGTTTTGGTTTGGAGACCTCAATTTTCAACTTAAAGAGGACAGAAAAAATGTGGAATCTCTTCTGCAGAAGATCGAAGGAAAAGATATGTCCAGTCTCCTCAAACACGACCATCTGAATGAAGCCAAGAACAATGGTATATTTACTAGTAGACCAGTATATCATCGGTGCGGGTCCGACACCTGGACGCTGCACCGTTAAGCTGCTCCAGTGGCCTGCGGGCACCGGATGTTATGGCACACAATGCTATGTACGGAGGCGGAAGCAGTTGGCTCCTTACATAGCATAGCTGCCATGATGCATAACTGCAGGTCTGCCTCCTATTCACTTGAATAGGAGCAGAGTTGCAGTACTGCAGCTCGGCTGCAATTCCGTGGCCGGCGCCAACTGAATCCAGCATGTACGTCCGGTGCTCAAAGGCACCGGACCAGCTGATTAGTGCAGGGTCCGGGTGTCGGACCACCACAGATCATGTACTGATGACCTATCTGGTGAGTATGTCATCAGTTGTCAGAAGTTGGAAAACCCCTTTAATACCACAACCACTTCCACAGATTAATACAAATCACTGACATGATGGTTGATATGTTCCCCAAATTCTTATATAGTGCTAAAATTGTCAATTGCTCCTTTTTTTTTTAATACTGACAACTTTTTTTTCTTTCAACTTAAGGGTCGATATTTCTAGGGTTCAAGGAGCACACCATTGATTTCCTTCCTACATATAAGTTTGACATTGGCACAGACACCTATGATACATCAGCAAAGCAGAGAATTCCATCATATACGGTAAGATATCTTATTTCCAGGTCTACAGAGCTTGAGAGACAATAGAATCCATGGGCCAGAGCACCCATTATATAATGAATCCCCTCCCCCAATGTAATGAATTGTTATTATTGTAGCTGGAAGAGTAATTTCTTATGAACAAAGCTTTCAGTTAATTTTACTTTTATGTAGTGAGTTTGTCATCACAGTTTCCCAGTGTAATATGTCGTTGCCCAGCATGGGTCAAGGATACTTATTTAATGAAATCTGTGTGACCAAGTCAAACCTAAAATGCAATAAAGTCTCAATATTCTGCAATATAAATAAAGTAGGCCCAACATTTAGGTCTGTGTTGTTTTGCAGTTTAATAATCTATTATAATATGATTTCACTAATGATATTTGTTATTTTCATGACCTCTACAGGACAGGGTGTTGTTTAAAAGCCAATGTGAGGGAGATGTGCGAGTCCTGAGATACGACTCTTGCCCTGTTTTGAAGACCTCAGACCACCGACCTGTTTTTGGCATCTTTGAAGTAAAGATCAGGCCCGGTTCAGATGAGTAAGTCATGTTTTCCTCCATGTTGTTGGTATGATACTTTCAGTAGCCGTCATTACTACATGGTCCTTATAGCCAGAGCTCACACTTTGGGGCAGGTGGCTGTACACCTTGGTGACAGTACTGAAGGATTATAGGATGTGAAACTAAGCAAAGTGTGGTTACCTGCTAACATTATCATGTCTTACATAAATATATTTCTCATTCCAGCATCCCCTTGGCTGGTGGACGCTTTGATCGTAAAATCTATGTAACGGGCATTAGGAGGAAAGGACAAAAAAAGTAGCTGCATCTGTTCATGTCCTTACAGGTAAGAGTTGTCTATTATGTTTGCGGTGAAAATGTTCTTCCATCTCTTAGGTTTTCCTCTGTATCTGTAATTTATTTTATCAACTAATTTAACTAAAGTGTAAATAAGTGTTTTCAATCTTAAAATTCCAACTCCTTGTATTCAGACACGTTTTCATTTCTGAATGAAGGTTGTGGGCTTTGGGGAACAACTTCCCCAACTGTAAGCATGTATGTAGTATAGTACAATGAGTTTCCTAAAGGAACCGGTCATCTGAATGGATGGAAAACCTGGATTTTATGATGCATTAGCTTCTAAGCAAAAATGATGGATACAAGGAACATTGCTATTGATGGAAGAAGACATTACTTGGCATCTTGCAGGACTCCTAAGGAACAGTTACAATCTCCGGGGCATAAAACATCGGAACATTAGAAAGTTCCCGTAACATGCTGAAGAGCGCAGCTCTAGGTCAGACCCACTGCTTGCATCAACCATCTTCAAGGTTTGTAGTGTGACGCCAAGGATCAATTAAGAAATTTATTTACCTCAAATCACCTTAAAAAGTCTTCTAGATTTTGTGTCTGCTAAGAAACACACATTATAGAACATTAATAGCAAATATTTGTCTTGCAGCATAAACATCAATTCCGCAGTACATCTGGCGAGAATAGCGCTCCCTGTCACCGGAGGAGCCACCATCAATGCTGATAGAAAGGTAAGTTCCTCTGGATGTGTCCCCTCTCTATATTTATCAAGCAGCCTGAATGATCAATATTTAATAGGGTTGTGTGCTTCTCCCCCCAGAACAAGTCAGCAGATATCAACAGAACATCAACACCAATAACAACCAAGGGCAGAATCCGCCATCTTACAAGAATTCCAATGGCGAGACTTAACATTTCTACAACATCTGTCACAGAAGAGACATCAATGTGGTCACCAGGGCATCAATATCACCCAGAAGACCAGGTTCAGAACAGGACAATATGTCATCTCTTCTTGTGTCTGTGGAATCCAGATTTTCCACCCCTTACTGATACTACAGTATATACTGTGACATATTCCGTCGTTTTTGCTGGATCTTGTATTACCATCATCTTTACCATTATATATTTTGATCCACAAAAACCTTAAATAAATCTTTAACATCAATCCATAAGTGTGACTGGTAATTGTTATGTGCGCGGCTGCAACTTACTACAGTGTATACAATTCACCTAACCGACCCTTCACAGCGCTATTTGTGTGACATCGCGTTTAATCCAGTGGTAGGTGACAGGACATTGTATCATATGTACACAATACAGAGTGTATGGAACGTGCCGCCATATGTACTGGATTATATACTGTAGGACAAAGAGTGCTAGGAGATGTAAAACATTGATATATTTGATAGTTGCTTAACCACTAAAGGACGCAGCCTAGTTCGGGACTTAGGGCTCAGAGCCCATTTTTCAAATCTGACATATTTAACTTTATGTGGTAATAATGTCGAAATGCTTAAACCTATCCAAGCGATTCGGAGATTGTTTTCTCGTGAGACATTGGGCTTTATGTTAGCTGTAAAATTTTGTTGATATGTTCAGTGTTTATTAGTGAAAAATTGCAAAATGTAGAGAAAATTTAGAAAAAATAGAATTTAGAAGTAAAAAAATGCATCTGCTTGTAAAACAGATGGTTATACCAACCAAAATATTTACTAGTTCACATTTCCCATAATTCTACTTTAGATTGGCATGATTTTTTGAACATAAACAGCAATTTCTCATATTTTTAAGAAAATTTCAAAAGCCTTTTTTTTAAGGTACCTGTTCACTTCTGAAGTGGCTTTGAGGCACCTATGTATTAGAAACACCCACAAAACTTCCCGTTTTAAAAACTAGACCCCTCAAAGTATTCAAAACAGCATTTAGACAGTTTTTTTTAATCCTTTAGGCATTTCACAGGAATTAAAGCAAAGTGGAGGTGAAATTTGCAAATTTCATTTTTCTTGCTGAATTTAATTTTATTCTATTTTTTTCTGTAACACAGAAGGTTTTACCAGAGAAACACTACTAAATATGTATTTTACAGATTCTGCCGTTTTTAGAAATGTCCCACATGTGGCTCTAGTGTGCTCTTGGACTAAAACACAAGCCCCAGAAGCAAAGAAGCACCTAGTGCATTTTGGGGCCTCATTTTTATTAGAATATATTTTAGGCAGCATGCCAGGTTTGAAGAGGTGTTGAGGTGCCAAAAAAGTAGGAATCCCTCAAAAGTGACCCCATTTTGGAAACTGCACCCCTCAAGGAATTCATTTATGGTTGTTGTTACCATTTTGACCCCACAGTTTTTTCACAGAGCGTCTTTGAATTGGGCTGTGAAATTAAAAAGATGACATTTTTTCCAATAAGATGTCATTTTTGATCAAAATTTCTTATTTTCGCATGGAACAAAATGCCCCATTTTGTTGCCCAATTTGTCCTGAGTGCGGTAATATCCCATTTGTGGTGATAAACTGCCGTTTGGGCCCATGGGAGGTCTCAGAAGGAAAGAAGCGCTATGTGTTCTTTGGAGTCCAGATTTTGCTGGATTGGTTTTCGGGTGCCATGTCGAATTTGCAGAGCCCCAGAGGTATCAAAGCAATGGAAACCCACCAGAAGTGACCCCATTTTGGAAACTAAACCCCTCAAGGAATTCATTTATGGGTGTTGTGACCATTTGGACCCCACAGTTTATTCTCAGAATTTATTTGAAATGGGCTGTGAATTAAAAAAAATGTGTGATAAACTGGGCCCATGGGAGGGCTAAGAAGGAAAGGACCACCATTTGGCCTACTGGGGATTTTCTGGTACTAAGTCATGTATGCAGAAGCCCCTGAGGTACCAGTACAGTTGAAACCCCCGAGAAGTGACCCCGTTTTAAAAACTACACCCCTTAAGGCATTCATCTAGAGGTGTAGTGAGCATTTTGACCCCACAGGTATTGTTTAAAAGATAATGTGCAGCAGATAGTGCAGAGTGAGATTTGCAATTTTCTATACATATATGCCATTTCAGTGTCCGATATATTGTGCCCAGCATGCGCCACCGGAGACATACATCCCATAAACTGTAATGTGGGTTCTCACGGGTACAGCAATACCCTACATGTGGATGTTAACAGCTGCCTGGGCACACAGCAGGGCCCAGAGTGTAAAGATGAGGGGGATAAGCTGTGCGGAGTGCATCATGGTAAGTAAAACTGGGGTAGATTGAAAATCAAGGGATGTATGATAAATTTTAAAACACTTTCATACAGAGCCCTGGTTTATCGGGACACGTGTTATATTGATATATTGTGTCTTACCTTATCCCCCTCTTATAGCAGACTTTGCACTTCTTTTGACTTTTTCCCTTCTTGCCAGTTTGGGGAACTCCTCCTGGAAAGTATTGCCCTGGTACGATGCGTGTTGCCTTGCTTCCAGAAGTACTTGGTGCCCCCCTTCATGGTCCCTAAAGATTAGGTTCTTGATAACCACCTCTTGAAATTCCAGGAAAGTTCCCGTCTGGCCTTTACATCGATGTAGTACGTACGCATTGTACAATGCAATCTGAATGATGTGCACGGCCAGCTTCTTATACCACACCGCATGGCACTGTAGGGCTTCAGGACTTGATCTGACAAGTCCACCCCTCCCATGTACCTATTGTAGTCCAGGATGCAGTCTGGTTTGGGGTTCTCTGTACTGGTACCTCGTACAGGTACATGGGCACTGGTATGGCCATGTATTGTTGTCAATACAACGACATCTCTCTTGTCCTTGTACTTAACACACAATATGTTGCTGCTAGAATGTGCCCTGCTTCCACCCCTTCTTGTTTGCCCAAGCAGTGTCTTAGGGAGGTGTAATGTCAGGATAGGGAGACAGACAGGTGAGCCCTAATCTATCCGCCACTCAGACCCTGCCTACTTTCACAGCCCGTCCTAGGCGACGGCGTACAAATGGGCGACGGTCCATATGCTCAATATGTGCACGACAGACAAACAAGACAAGGGTACACAAAAGCAAAGGGAAGTGGGGCAGTTGCCCACGGCAAAACCGTGAGCAACAGAGTAGTGGATGAGCCGAGTCAAACCAGGAGTGTACGTGGTAACAAATGCAGAGCAGGAGAATAGTCAGTCAAGCCAGGGTCAATATGAAGCAGAGGTCAATGGTAACAGCAGGAACAGCAGAGCCAGGAAACAAGAGAATCACAGGCAAAGGACAAGCATCAAATGAAGTTATAAGTAGACCAAGGGCGGGAGCTAGAACCGTCTGGCCAGGCTGCGATAGGCTCTCCCACTCCTCAGCCTACCAGCCTGAGTGGTAGCAGATCGAGTCACTCTAGCAGACCTAGACACAGATGCAGGCTTATTAACCACGGGCGTCGACACAGAAGCTGTGTCAGGCAAATCCTTCACAGGAGGCCTCTCCGATTTCTTCTAGCAGTGCCGCATGCCACGGTACTTCTGGAAGCGAGGCACTTGAAGAGTAGGACGCTGGTATAAAAATTATCCAGTTAGAGGTGGTAAACCTGGTCCAGCAGTGGGTGCACCAAATCCCACCCAATTTTTGCATTAACTCCCAGTAAGGGGGGGCATTCTAATGGCTGAATACTGCTGTCCTTGTAAGTATACCCTGATGCACTCTCGCACAACTTATACATCTTCACGCCATATCTTGCCCTCTTACACGGCAGGTACTGGTGGAATTGAAGCCTCCCTTTAAAATGGACCAGGGACTCATCAATAGAAATACAATTCTCGGGGGTGTATGCTTTGGAAAACCGGGCACTAAAATGGTCTAATAGGGGTCTCCGTTTATACAAACAGTCAAAAATGGGGTAATCTCGGGGTGGGCGCTGCTCATTATCAGTATAATGTAAGAAGCAAAGTATTTCCTCATAACGCATCCTGGACACGGCCATACGGTACATCGGGGTGTGGTATAAGAAAAAGCCTCTTTTTTTTTTTTTTTTTTAGTTACCAGTTTAGTTCTGAAGTGGCTTTGGGGGGGGGCCTATATATTAGAAACCCCTATAAAACACCCCATTTTAGAAACTAGGCCCCTCAAAATATTCAAAACAGCATTCAGAAAGTTTATTAACCTTTTAGGTGTTTCACAAGAATTTAAAGCAAAGTAGAGGTGAAATTTACATATTTCAGTTTTTTTGTAAGAAAATTGTTTTTATTCCTTTTTTTTTCTGTAAAACAGAAGGTTTTACCCCGAGAAACACTACTCAATACTTATTGCCCAGATTCTCCAGTTTTGAGAAATATCACAGATGTGTTCCTAGTGTGGTAATGGACTGAAGCACCGGCCTCCGAAGCAAAGAACCACCTAGAGGATTATGAGGCCTCCTTTTTATTAGGCACCATGTCCGGTTTGAAGAGGTCTTGTGGTGCCAAAACAGTGGAAACCCCCCAAAAGTGACACTATTTTGGAAACTAGACCCCTTGAGAAATTCATTGTAGTTTTCATGGGGTGCATGTGACTTTTTGATCAGTTTTTGTTCTATTTTTAAGAGGCGTGGTGACTAAAAAGCAGCAATTCTTCTATTGTTTTTTGTTCTATTTTTTTTACAGCGTTCACCGTGCGCTATAAACGACATATTCACTTTATTCAGCATGGCGATACGATTACGGCGATACCCAATGTTTATAGTTTTTTTTTATGTCTTATAGTGTTTGCACAATAAAATAATTTTTATTAAAAATCATTTACTTTTTGTGTTGCCTTATTCTAGGAGCCATACAGTTTTTGTCTTTTTTTCCATCAGGAAAGCCGTGTGAGGACTTGTTTTTGCGTAACGAACTGTAGTTTAGATCAGTACCATTTTTAGGTACATGCGACTTTTTGATCTCTTTTTATTCCATTTTTTGAGAAGTGAAGTGACCAAAAAACTGTGATTCTGGTATGGTTTATTATTATTTTCTTTTACGGCGTTCACCGCGTGGTATAAATAACAAAATACTTTTCTAGTTCAGGCCGTTACGGCGATATCAATTATGTATTGTTTATTTGTTTATTTATTTATTTTTATTAATAATAAAAGACTGATAAGGGGGATTTTTACTTTTGTTACTTTTCAAACTTTTATTTTCTTATTTTTACACAACTTTTTTTTTACTTTTTTTAACTTTATTACTTTGTCCCACTAGTGTACTTGAGGGCAGGAGGCCCTGATTCCTATTCTAATACACTGCACTATATGCGTAGTTCAGTGTATTACAGCTGTCAGCTACTCACTGACAGCAAGGCTTCCATAAATGGCATAGCTGGATGCCATTGTTAGGCGTCCGGTTGCTATAGCCACCATCGCCGGCCGCTATCGTGTAGCGGGCCGATGATGGCAGCTTAACCCCTAAGAAGCCGCTATCGCTATTGAAAGCGGCTTCCAAGGGGCTAATCAGCGGGGACACAGCGATCAGTCTCCGCAGAAGGAGCTGCGGCGACTGTTGTACGAATTAGCAGCTGTTACAGCTCCTGTATGTGTCGGGAAGACGGCAGAAATGGCCGTTCCTCCCGCGACATACTATTCCAGCGCTGAGCGCGAACGATGCACTTAGCACGAAGGAATAGTACGTCGCTGAGCGCGAAGGGGTTAAGCATCCGTTTCCTAAAATGTAATATTAGACTCCCTTTACAAGCGGAGACAATACGATTAAGCAAATATTTTCTTTTTAGTATATAATATGGTACAATAAATGGTGCCGTGAAAAAGTACAACTTGTCCTTCAAAAAACAATCCCTCATACGTTTTTTTTGGACGAAAAATTAAAAACTTATGGCTTCTGGAAGTTGGGGAGGAAAGAGCGAAAATGAAAAACCAAAAATAACTGTAAAAGTCAGGGGTTAAATATGAGGTTATAGGTAAGATAAGTAATAATTCATGGCGTGATATATTTAGTAAAGTCCAGTTCATCTCATTCCACTATTGGACAGGAATAGTTGGTACACTGAAACTTGTAGAATTTCTAATTCTCTTGATGTAGGGATATGAATCTTGGACAATATGGGTGTAAGTATTAAAGGGGTTCTCTGCAAATAAACCTTGATCACTGTAAAATAAAAAATGTTATACAACTTTATAATATCCTTTGTGCTAAAAATTCTGTTTTAACTTTTGCTGTAATGGGATGAAAACACGGAGTGAAAACCCAAAGAAGCCAAATACTTCTCATGGATAGTAATATGCTACAATTGTATCCAGCCTAAGCAATCGTCTGTAAACTAAACAGCATGGACTCTAAGGCCTCATGCACACGACTGTAATGGCTTTTATTCTACTCAAATACGGATCCCTAGTCATCCAAACTCATCTGCGACTCATTCGCATATAGGCACGCTGTCCACAAATACGTACCGTCATGCATCCTTAGTACATCCGCATTTACGGATCCGCAAAAAAAAGAAATGGGAGTCTACAAATGATGTCACCACTATGTCGCAACCCCTTGAAAAGGTCACATGATCGCTCTGGCACCATTTTCTCTGGAATTTGTGCTTTGTGAGAGCTCTGTTGGAATCCTCGGCTGATATAACTTTGGTTTCTGGCATTTCTTTCGTTGCAAGGATGCACTACCCACGTGTGGTTCATGCTCTCATGCTCTTCTGGACTGGCTCGTCTCTCGGCGATTCGGACAGTAAGCTATGCTGGAAGAAGAACCGAAGAGGAGAAGGAGGTACTGGGTTCACCCCATTGTCTCCCAACAGCCCAGAAAGGTGCATTTCCATACCCTGTATGCAGACCTGCGGCAGCACCCGGACAAGTTTCACAACTTCTGCTACATGTCGATTTCCAGCTTTGACCGACAGTGCATTTCGGAGGAACGGCTCATCGTTTCTCTCAGGTAAGAACACCAAATGTCCCTTTTGTCCATTGCTGCCATGTCACCTTGCTACAGGTAGTATAACCGTAGTTGTCCCCTGTGCCCATTGCCGCAATGTCTCACTGCTACAAGTAGTATATAATTGTAGTTGTCCCCTGTGCACATTGCCGCCATGTCATAATGCTACAAGTAGTATATAACCGTAGTTGCCCCTGTGCCCATTGCCGCCATGTCACTCTGCTACAAGTACTATATAACCCTGGTTGTAGCCTTTGCCCATTGCCACCATGTCACCCTGGTACTGCTAGCACTAATTATTATAAATATTTTTTTCACAGATTCCTGGCAGCAGGGAGCTCATTTGCATCACTGCATTTTGAATTTCCACTGGGGTGTTCCACCATTTCACAGATCATCTGTCTGACCTACGAAGTCATCTGGCAGCGACTGAGAGCGACGATGATGCCACAGCCCAAGGCACAAGACTGGTTTCGGATTGCCGAGGGCTTTTATTAACAATCACAGTTTGCCAACTGTGTTGGCGCACTGGATGGTAAACACATTAGTGTGAAGAAGCCACCTCACTCATGGTACCTAGATTTCAATTACAAGCAGTATTTATTGGTGATGCTGTTCGCCTTGGCTGACAGCAACTACCAGTTTGTAATTGTAGATATAGGGGCCTATGGGAGCTCTTCAGATGCTGGCATCTTCAGGGCTTCCAGAATGGGTGAACGGCTTCAGTCCAAACAGCTCTCCGTTCCAGAACCGAGACAACTGCCTGGATCTACTGGACCTCCTGCCCCATTTCTCATCGTGGCAGATGAAGGATTTGGACCATAAATTCTACGTACAGCACACATGGAGCTGAGCCTGCACCATAACCAATGGGCTGAAACTCTCCTGTAGCAGCAGGGACCAGACTGAGGTCTGATCTCCGGCAATTAACTCCCTAAATGGTGCGGTCAATTGCAACTGCAGCATTTGGTTGGTTTGTACGCTATCTGGATCCCTGTGACGCAATTGCGGGTGTGGCGATGTTTGCTATGGCAACTGTAGGCCTAACAATAGCCTACTGCTTGCCAAGTACAGAAGCCTATTAGGACCTGCTTAGATGCGGGACCTAATAAGCTTGCTGTCAGTTTATGACTGACAGGTCTAATACACTGCACTATGTATGTAGTGCAGTGTATTCGAATAGCGATCAGGTCTTCAGGCTTTCAAGTCCCCTAGTAGAAAAAAATATTTGAAAAAAAATAGTTTAAAGTTACATAAACTAAAAAAACGCCTTTTTTCCCATAATAAAAGTTTTATTATAGGAAAAAATTGAAAACATTAAAAAAGTACACGTATTTGGTATCGCCGCTTCCTTAACGTCCCCAACTATAAAACTTTAACATTCATTTTCCTGCATGGTGAACGCCGTAAGTTTTTTTTATAGAAAACAATGCCAGAATCACAGATCACCTCGCCACCCAATTCACTGATTGTGACTAAAGAGTAAAATGTATATACTTTATTAATATCTCGCTAAAATCAGGGGTACATTCACCACCGTGACAAAAGCCCAATGTGCTCAAAAATGTATTTGAAAATGATTTTATATTTTATTCACTGATTCTATTGTAAACCCTGCAAAATGAATATTTTCGTATGATATATGGTGTTAGAACGTTTAAACATTGGTGTAACAGTGAATCACTCCCAGACATGTACTGGAGTAACCAGGAAAAGGATTCCTGAGAACCAGAGTGTCAGGGTAAAGATATCGATAACACTGCCACCTACGCTAAATTCCCCTTCTCATATTGAACCTACATGTTTCTATCTCAACATTTCATCAGGGGTCTTATTCATTATAGAGCTAGCTACTACGCCAGCAACATTAAATTGTGCAAACATTTCATTCCATATGCACAAACACAAAGCGTACTCACATTGATATTAGCGCCACTCTTCTCTCTGGACTCGGAGTATATATAACTTATACTCCGCCCCCTATGCTGAGGCCAAGCCCCCATATCGACCAATCATCGTCACATGCGCAAGCAGTGACTTGCGGATATTTAATGCCGGGCGCGTCATGTGACATGCCCACCATACACATCCACCATACACGCATGCGCAGAGTAGGGGAGCGGGGCGTATCTGGCTGCAGCCTCAAGCCTTTCCTATCTAGAAGGAGGAGTAACCTATTCCTATGGGAACAAAGGACGCTGCCCAGCTCCAGACAGCGTCCTGGCACACCACTATAATCCGTGCATAAGTAATCCGGCACTATAGGAAGTGAATTAAGAAAGGTATTAAATTGACCACCAGTAGATTAATCACAAGTTGATTAACCACTAGTATTGGGGAACCTAGAAGATAGACATAGATAAAGCCCCAAAACCAATACAGAAGGATAGGCAAATATATAAATGACTGGACTCATATAGATATGAGTTTAGATAAAGCATGTATAATTTATCTGCTCGTTTAGCCCATCTGGTTGTATACATGCTAACCTATAGATCCACTGGGCTTCTTTTCGCAGGATCAAGTTGTCCCAATCCCCACCTCGTTTAGGTGGACACACCAATTCTATTGCCTGAAAATAAAGACATTCAGCGTTTCCTTGATTTTTCTCATGTACATGTTTGGATACGGGGGTATCACTTGTATTTTTCACGTGCCCTACATGTTCTCTAATACGCCAATGAAATTGCCGAATGGTCTTACCTACATAATTCAGTGGGCATGGACACGTGATCAAATACACAACCCCCGCTGTTCTACAATTAACAAAGTCCTGAATGTCGTATTCAATTAAGGTGGCGACACTTTGGAATTTCTTACAAGTCTGAATAAAGTTACAGGCTATGCAACCCCCACATCTATATGTGCCCAGAACCTTCCGGTCCAACCATGTTCCATGACCAGAGTGTCCTCCCACCAGCCGAGGTACAGATTAGCATAAGTAGGTGCTGCTGGACTCCCCATTGCCGTACCCCGCTGCTGATGGAAAATGCGATCTTCGAAGACAAACATGTTCCTTTCCAACACCAAGTGCAGTAGTTGAAGGACAAAGTCATTGTGAGCCACATATTGAGTGCCTCTTTACATAAGAAAATAGCCCACTGCTTGGCAGCCCAGCCCATGTGGTATCGAGGAATATAATGCCTCTACATCCAAGCTGGCCAGCATAGTTCCTCTTTCCAAAGTAATACCATCAATTTGTTTAAGTACGTCCATCATATCACGTACATAAGATGTCAGACTAAGAACAAAAGGACGCAGGACTACATCAATATATGTGCTGACATCCTGGGTTAGATTATTAATGCCTAACACAATAGGCCTACCACGTAACGGGGGATAACCCTTGTGGATTTTTGATAGACTATTGAAACATGCCATAGTTGGAAATAAGTTCACTGGGATTTATCAGTGCATTACTTTTTGAGTTGAGTAGTATGTCCTCACACATCTTTTTTGTAATCCTCCCTAATCATAATCACGATATTCCCACCCTTATCGGATGCTTTTGAAATTATATTTTGCTTCTTCTCTAACGCAGTTAAAGCCTCACGTCGCAACCCAATTTTTTTTTATAAAAAGTGATCAAAAAGTTACATGTAGCCCAATAAAAACGACAGCTTGTCCCGCAAGTAACAAGCCCTTGCACAGCTTTGTCGATGAAAAAATAAAAAAGTTATGGCTCTTAGAATATGGCAGCCTAAAAAAGATACGATTTATGTGGTAACGCTGTAAAACATTAAAACCGATATACATGGTATCGCCGTAATCCTATTAACCCGCAGAATAAACTTAATATGTCATTTATAGCGCATGGTGAACGCCATAAAAACAAATAAAAAACATTGCCAGAATTGCCATTTTTTGGTTACCTTGCTCGCAAAAAATTAAATAAAAACTGATCAAAAAAATTGCATGTACCCCAAAATGGTACAAGTGAAATCCACAAATTGACCCACGATAAATTAGCCCTCACACAGAGGAGAAAAAATAAACAAGTTCTGGCTCTCAGAATATGAAGACACAAAAAGTGCAAAGTATATTCCAAAAGCGGATAAGATCGTGCACCATTTATCAGTGCGACACTGGCCAAACATCTATGAATTATTTATTTACCGCATTATTATACCCTCTTATTAAATACTGATGTATTCCGCACAGCTCACATATGCCCCCACATTATAAAATGAAATGTCAGAAAAACCCCAAACAGGGGGGCGGAGCTAGCTGTGCTTTGTGATGGTCGCTTGATCCCGGAGCTCCTCACAGAGACACTGACTTCTACAGCTGGAGGGCGGTTAAACTGCACAAAATGGTCCGTACGAATAGAGACAAGTCGTGTGAACCCCGGGGGATACCGAAAGTCGGAAAATCTCAAGCGGAGATGGAGAGATTTCTCCAAAAGAAACATGCTTCCCCGGCGGGTAAAAGCAAGATGGCGCCGGCACCGCCGAACCCGCCAGAAGAGAGCAGAGGAGAGGACTCTGATGAAGACAGCTCAGGTACGCAATCTGATGCCGCATGCGGGGTAGACCCTCTCCCTATCACTAGAACCTTTTTGAAAAAAGCCCTGGCCAGTGCAATGTCTCCGGTCCTGAAAGAATTATCCTCTATTAAGATGGACATTCAACACGTGGGGCAGAGGGTAGCGATATTGGAGGACACTCAGTCGGCCATTTTACAGCAGGCAGATGCCTTACAGACCGTAGTGGCCTCGCAGTTCACGCACATGAACCAGGCATACTTGCAGTTAGAGGATCAGGAAAACCGCAGCAGGCGGAAGAATATCAGGCTGCACGGCATTCCTGAGTCTATCACTGCGGAGGATATTTTACCCACAGTGAGAAACATATTTACGTTGTTATTGGGACAAGACAAGGCAGCGCAAGTTATAATTGAGCGTGCTCACAGAGCACTGAGACCTAAACCGGCAAAGGAAGAACCGCCTAGAGATGTTATATGTGGGCTGCTTCATTTTCTGGATACGGCGGCCATTTTAACGGCTGCGAGAGGGTCTTCGGACCTGAAATTTGCGGACCACAAGATCATGGTCTTTCAGGATTTGGCGGCTAGTACCTTGGCCAAGCGACGAATGTTGAAACCCCTGTCCGAAGCCCTGAGATTGCAGAAGATTCCCATTCGTTGGCTGTTCCCATTTGGATTGGCAATTTTAAAAGAGGGAAGGCAAATTACTATCCGCACTCCGGAGGATCTTGATAAGGCCTGGTCCAAATTGGATATGGAGAAAATTGTTGTACCAGATTGGATGCCGATACAAAGGGACACTCTCTCACTAAAGGTACCCGACCCACATGGGTGGCAAAAACCCCAGAAATTCAAAGCCCCGCGCAGCAGGAAGAGAACGGACCCTCAGTCTGGGGATTGAATTGCATACCCGGAGCTCCTTGAAATGGGACTACTTCATTGATATTATTTTCAGCGGTGGTGATGTACGATTGATGCACTGAAAATGCAGTTTAAATTCCTGTGGTGGGATTCCTCCCACATGGTAATGGGAGAAGCTTCAAGACTTGGACGGGTTTGTTGTTATGTGCTCATCACCGGGGACGTTATCTGTTGCAATTTAGTATTGTGGTAGGTCCCTTCTGGGTCCCTTTTCTCTGCTCTCATCCCTCCATATATTGCTTTACCGCTATATTGCTATATTATTATGTTTTCATTTAATTTCTGTATTCACTTATACATAGAAGTCAGTGTTCTCCATACCTATCTCAAAAGGCTGGGTACCTTCTCCCCCCCCCCCCCACTATGTCACTCGTGGGCTGTCATGTAATGGCTTGAACAGCGGCCTCTATGGGATAAGAGGCGCATTATTTATACCACATTTTACAGGATATGGTGCAGCCTCACTTTCTTCTCTCAAGTTCTCTATGTATATAGTCGATTGTATGTTTTATTTGTGTCCGGTACTACTCCCTTCACCACGATCAGTAGCTGACAAGGTCAGACGGGTAATATGTCACCACTTACTTACTTGACGCTTAATGTAAATGGGTTTAGCACACCCCAAAAAAGGTCCCAGGTCTTCTCTATGCTGAGACAGGATACACCAGGGGTATTAATGCTTCAGGAGACACACTTTAGACACAACCATGTACCCACTTTGCCTAGGTCCACATACAGTCAATGGTTCCACAGCACTCACACATCTGCCTCGAGGGGGGTCTCCATAGGTATTCATAAAGACCTACCTTTTCAGCTAGAGTCCTTGAAAATTGATCTACAGGGCAGATATGTCTTCCTGAAAGGGTCCCTATGCAATACAAAAATGACCATTGCCAGTTTGTATGCTCATAACGACAAACAAATAGCCTGGCTGCTAAAGGTTCTACGTTTATTTAAGAGGTTTGGAGAAGGGTTGTTGGTGGTTGGAGGGGATCTGAACTTAGTGTTAGATTCTGATTTCGACTCTACCTTGGCCACACGAAGACACTCTCCTCAAGCTATGCATAAACTCCGTTTCATGCTACATAGTTGTCAGTTGATGGATGCTTGGCGGGTGACCCATCCCCAAGATAGGGACTACACTTTTTATTCACACTGGCATAAAGTGTACCGTAGATTGGACTACATTTTCATGTCCTCTTCGTGCCTTCTGAATTTACAGTCGACCTCCATTGGGCATATAACTGTGTCAGATCACGCCCCAGTTACTGCAGTGGTTCATGTACAGGAACTGCCCTGTAAATCATGGTCGTGGCGGCTTAATGACACTGTCCTTTCAGACGAGGCTAATATGTTGGCTCTAAATAAGAAAGTGGAGGAGTATTTCTGTTTAAATATAACACCTGATATATGGATGCCCATGGTATGGGAAGCTCACCAGGCATATATTCAGGGGGAATTTATTGCACTATGTTCACATTTAAAGAGAGATAGGACTAAGAAAATGAATTCTCTATTGGCCCAGATCTCGACACTGGAACGAATCCATAAACGGGCTGTCACGGCCTCGGTCCGCACAGAGCTAGACTCTCTTAGGCAACAACTGAAAGATCTGCTAAATATTCAGGCAGTTAAATCCTTCCAACGACTTAAATGAAAAATGTATATGCATGGGGATAGAGGTTCAAAGATGATGTCTAAAATGCTTAAATCGCAAACGGAGAAATCCTTTGTGTCTTCAGTAAGAACGGCTTCAGGTCAGAAGGTTACTACCACTCCCCAGGTGGCAGAGGCCTTTAGGCAATTTTACGCTAATCTCTACAACTTAGATTCCTCTGAGTTGCGGGATCCCCCTCCTGCAGCGTTGGGTAATAAGATTGGGGCAGTACAAAATTTCCTGAATAGTCTTGTTTTCCCCAAATTGTCAGATGATGAGAATGCATCCCTTTTGGCTCCCTTCACTTTGGACGAATTAAAATCTAGTCTGGCTTCTATTCCTTCTGGGAAGTGTCTAGGGCCGGACGGCCTACCCATAACATATTATAAAAAGTTTAGTACAATCCTCCTCCCTCATTTCCTGGAAGTCTGTAATTTGCTTCTAACGGGTTCTTCCCTTCCGAAGCAGGCATTAGAAGCTTATATCACTTTGATACCCAAAGAAGGGAAGAGCCCGGAAGAATGTGCAAGTTATAGACCTATTTCGCTGCTGAATACCGATGTGAAGTGGTGGGTGAAGCTACTGGCCAGCAGAATAGCTAAGTTTTTGCCGAACTTGATAGCGGAGGAACAAGTGGGGTTTGTTCCGCGGAGGGAGGGCAAATATAACATTGCTAGAGTGATAAACGCGATACAATATGCTAAGAGAAGGGGCATTCCTCTTGTCCTTTTGGGAACTGATGCCGAAAAGGCATTTGACAGGGTCAGCTGGGATTATATCAGGGAGGTCCTGGGAAAATTTAACTTTCCGCAACCATTTATTCAGGCCATCTTCTCGTTATATGCCCAACCGTCAGCCAGAATCAGAGTAAATGGATTGTTGTCTGACCCCTTCTCTATAAAAAACGGCACTCGTCAGGGCTGCCCGCTCTCCCCAGCTCTTTTCATACTGACGATGGAACCTCTATTGTTGACTATCAGACAAAATGATGAAGTCAGAGGATTAAAAGTAGGAGATGTAGAACATAAAATTGCGGCTTTTGCTGATGACCTCCTTTTGCTAATTTCTAACCCACTATCAGCAATACCCCATATAGTTGCTCTATTTGACAAATTTGGTTTTATATCAAATTTTAAAATTAACCTTAGTAAATCAGAAGCGCTTAACATTAACGTCTCGTCGCAGACTATCTCACAACTGCAAAGTTGCACTCCATTCAAGTGGCCTCCCAAAGCCATAAAAATTTTGGGGATTATGATCCCAGCTGACCTTGGGGAATTGTTCTCCATTAATTACAAACCCCTCTTTATCAAAATTGGTTCACAAATAGGGTTCCTTAAGTTGCCATTCCTCTCGTGGTTTGGTAGGAAAAACTTATTGACTACGTATATACTTCCACAGATCATGTACCTGCTGACTGCCTTGCCCATTGGGGTCCCAAGAAGCTACTTTCGGAACTTTAAATCCTTGTTTACATCCTTCTTATGGCATCCTAAACGCCCCAGACTAGCCTATAGCCTTCTCTCACAGAAAAGAGAACAGGGAGGTATTTCGCTTCCTGACTTGGAACTGTATTTCTATGCTAATCATCTCTCACGATGGACGCAGTTAGCGGATGGGGGTAATAACATGTTGTCTGTAGTTATGGAAAGAACACTTATGGGGTCAGACACGTTTCAATTGCTCTGGGTGCGAGATGATCTGATATCTAAAAGGGGGGATTTGAGTCCTATCACTAAGGGGATGGTTCGTGTATGTCATACTGCAGGAGCTCTGAACATGACGGGGAAACTCCTCTCCCCACTGGCGCCACTGAGTGTTCTACCGTCCTTCCTGGGTAGAAAGTCTGATAGAACGGCAGACTTTTGGAGGAGGCTGAACAACGTCAAGATATCGGTTCTCTTGGACCCATTGGGTCCTCCAAGCCTTGCACAGCTGTTTGAGGAACAGGGGTTGAGGCGTCCGAATGCATTACAAGTTGCGGATTATGTAGCTACAACAGATATGTTCAAGGCTGTCTCCAGAACGCCTCAGGCTGATCCGACATGGTTAGAAAATTACATCCTATTACCAACTACCCCTGCAAAGATTCTGTCCAAATTATATAGAGGTCTTCTAATGGGTAAGTCTGAACAGAAACCCCATTATTTGGGGGCTTGGGAGAGGGAATTGGGGAAATCCTTTTCCAAACTTGAATTGGAATATGTATTGAAACATGCTCACGGTTTCTCCAGATGTGTGCGTATACAGGAGAATTCTTACAAACTTGTCACGAGATGGTATCGGACGCCTGAATCCCTTGCCTCTATAGGTCTAGTGAATGTCAATACCTGTTGGAGATGTCATGAGGGGCCAGGTTCTTACCTACATATATGGTGGAGCTGTCCTAGAATAATTAGTTTCTGGAAGGGGATTGAGAGTGCTATCAACACTATCTGCTCTACGCAGATTAAGTTAACGGCAGAGTTAGTGTTCTTATGGCTGCCTCAGCCTGGCTTTACACCCTCCATATACAACTTGCCGACACAGATGATCTCGGCAGCTAAATTGCTCATTCCCACATTTTGGAGACAGACTAACCCACCTACAGAAGAACTATGGTCGGATAAAATGCAACATATCTGCCGCATGGAGGAGTTGGCAGCTTGGGTAACTCAAACCAGGGACCGTTTTCTAAAAGTGTGGAGCCCATGGCTGTCCCAGTGCATAGGCAAGACGGATTCTACGTAATGTTTAGACAACTCTTCACATTTCTTTACATCTAATGTCCATCCCTTCCGTAAGTCATTTGCCGGGCCGATATGCTGAATCTTGGGGTAGCATGAAGTGAGTTTTCCTTTATACAGAATTGATTAAAGGTGCTGTAGTACTGGAATTGTTATTTAACCCCTTAGTGACCAAGCTTGTTTGGACCTTAATGACCAAGCCAAATTTGTCAAATCTGGTATGTGTGACTTTATCAGAGAATAACTCTGTGAAAGTTTTGAATATCCAAGTAATTCTGACATTGTTTTTTCGTCACATGTTGTACTTTATTTTAGTGGTAAAAGTAGACTGATACGATTTGCGGAAATAACTTAAAAAATAGAAAAATTGAAGAAATTTTGTAAAAATTATCATTTTTCCCTATTTTTAACTGCAATATGTCACATATGTACACACATACTGTACAATTTTTTTTATTAAATATATATTTCCATCTCTTTACTCTATTTTGGCAGCACTTTTGAAAAAAATAAATAATTTTTGAGCAATTTAGAGGACTTACAAGTTAAGTAATAATTTTATAAATTTTGTAGTACATTTTGTTTTCCTGCACCAAGCCAGGTTTTCATAGGCTCATAGGTGTCAGAATGGTGGAAACCCCCACAAGTGACCCCATTTTGAAAACTAGACCCCTTAAGGTATTTATTAAGGGGTGTTGTAAGTATTTTGACCCCACAGTTTTTTTGTAAGAATTCATGCAAAGCAGGCATAAAAAAATATAATTTAACTTTTTTCATAAAAGTATCACTTTGAAGACCGATTTCTTTGTAAAGCGACCATGAGAATGAAGAAACACACCCAAAAATCTATCACCCTGTTTCTCCTGTTTTCAAAAATGCCCCCATTGTGACCCTAATGCGTTGCCTGGACACACGACAGGGCCGAAAGGGAGGGAGCACCCGGAGGCTTTCAGGACTCATATTTTGCTTGAAAATGTTTTAGGCCCCACTGTACATTTGGAGAGGTTTTGAACTACCAGAACGATAGAAACTCCCCATAAACGACCCCATTTAGAAAACTAGTCCCCTTAAGGTATTTATCTAGGGGTGTAGTGAGTATTTTGACCCCACAGTTTTTTGCTAAATTTAATGCATAGCAGGTGAAAAAAAATTAAAAATCACTTTTTTCATAAAAGTATCACTTTGAAGACCGATTTCTTTGTAAAGCGACCATGAGAATGAAGAAACACACCCAAAAATCTATCACCCTGTTTCTCCTGTTTTCAAAAATGCCCCCATTGTGACTCTAATGCATTGCCTGGACACACAGCAGGGCTTGAAAGGAAGGGAGCACCCAGAGGCTTTCAGGACTCATATTTTGCTTGAAAATGTTTTAGGCCCCACTGTATATTTGGAGAGGTTTTGAACTACCAGAACGATAGAAACTCCCCATAAACGACCCCATTTAGAAAACTAGACCCCTTAAGGTATTTATCTAGGGGTGTAGTGAGTATTTTGACCCCACAGTTTTTTGCTAAATTTAATGCATAGCAGGTGAAAAAAAATTAAAAATCACTTTTTTCATAAAAGTATCACTTTGAAGACCGATTTCTGTGTAAAGCGACCATAAGAATTAAGAAACACACCCCAAAATCTATCACCCTGTTTCTCCTGTTTTCAAAAATGCCCCCATTGTGACTCTAATGCATTGCCTGGACACACAGCAGGGCTTGAAAGGAAGGGAGCACCCAGAGGCTTTCAGGACTCATATTTTGCTTGAAAATGTTTTAGGCCCCACTGTACATTTGGAGAGGTTTTGAACTACCAGAACGATAGAAACTCCCCATAAACGACCCCATTTAGAAAACTAGACCCCTTAAGGTATTTATCTAGGGGTATAGTGAGTATTTTGACCCCACAGTTTTTTGCTAAATTTAATGCATAGCAGGTGAAAAAAAATTAAAAATCACTTTTTTCATAAAAGTATCACTTTGAAGACCGATTTCTGTGTAAAGCGACCATAAGAATGAAGAAACACACCCGAAAATCTATCACCCTGTTTCTCCTGTTTTCAAAAATGCCCCCATTGTGACTCTAATGCATTGCCTGGACACACAGCAGGGCTTGAAAGGAAGGGAGCACCCAGAGGCTTTCAGGACTCATATTTTGCTTGAAAATGTTTTAGGCCCCACTGTACATTTGGAGAGGTTTTGAACTACCAGAACGATAGAAACTCCCCATAAACGACCCCATTTAGAAAACTAGACCCCTTAAGGTATTTATCTAGGGGTGTAGTGAGTATTTTGACCCCACAGTTTTTTGCTAAATTTAATGCATAGCAGGTGAAAAAAAATAAAAATTCACTTTTTTCATAAAAGTATCACTTTGAAGACCGATTTCTGTGTAAAGCGACCATAAGAATGAAGAAACACACCCGAAAATCTATCACCCTGTTTCTCCTGTTTTCAAAAATGCCCCCATTGTGACTCTAATGCATTGCCTGGACACACAGCAGGGCTTGAAAGGAAGGGAGCACCCAGAGGCTTTCAGGACTCATATTTTGCTTGAAAATGTTTTAGGCCCCACTGTATATTTGGAGAGGTTTTGAACTACCAGAACGATAGAAACTCCCCATAAACGACCCCATTTAGAAAACTAGACCCCTTAAGGTATTTATCTAGGGGTGTAGTGAGTATTTTGACCCCACAGTTTTTTGATAAATTTAATGCATAGCAGGTGAAAAAAAATAAAAATTCACTTTTTTCATAAAAGTATCACTTTGAAGACCGATTTCTGTGTAAAGCGACCATAAGAATGAAGAAACACACCCCAAAATCTATCACCCTGTTTCTCCTGTTTTCAAAAATGCCCCCATTGTGACTCTAATGCATTGCCTGGACACACAGCAGGGCTTGAAAGGAAGGGAGCACCCAGAGGCTTTCAGGACTCATATTTTGCTTGAAAATGTTTTAGGCCCCACTGTATATTTGGAGAGGTTTTGAACTACCAGAACGATAGAAACTCCCCATAAACGACCCCATTTAGAAAACTAGACCCCTTAAGGTATTTATCTAGGGGTGTAGTGAGTATTTTGACCCCACAGGTTTTTGATAAATTTAATGCATAGCAGGTGAAAAAAAATAAAAATTCACTTTTTTAATAAAAGTATCACTTTGAAGACCGATTTCTGTGTAAAGCGACTATAAGAATGAAGAAACACACGCCAAAATCTATCACCCTGTTTCTCCTATTTTCAAAAATGCCCCCATTGTGACCCTAATGTGTTGCCTGGACACACAGCAGGGCCCGAAAGAAAGGGAGCACCCGGAGGCTTTCAGGACTCCTATTTTGCTTGAAAATGTTTTAGGCCCCACTGTACATTTGGAGAGGTTTTGAACTACCAGAACGATAGAAACTCCCCATAAACGACCCCATTTAGAAAACTAGACCCCTTAAGGTATTTATCTAGGGGTGTAGTGAGTATTTTGACCCCACAGTTTTTTGCTAAATTTAATGCATAGCAGGTGAAAAAAAAAAAAAAATCACTTTTTTCATAAAAGTATAACTTTGAAGACCGATTTCTGTGTAAAGCGACCATAAGAATGAAGAAACACACCCCAAAATCTATCACCCTGTTTCTCCTGTTTTCAAAATTGCCCCCATTGTGACTCTAATGCATTGCCTGGACACACAGCAGGGCTTGAAAGGAAGGGAGCACCCAGAGGCTTTCAGGACTCATATTTTGCTTGAAAATGTTTTAGGCCCCACTGTACATTTGGAGAGGTTTTGAACTACCAGAACGATAGAAACTCCCCATAAACGATCCCATTTAGAAAACTAGACCCCTTAAGGTATTTATCTAGGGGTGTAGTGAGTATTTTGACCCCACAGTTTTTTGCTAAATTTAATGCATAGCAGGTGAAAAAAAAAAAAATTCACTTTTTTCATAAAAGTATCACTTTGAAGACCGATTTCTGTGTAAAGCGACCATAAGAATGAAGAAACACACCCGAAAATCTATCACCCTGTTTCTCCTGTTTTCAAAAATGCCCCCATTGTGACTCTAATGCATTGCCTGGACACACAGCAGGGCTTGAAAGGAAGGGAGCACCCAGAGGCTTTCAGGACTCATATTTTGCTTGAAAATGTTTTAGGCCCCACTGTATATTTGGAGAGGTTTTGAACTACCAGAACGATAGAAACTCCCCATAAACGACCCCATTTAGAAAACTAGACCCCTTAAGGTATTTATCTAGGGGTGTAGTGAGTATTTTGACCCCACAGTTTTTTGATAAATTTAATGCATAGCAGGTGAAAAAAAATAAAAATTCACTTTTTTCATAAAAGTATCACTTTGAAGACCGATTTCTGTGTAAAGCGACCATAAGAATGAAGAAACACACCCCAAAATCTATCACCCTGTTTCTCCTGTTTTCAAAAATGCCCCCACTGTGACTCTAATGCATTGCCTGGACACACAGCAGGGCCCGAAAGAAAGGGAGCACCCGGAGGCTTTCAGGACTCCTATTTTGCTTGAAAATGTTTTAGGCCCCACTGTACATTTGGAGAGGTTTTGAACTACCAGAACGATAGAAACTCCCCATAAACGACTCCATTTAGAAAACTAGACCCCTTAAGGTATTTATCTAGGGGTGTAGTGAGTATTTTGACCCCACAGTTTTTTGCTAAATTTAATGCATAGCAGGTGAAAAAAAAAAAAAAATCACTTTTTTCATAAAAGTATAACTTTGAAGACCGATTTCTGTGTAAAGCGACCATAAGAATTAAGAAACACACCCCAAGATCTATCACCCTGTTTCTCCTGTTTTCAAAAATGCCCCCATTGTGACTCTAATGCATTGCCTGGACACACAGAAGGGCTTGAAAGGAAGGGAGCACCCAGAGGCTTTCAGGACTCATATTTTGCTTGAAAATGTTTTAGGCCCCACTGTACATTTGGAGAGGTTTTGAACTACCAGAACGATAGAAACTCCCCATAAACGACCCCATTTCGAAAACTAGACCCCTTAAGGTATTTATCTAGGGGTGTAGTGAGTATTTTGACCCCACAGTTTTTTGCTAAATTTAATGCATAGCAGGTGAAAAAAAATTTAAAATCACTTTTTTCATAAAAGTATCACTTTGAAGACCGATTTCTGTGTAAAGCGACCATAAGAATTAAGAAACACACCCCAAAATCTATCACCCTGTTTCTCCTGTTTTCAAAAATGCCCCCATTGTGACTCTAATGCATTGCCTGGACACACAGCAGGGCTTGAAAGGAAGGGAGCACCCAGAGGCTTTCAGGACTCATATTTTGCTTGAAAATGTTTTAGGCCCCACTGTACATTTGGAGAGGTTTTGAACTACCAGAACGATAGAAACTCCCCATAAACGATCCCATTTAGAAAACTAGACCCCTTAAGGTATTTATCTAGGGGTGTAGTGAGTATTTTGACCCCACAGTTTTTTGCTAAATTTAATGCATAGCAGGTGAAAAAAAAAATAATTCACTTTTTTCATAAAAGTATCACTTTGAAGACCGATTTCTGTGTAAAGCGAGCATAAGAATGAAGAAACACACCCGAAAATCTATCACCCTGTTTCTCCTGTTTTCAAAAATGCCCCCATTGTGACTCTATTGCATTGCCTGGACACACAGCAGGGCTTGAAAGGAAGGGAGCACCCAGAGGCTTTCAGGACTCATATTTTGCTTGAAAATGTTTTAGGCCCCACTGTATATTTGGAGAGGTTTTGAACTACCAGAACGATAGAAACTCCCCATAAACGACCCCATTTAGAAAACTAGACCCCTTAAGGTATTTATCTAGGGGTGTAGTGAGTATTTTGACCCCACAGTTTTTTGATAAATTTAATGCATAGCAGGTGAAAAAAAATAAAAATTCACTTTTTTCATAAAAGTATCACTTTGAAGACCGATTTCTGTGTAAAGCGACCATAAGAATGAAGAAACACACCCCAAAATCTATCACCCTGTTTCTCCTGTTTTCAAAAATGCCCCCATTGTGACTCTAATGCATTGCCTGGACACACAGCAGGGCTTGAAAGGAAGGGAGCACCCAGAGGCTTTCAGGACTCATATTTTGCTTGAAAATGTTTTAGGCCCCACTGTATATTTGGAGAGGTTTTGAACTACCAGAACGATAGAAACTCCCCATAAACGACCCCATTTAGAAAACTAGACCCCTTAAGGTATTTATCTAGGGGTGTAGTGAGTATTTTGACCCCACAGGTTTTTGATAAATTTAATGCATAGCAGGTGAAAAAAAATAAAAATTCACTTTTTTAATAAAAGTATCACTTTGAAGACCGATTTCTGTGTAAAGCGACTATAAGAATGAAGAAACACACGCCAAAATCTATCACCCTGTTTCTCCTATTTTCAAAAATGCCCCCATTGTGACCCTAATTTGTTGCCTGGACACACAGCAGGGCCCGAAAGAAAGGGAGCACCCGGAGGCTTTCAGGACTCCTATTTTGCTTGAAAATGTTTTAGGCCCCACTGTACATTTGGAGAGGTTTTGAACTACCAGAACGATAGAAACTCCCCATAAACGACTCCATTTAGAAAACTAGACCCCTTAAGGTATTTATCTAGGGGTGTAGTGAGTATTTTGACCCCACAGTTTTTTGCTAAATTTAATGCATAGCAGGTGAAAAAAAAAAAAAAATCACTTTTTTCATAAAAGTATAACTTTGAAGACCGATTTCTGTGTAAAGCGACCATAAGAATTAAGAAACACACCCCAAGATCTATCACCCTGTTTCTCCTGTTTTCAAAAATGCCCCCATTGTGACTCTAATGCATTGCCTGGACACACAGAAGGGCTTGAAAGGAAGGGAGCACCCAGAGGCTTTCAGGACTCATATTTTGCTTGAAAATGTTTTAGGCCCCACTGTACACTTGGAGAGGTTTTGAACTACCAGAACGATAGAAACTCCCCATAAACGACCCCATTTCGAAAACTAGACCCCTTAAGGTATTTATCTAGGGGTGTAGTGAGTATTTTGACCCCACAGTTTTTTGCTAAATTTAATGCATAGCAGGTGAAAAAAAATTTAAAATCACTTTTTTCATAAAAGTATCACTTTGAAGACCGATTTCTGTGTAAAGCGACCATAAGAATTAAGAAACACACCCCAAAATCTATCACCCTGTTTCTCCTGTTTTCAAAAATGCCCCCATTGTGACTCTAATGCATTGCCTGGACACACAGCAGGGCTTGAAAGGAAGGGAGCACCCAGAGGCTTTCAGGACTCATATTTTGCTTGAAAATGTTTTAGGCCCCACTGTATATTTGGAGAGGTTTTGAACTACCAGAACGATAGAAACTCCCCATAAACGACCCCATTTAGAAAACTAGACCCCTTAAGGTATTTATCTAGGGGTGTAGTGAGTATTTTGACCCCACAGTTTTTTGATAAATTTAATGCATAGCAGGTGAAAAAAAATAAAAATTCACTTTTTTCATAAAAGTATCACTTTGAAGACCGATTTCTGTGTAAAGCGACCATAAGAATGAAGAAACACACCCCAAAATCTATCACCCTGTTTCTCCTGTTTTCAAAAATGCCCCCATTGTGACTCTAATGCATTGCCTGGACACACAGCAGGGCTTGAAAGGAAGGGAGCACCCAGAGGCTTTCAGGACTCATATTTTGCTTGAAAATGTTTTAGGCCCCACTGTATATTTGGAGAGGTTTTGAACTACCAGAACGATAGAAACTCCCCATAAACGACCCCATTTAGAAAACTAGACCCCTTAAGGTATTTATCTAGGGGTGTAGTGAGTATTTTGACCCCACAGTTTTTTGATAAATTTAATGCATAGCAGGTGAAAAAAAATAAAAATTCACTTTTTTAATAAAAGTATCACTTTGAAGACCGATTTCTGTGTAAAGCGACTATAAGAATGAAGAAACACACGCCAAAATCTATCACCCTGTTTCTCCTATTTTCAAAAATGCCCCCATTGTGACCCTAATGTGTTGCCTGGACACACAGCAGGGCCCGAAAGAAAGGGAGCACCCGGAGGCTTTCAGGACTCCTATTTTGCTTGAAAATGTTTTAGGCCCCACTGTACATTTGGAGAGGTTTTGAACTACCAGAACGATAGAAACTCCCCATAAACGACCCCATTTAGAAAACTAGACCCCTTAAGGTATTTATCTAGGGGTGTAGTGAGTATTTTGACCCCACAGTTTTTTGCTAAATTTAATGCATAGCAGGTGAAAAAAAAAAAAAATTCACTTTTTTCATAAAAGTATAACTTTGAAGACCGATTTCTGTGTAAAGCGACCATAAGAATGAAGAAACACACCCCAAAATCTATCACCCTGTTTCTCCTGTTTTCAAAATTGCCCCCATTGTGACTCTAATGCATTGCCTGGACACACAGCAGGGCTTGAAAGGAAGGGAGCACCCAGAGGCTTTCAGGACTCATATTTTGCTTGAAAATGTTTTAGGCCCCACTGTACATTTGGAGAGGTTTTGAACTACCAGAACGATAGAAACTCCCCATAAACGATCCCATTTAGAAAACTAGACCCCTTAAGGTATTTATCTAGGGGTGTAGTGAGTATTTTGACCCCACAGTTTTTTGCTAAATTTAATGCATAGCAGGTGAAAAAAAAAATAATTCACTTTTTTCATAAAAGTATCACTTTGAAGACCGATTTCTGTGTAAAGCGAGCATAAGAATGAAGAAACACACCCGAAAATCTATCACCCTGTTTCTCCTGTTTTCAAAAATGCCCCCATTGTGACTCTATTGCATTGCCTGGACACACAGCAGGGCTTGAAAGGAAGGGAGCACCCAGAGGCTTTCAGGACTCATATTTTGCTTGAAAATGTTTTAGGCCCCACTGTATATTTGGAGAGGTTTTGAACTACCAGAACGATAGAAACTCCCCATAAACGACCCCATTTAGAAAACTAGACCCCTTAAGGTATTTATCTAGGGGTGTAGTGAGTATTTTGACCCCACAGTTTTTTGATAAATTTAATGCATAGCAGGTGAAAAAAAATAAAAATTCACTTTTTTCATAAAAGTATCACTTTGAAGACCGATTTCTGTGTAAAGCGACCATAAGAATGAAGAAACACACCCCAAAATCTATCACCCTGTTTCTCCTGTTTTCAAAAATGCCCCCATTGTGACTCTAATGCATTGCCTGGACACACAGCAGGGCTTGAAAGGAAGGGAGCACCCAGAGGCTTTCAGGACTCATATTTTGCTTGAAAATGTTTTAGGCCCCACTGTATATTTGGAGAGGTTTTGAACTACCAGAACGATAGAAACTCCCCATAAACGACCCCATTTAGAAAACTAGACCCCTTAAGGTATTTATCTAGGGGTGTAGTGAGTATTTTGACCCCACAGTTTTTTGATAAATTTAATGCATAGCAGGTGAAAAAAAATAAAAATTCACTTTTTTCATAAAAGTATCACTTTGAAGACCGATTTCTGTGTAAAGCGACCATAAGAATGAAGAAACACACCCCAAAATCTATCACCCTGTTTCTCCTGTTTTCAAAAATGCCCCCACTGTGACTCTAATGCATTGCCTGGACACACAGCAGGGCCCGAAAGAAAGGGAGCACCCGGAGGCTTTCAGGACTCCTATTTTGCTTGAAAATGTTTTAGGCCCCACTGTACATTTGGAGAGGTTTTGAACTACCAGAACGATAGAAACTCCCCATAAACGACTCCATTTAGAAAACTAGACCCCTTAAGGTATTTATCTAGGGGTGTAGTGAGTATTTTGACCCCACAGTTTTTTGCTAAATTTAATGCATAGCAGGTGAAAAAAAAAAAAAAATCACTTTTTTCATAAAAGTATCACTTTGAAGACCGATTTCTGTGTAAAGCGACCATAAGAATTAAGAAACACACCCCAAAATCTATCACCCTGTTTCTCCTGTTTTCAAAAATGCCCCCATTGTGACTCTAATGCATTGCCTGGACACACAGCAGGGCTTGAAAGGAAGGGAGCACTCAGAGGCTTTCAGGACTCATATTTTGCTTGAAAATGTTTTAGGCCCCACTGTATATTTGGAGAGGTTTTGAACTACCAGAACGATAGAAACTCCCCATAAACGACCCCATTTCGAAAACTAGACCCCTTAAGGTATTTATCTAGGGGTGTAGTGAGTATTTTGACCCCACAGTTTTTTGATAAATTTAATGCATAGCAGGTGAAAAAAAATAAAAATTCACTTTTTTAATAAAAGTATCACTTTGAAGACCGATTTCTGTGTAAAGCGACTATAAGAATGAAGAAACACACCCCAAAATCTATCACCCTGTTTCTCCTGTTTTCAAAAATGCCCCCATTGTGACTCTAATGCATTGCCTGGACACACAGCAGGGCTTGAAAGGAAGGGAGCACCCAGAGGCTTTCAGGACTCATATTTTGCTTGAAAATGTTTTAGGCCCCACTGTATATTTGGAGAGGTTTTGAACTACCAGAACGATAGAAACTCCCCATAAACGACCCCATTTAGAAAACTAGACCCCTTAAGGTATTTATCTAGGGGTGTAGTGAGTATTTTGACCCCACAGGTTTTTGATAAATTTAATGCATAGCAGGTGAAAAAAAATAAAAATTCACTTTTTTCATAAAAGTATCACTTTGAAGACCGATTTCTGTGTAAAGCGACTATAAGAATGAAGAAACACACGCCAAAATCTATCACCCTGTTTCTCCTATTTTCAAAAATGCCCCCATTGTGACCCTAATGTGTTGCCTGGACACACAGCAGGGCCCGAAAGAAAGGGAGCACCCGGAGGCTTTCAGGACTCCTATTTTGCTTGAAAATGTTTTAGGCCCCACTGTACATTTGGAGAGGTTTTGAACTACCAGAACGATAGAAACTCCCCATAAACGACCCCATTTAGAAAACTAGACCCCTTAAGGTATTTATCTAGGGGTGTAGTGAGTATTTTGACCCCACAGTTTTTTGCTAAATTTAATGCATAGCAGGTGAAAAAAAAAAAAAATTCACTTTTTTCATAAAAGTATAACTTTGAAGACCGATTTCTGTGTAAAGCGACCATAAGAATGAAGAAACACACCCCAAAATCTATCACCCTGTTTCTCCTGTTTTCAAAATTGCCCCCATTGTGACTCTAATGCATTGCCTGGACACACAGCAGGGCTTGAAAGGAAGGGAGCACCCAGAGGCTTTCAGGACTCATATTTTGCTTGAAAATGTTTTAGGCCCCACTGTACATTTGGAGAGGTTTTGAACTACCAGAACGATAGAAACTCCCCATAAACGATCCCATTTAGAAAACTAGACCCCTTAAGGTATTTATCTAGGGGTGTAGTGAGTATTTTGACCCCACAGTTTTTTGCTAAATTTAATGCATAGCAGGTGAAAAAAAAAATAATTCACTTTTTTCATAAAAGTATCACTTTGAAGACCGATTTCTGTGTAAAGCGAGCATAAGAATGAAGAAACACACCCGAAAATCTATCACCCTGTTTCTCCTGTTTTCAAAAATGCCCCCATTGTGACTCTATTGCATTGCCTGGACACACAGCAGGGCTTGAAAGGAAGGGAGCACCCAGAGGCTTTCAGGACTCATATTTTGCTTGAAAATGTTTTAGGCCCCACTGTATATTTGGAGAGGTTTTGAACTACCAGAACGATAGAAACTCCCCATAAACGACCCCATTTAGAAAACTAGACCCCTTAAGGTATTTATCTAGGGGTGTAGTGAGTATTTTGACCCCACAGTTTTTTGATAAATTTAATGCATAGCAGGTGAAAAAAAATAAAAATTCACTTTTTTCATAAAAGTATCACTTTGAAGACCGATTTCTGTGTAAAGCGACCATAAGAATGAAGAAACACACCCCAAAATCTATCACCCTGTTTCTCCTGTTTTCAAAAATGCCCCCATTGTGACTCTAATGCATTGCCTGGACACACAGCAGGGCTTGAAAGGAAGGGAGCACCCAGAGGCTTTCAGGACTCATATTTTGCTTGAAAATGTTTTAGGCCCCACTGTATATTTGGAGAGGTTTTGAACTACCAGAACGATAGAAACTCCCCATAAACGACCCCATTTAGAAAACTAGACCCCTTAAGGTATTTATCTAGGGGTGTAGTGAGTATTTTGACCCCACAGGTTTTTGATAAATTTAATGCATAGCAGGTGAAAAAAAATAAAAATTCACTTTTTTAATAAAAGTATCACTTTGAAGACCGATTTCTGTGTAAAGCGACTATAAGAATGAAGAAACACACGCCAAAATCTATCACCCTGTTTCTCCTATTTTCAAAAATGCCCCCATTGTGACCCTAATTTGTTGCCTGGACACACAGCAGGGCCCGAAAGAAAGGGAGCACCCGGAGGCTTTCAGGACTCCTATTTTGCTTGAAAATGTTTTAGGCCCCACTGTACATTTGGAGAGGTTTTGAACTACCAGAACGATAGAAACTCCCCATAAACGACTCCATTTAGAAAACTAGACCCCTTAAGGTATTTATCTAGGGGTGTAGTGAGTATTTTGACCCCACAGTTTTTTGCTAAATTTAATGCATAGCAGGTGAAAAAAAAAAAAAAATCACTTTTTTCATAAAAGTATAACTTTGAAGACCGATTTCTGTGTAAAGCGACCATAAGAATTAAGAAACACACCCCAAGATCTATCACCCTGTTTCTCCTGTTTTCAAAAATGCCCCCATTGTGACTCTAATGCATTGCCTGGACACACAGAAGGGCTTGAAAGGAAGGGAGCACCCAGAGGCTTTCAGGACTCATATTTTGCTTGAAAATGTTTTAGGCCCCACTGTACACTTGGAGAGGTTTTGAACTACCAGAACGATAGAAACTCCCCATAAACGACCCCATTTCGAAAACTAGACCCCTTAAGGTATTTATCTAGGGGTGTAGTGAGTATTTTGACCCCACAGTTTTTTGCTAAATTTAATGCATAGCAGGTGAAAAAAAATTTAAAATCACTTTTTTCATAAAAGTATCACTTTGAAGACCGATTTCTGTGTAAAGCGACCATAAGAATTAAGAAACACACCCCAAAATCTATCACCCTGTTTCTCCTGTTTTCAAAAATGCCCCCATTGTGACTCTAATGCATTGCCTGGACACACAGCAGGGCTTGAAAGGAAGGGAGCACCCAGAGGCTTTCAGGACTCATATTTTGCTTGAAAATGTTTTAGGCCCCACTGTATATTTGGAGAGGTTTTGAACTACCAGAACGATAGAAACTCCCCATAAACGACCCCATTTAGAAAACTAGACCCCTTAAGGTATTTATCTAGGGGTGTAGTGAGTATTTTGACCCCACAGTTTTTTGATAAATTTAATGCATAGCAGGTGAAAAAAAATAAAAATTCACTTTTTTCATAAAAGTATCACTTTGAAGACCGATTTCTGTGTAAAGCGACCATAAGAATGAAGAAACACACCCCAAAATCTATCACCCTGTTTCTCCTGTTTTCAAAATTGCCCCCATTGTGACTCTAATGCATTGCCTGGACACACAGCAGGGCTTGAAAGGAAGGGAGCACCCAGAGGCTTTCAGGACTCATATTTTGCTTGAAAATGTTTTAGGCCCCACTGTACATTTGGAGAGGTTTTGAACTACCAGAACGATAGAAACTCCCCATAAACGATCCCATTTAGAAAACTAGACCCCTTAAGGTATTTATCTAGGGGTGTAGTGAGTATTTTGACCCCACAGTTTTTTGCTAAATTTAATGCATAGCAGGTGAAAAAAAAAATAATTCACTTTTTTCATAAAAGTATCACTTTGAAGACCGATTTCTGTGTAAAGCGAGCATAAGAATGAAGAAACACACCCGAAAATCTATCACCCTGTTTCTCCTGTTTTCAAAAATGCCCCCATTGTGACTCTATTGCATTGCCTGGACACACAGCAGGGCTTGAAAGGAAGGGAGCACCCAGAGGCTTTCAGGACTCATATTTTGCTTGAAAATGTTTTAGGCCCCACTGTATATTTGGAGAGGTTTTGAACTACCAGAACGATAGAAACTCCCCATAAACGACCCCATTTAGAAAACTAGACCCCTTAAGGTATTTATCTAGGGGTGTAGTGAGTATTTTGACCCCACAGTTTTTTGATAAATTTAATGCATAGCAGGTGAAAAAAAATAAAAATTCACTTTTTTCATAAAAGTATCACTTTGAAGACCGATTTCTGTGTAAAGCGACCATAAGAATGAAGAAACACACCCCAAAATCTATCACCCTGTTTCTCCTGTTTTAAAAAATGCCCCCATTGTGACTCTAATGCATTGCCTGGACACACAGCAGGGCTTGAAAGGAAGGGAGCACCCAGAGGCTTTCAGGACTCATATTTTGCTTGAAAATGTTTTAGGCCCCACTGTATATTTGGAGAGGTTTTGAACTACCAGAACGATAGAAACTCCCCATAAACGACCCCATTTAGAAAACTAGACCCCTTAAGGTATTTATCTAGGGGTGTAGTGAGTATTTTGACCCCACAGTTTTTTGATAAATTTAATGCATAGCAGGTGAAAAAAAATAAAAATTCACTTTTTTCATAAAAGTATCACTTTGAAGACCGATTTCTGTGTAAAGCGACCATAAGAATGAAGAAACACACCCCAAAATCTATCACCCTGTTTCTCCTGTTTTCAAAAATGCCCCCACTGTGACTCTAATGCATTGCCTGGACACACAGCAGGGCCCGAAAGAAAGGGAGCACCCGGAGGCTTTCAGGACTCCTATTTTGCTTGAAAATGTTTTAGGCCCCACTGTACATTTGGAGAGGTTTTGAACTACCAGAACGATAGAAACTCCCCATAAACGACTCCATTTAGAAAACTAGACCCCTTAAGGTATTTATCTAGGGGTGTAGTGAGTATTTTGACCCCACAGTTTTTTGCTAAATTTAATGCATAGCAGGTGAAAAAAAAAAAAAAATCACTTTTTTCATAAAAGTATAACATTGAAGACCGATTTCTGTGTAAAGCGACCATAAGAATTAAGAAACACACCCCAAGATCTATCACCCTGTTTCTCCTGTTTTCAAAAATGCCCCCATTGTGACTCTAATGCATTGCCTGGACACACAGAAGGGCTTGAAAGGAAGGGAGCACCCAGAGGCTTTCAGGACTCATATTTTGCTTGAAAATGTTTTAGGCCCCACTGTACATTTGGAGAGGTTTTGAACTACCAGAACGATAGAAACTCCCCATAAACGACCCCATTTCGAAAACTAGACCCCTTAAGGTATTTATCTAGGGGTGTAGTGAGTATTTTGACCCCACAGTTTTTTGCTAAATTTAATGCATAGCAGGTGAAAAAAAATTTAAAATCACTTTTTTCATAAAAGTATCACTTTGAAGACCGATTTCTGTGTAAAGCGACCATAAGAATTAAGAAACACACCCCAAAATCTATCACCCTGTTTCTCCTGTTTTCAAAAATGCCCCCATTGTGACTCTAATGCATTGCCTGGACACACAGCAGGGCTTGAAATGAAGGGAGCACCCAGAGGCTTTCAGGACTCATATTTTGCTTGAAAATGTTTTAGGCCCCACTGTATATTTGGAGAGGTTTTGAACTACCAGAACGATAGAAACTCCCCATAAACGACCCCATTTAGAAAACTAGACCCCTTAAGGTATTTATCTAGGGGTGTAGTGAGTATTTTGACCCCACAGTTTTTTGATAAATTTAATGCATAGCAGGTGAAAAAAAATAAAAATTCACTTTTTTCATAAAAGTATCACTTTGAAGACCGATTTCTGTGTAAAGCGACCATAAGAATGAAGAAACACACCCCAAAATCTATCACCCTGTTTCTCCTGTTTTCAAAAATGCCCCCATTGTGACTCTAATGCATTGCCTGGACACACAGCAGGGCTTGAAAGGAAGGGAGCACCCAGAGGCTTTCAGGACTCATATTTTGCTTGAAAATGTTTTAGGCCCCACTGTATATTTGGAGAGGTTTTGAACTACCAGAACGATAGAAACTCCCCATAAACGACCCCATTTAGAAAACTAGACCCCTTAAGGTATTTATCTAGGGGTGTAGTGAGTATTTTGACCCCACAGTTTTTTGATAAATTTAATGCATAGCAGGTGAAAAAAAATAAAAATTCACTTTTTTAATAAAAGTATCACTTTGAAGACCGATTTCTGTGTAAAGCGACTATAAGAATGAAGAAACACACCCCAAAATCTATCACCCTGTTTCTCCTGTTTTCAAAAATGCCCCCATTGTGACTCTAATGCATTGCCTGGACACACAGCAGGGCTTGAAAGGAAGGGAGCACCCAGAGGCTTTCAGGACTCATATTTTGCTTGAAAATGTTTTAGGCCCCACTGTATATTTGGAGAGGTTTTGAACTACCAGAACGATAGAAACTCCCCATAAACGACCCCATTTAGAAAACTAAACCCCTTAAGGTATTTATCTAGGGGTGTAGTGAGTATTTTGACCCCACAGGTTTTTGATAAATTTAATGCATAGCAGGTGAAAAAAAATAAAAATTCACTTTTTTAATAAAAGTATCACTTTGAAGACCGATTTCTGTGTAAAGCGACTATAAGAATGAAGAAACACACGCCAAAATCTATCACCCTGTTTCTCCTATTTTCAAAAATGCCCCCATTGTGACCCTAATTTGTTGCCTGGACACACAGCAGGGCCCGAAAGAAAGGGAGCACCCGGAGGCTTTCAGGACTCCTATTTTGCTTGAAAATGTTTTAGGCCCCACTGTACATTTGGAGAGGTTTTGAACTACCAGAACGATAGAAACTCCCCATAAACGACCCCATTTAGAAAACTAGACCCCTTAAGGTATTTATCTAGGGGTGTAGTGAGTATTTTGACCCCACAGGTTTTTGATAAATTTAATGCATAGCAGGTGAAAAAAAAAAAAAAAATCACTTTTTTCATAAAAGTATAACTTTGAAGACCGATTTCTGTGTAAAGCGACCATAAGAATTAAGAAACACACCCCAAGATCTATCACCCTGTTTCTCCTGTTTTCAAAAATGCCCCCATTGTGACTCTAATGCATTGCCTGGACACACAGAAGGGCTTGAAAGGAAGGGAGCACCCAGAGGCTTTCAGGACTCATATTTTGCTTGAAAATGTTTTAGGCCCCACTGTACATTTGGAGAGGTTTTGAACTACCAGAACGATAGAAACTCCCCATAAACGACCCCATTTCGAAAACTAGACCCCTTAAGGTATTTATCTAGGGGTGTAGTGAGTATTTTGACCCCACAGTTTTTTGCTAAATTTAATGCATAGCAGGTGAAAAAAAATTTAAAATCACTTTTTTCATAAAAGTATCACTTTGAAGACCGATTTCTGTGTAAAGCGACCATAAGAATTAAGAAACACACCCCAAAATCTATCACCCTGTTTCTCCTGTTTTCAAAAATGCCCCCATTGTGACTCTAATGCATTGCCTGGACACACAGCAGGGCTTGAAAGGAAGGGAGCACCCAGAGGCTTTCAGGACTCATATTTTGCTTGAAAATGTTTTAGGCCCCACTGTACATTTGGAGAGGTTTTGAACTACCAGAACGATAGAAACTCCCCATAAACGACCCCATTTAGAAAACTAGACCCCTTAAGGTATTTATCTAGGGGTGTAGTGAGTATTTTGACCCCACAGTTTTTTGCTAAATTTAATGCATAGCAGGTGAAAAAAAATAAAAATTCACTTTTTTCATAAAATTATCACTTTGAAGACCGATTTCTGTGTAAAGCGACCATAAGAATGAAGAAACACACGCCAAAATCTATCACCCTGTTTCTCCTGTTTTCAAAAATGCCCCCATTGTGACCCTAATGTGTTGCCTGGACACACAGCAGGGCCCGAAAGAAAAGGAACACCCGGAGGCTTTCAGGACTCCTATTTTGCTTGAAATTGTTTTAGGCCCCACTGTACATTTGGAGAGGTTTTGAACTACCAGAACGATAGAAACTCCCCATAAACGACCCCATTTAGAAAACTAGACCCCTTAACGTATTTATCTAGGGGTGTAGTGAGTATTTTGACCCCACAGTTTTTTGCTAAATTTAATGCATAGCTGGTGAAATAAAATAAAAAAATCACTTTTTATATAAAAGTATCACTTTGAAGACCGATTTCTTTGTAAAGCGAACATGAAAATGAAGAAACACACCCCAAAATCTATCACCCTGTTTCTCCTGTTTTCAAAAATACTCTCATTGTTGCCATAATCTGCTTATTAGACGTGTGGCTGGGCCAAAAAGAGAGGGAGCACCCTTTGGCTTTCAGGGCACAATTGAATAAATTCTAGGCCCCATATCATGCATTTAGAGGCATTGAGCTGCCTGAACAAAAAAAAAACACGCAGAAATGACCCCATTTTAAAAACTAAACCCCTAAAGGTATTCATCTAGTGGTGTAGTGGGCATGCGGACCAAAAATTTTTTAAAGGAGGAAATAATGGGTATCATTTCAGACACTATGGGTATATAATGTTTTCTTCAAGCTTTTATTACGTTTCCACATGAAATAGAGGAGACGTGGTAGAAGGTTATTTTGTTAGAAATACGCCACATTAATAAATTTGTGCGGCACAGAATAGAAGTGAAGCCGTGTATTCATAATGGATACGTGTTGCTATAGACGTATTTGCCTGTACTTATGACTATGTCTTGCTGAAGAAGCAGTTGGTGCCATTATGATGTCATTGTGGACAGAATTCTGTCCTAATATAAAATCAGTCAGAGAGGAAAAAATAAACTGTACTGGAGTGACGGGCAATATCTTCAAACAAATGGAGGAAAATGTATCCAACTATGTTGCAAACTCGAGTCTGTTCACTAGATAGAAGAACACCTGCAGGGCTGTCATGACAAGGATTTTTTTTTTCAGTGACTGGTTGTACAACGTCTCTTTAGCTCCATCAATCCTTATGAGGGACGAATGTGCCAAGTGACGCGGTACACCATAACAGACCCCTGCCCGGCAAGGTAGGAACTGCTATGTGCACAAAACAACCAATCACCTACAGAATATATAAAAGGACAGTGTCCAAAACCATCTATAGGAACAGTAAAGGATCACTAATCCCCAAAATGATGTCAGTATTTCCAGAAGAACCGTAACAAAACCCATGGTGTATTGATAAGGAACAGCTCAATTATTAGAGATCCTCCAAATAAAAAAAAAAGATCATGCCCGTATCACGGTACAGAATTAGGAATGTAACAGCTGTATGTGGCAGGACATAGTCATAAGAACAGTCAAAATAAAAAAATTGTGGATGTGGGATTTTGTACTGGACAATTAATTCCAGCACTTGATCACCCACAAATAAATAAAAAAAATCATAAGGGGTAAAATTAGTTTCACGGTCTGAAAAAAATGTGCTCTACAACCTCTCCCACAAGAAATAATCCCTACTTGGAAAGCCCACAAACTAAAAAGAAAATATAAAGAAATTGACTCCCTAAAAAGACCCCCAACCCATTATTTTTTTTTGTGTTAAATTCTAGTAATTTGCAACCGTGTGAAAGGTTTCGAAACAGGGGTAGTTACAAAGGGCTGGTTTTGATGGACACATGGGGCAATAAAAGCGGGTATCCCTCCTCCTGCCATGCCTGCTACATACCCGACACCTTTTTTGGGGATATTTTTGGGTCTCAGTGGAGGGAATAGGGTGTAAAAAGTGGCGCTCTGAAAGCCTGCGCACATCCTCAGATTCGCAGGATTGTGCCGGTATAGTGGACTCAAAAAGGAGATGCTCAATGACCTTCTCCTGAAATTGAAGGAAAGTGAGCGTTCCTTGGGCTTTTTTGAAAATAACAAAACTGTTATAGGTAGCAACCTGGATGAGGTAGATAGCTACCTTTTTGTACCAGGCCTTATTTTTGCGCTTCACCAGGTAAGGCTGAAGCACCTGGTCGGAAAGGTCTACACCCCCCATAAATTTGTTGTAGTCTGTTACACAGACAGGTTTCTGCTTTGCAGTGGTAGCCCCCCTCTCCGTAATTGCCACAGTGGTGTCCGTGTGTACGGTGGACAGCATGTAGACATCCTTCTTGTCGGCCCACTTCACTGCAAGCAATTCCTGACTTGCAAGGGCCATGGATGTTCCCTTTCCCAAACGCCTGGACACCAACTGTTGTGGGAGTCCCACTCTGTTCTTCCGTACTGTCCCACAGGCCCCTGTATTTGCAGCATGGAGGGCTTTATAAAGGGCAACGCTGGTATAAAAATTGTCTGTATAGGCGTGGTACCCCTTGTGCAGAAATGGCTCCATTAGGTTCCACACAATTTTGCCAGAGGTGCCAATAGTTTCTGGGCAGCCTGGGGTATAAATTTGGCAGTCCCTGCCTTCATAGATTTTGAAACCGCAGGTGTAACCCGTTGTGCTCTCGCAAACTTTGTACAATTTCACCCCATATCTGGCTCGTTTGGAAGGGATGAATTGACGAAAGGAAAGACGCCCTTTGAAGCTCATGAGCGATTCATCTACTGACAAATTTTTGTCAAGGGTGTACAACTTTAAAAATAAATCATTTAGAAGGGTGATTAATGGCCTTAATTTATTAAGCCGATCATAAGCTGGGTCACTTCTTGGGGGGACTTGGGAATTATCAGTAAAATGCATGAATCGCATTAGGGCCTCATAGCGGTTTCTGGACATCACTGCTGCAAATACAGGGGTAGCGTGGACAGCACTACAAGTCCAGTAGGACCGGACAGAGGGTTTTTTAACCAAACCCATATTGAGGGTAATGCCTAAAAATTTTTTTATTTCTGGGACACTTGTGGGGCTCCACATTCTGGAGTACATAGACGCAGGCTTTTGTAGAACAAACTGCCTAGCATACAGATTAGTCTGCTGGACTATCAAGTCTAGGACCGTATCACATATAAATAAATTAAAAAAATTATAGGGGGTAAAATTTTGGACGTCGACACTAATTCCTGGGGTCGCTTCAAATTGGGGTACTTGGGGGGAAAATTATAGTGCAGGATCCCACATCACGGGAGGGACTGCAACACTCGGCCCTGCACTTGACACCTCTACAGCGACTGACATATCCACCACCATAGGACTATGGGGTTCAGCGGTGGAATTAGAATCGTCACTGTCACTGTCTGGAACAAATTCTGAAGCGGTGTCTGTTTCGCTTTCAGAAGTGTCGGAACATAGCAAGGCGTAGGCTTGCTCCGCGCTGTACATACGCTGAGACATATTTATAGATGTGTATGTATATATATATATATATATATATATATATATATGCCCTATAAGTCCTAACCCTAAAGTAAACCTAAAATCCTAAAAACGACACAAATTATTATTTTTTTTTTTTATATATATTTTTTTTTTATATATTTTTTTTTTTTATATAACAGACGTAAAATTAATTCTAAACGGCCCTAAACACGAACGCTAAACTAGCTCTAACCCTAAAGTAATGCTAAACTAACGCTAAACTAGCACTAACGCTAAACTAGAACTAACGGTAAACTAGCACTAACGCTAAACTAGCGCTGACGCTAATCTAGCGCTGACGATAATATAGATTTGATATATTATATATATATATATGTGTGTGTATAAGAACTATGATTTTTTATCACTTTCTTTCTTCACAGCACAGGACTTAGACTGATTTCTCTCTCCTCTCAGAACAACTACAATGGGAGGAGAGAGAAACACAGCCCATGTCCTGGCTGTGTTTTGAAAATAACTGTCAGTGATCTCTGTGATAGGTTTTATCACAGAGATCACCTGATCAGGGACCAGTCACAACGGTCCCTGATTGTTGCTGTGCCAGATGACGACACAGGTAAGTTATGCAAAGCGCACTCGGGCGCCATTTTGGGGGGGGGGAATCGGACATGAAGGGGAATCGGACGGGGGGGGATCGGACGTGGGAGGGGGGGGGGGCGCACTATTGACCCGTTCTCTCTCCTCTCTAAGAAGTTATTCCATGAGAGGAGAGAGAAATGGCGATTATCCGCCGGTTTAGCGTGAACGCCGTGAAATAGCGATTCACGGCGATCACGTGACCAGAGACCACTCGTTATGGTCTCTGGTCGTTGCCCCGAACTCTCAGCTACCTCCGGTAGCTGAGAGAACGGAGCCCCGATCTTTAATTTCGGCGCTACTTTAGGCTAATGCGATCACGTTAAAAGGCGTCGCATTAGCCTAAAGCCCATTAGTGAGGAACGTAAAAAGGCGTACTGTTGGTCACTAAGGGGTTAATTGTTATTCATTTGTTATTCATTGTTTAATGAATTGTATGTGCTGTCTCTCACAGTTATTAGATTATTAATATTCGTAAAGTGCAAGATTTAGTAGATTTCATGAGGGCAGTCTTGTTTGTCAGGATTCTATTGCCTTCGCGTCACCGACTGGTGATTTATTATTCTTTTGTCTTTACCCATATGCTAAACAATGTAAAGTTTGCAATCTTTGTTTATCTGCTTCTGGTCATGCACAATAATAATTGTTTGTTATGTATTATTAACTGTTTAATAAAAAGAGATTTTTCAAAAAAGAAAAACTCCAAACAGAACAACTACCAAGCAAAATCTGCACTCCAAATGCCAAATGGTGCTCCCTCCCTTCTGAACCCACCAGTGTGCCCAAACATCAGTTTACGTCCACATATATTAAATCGCCATACCCGGGAGAACCCGATTAATAGTTTATGAAGTATTTGACTTCAGTGGCACAAACTGGGCACAACATATTGTGCACTTAAATGGAATCAGTGGCCATTTTCACTTTGCACTATCTGCTACGCATTAATTCCTACTTGATAAATGCCAAGAGGGGAGTAGTTTCCGAAACTGGGTCACTTCTTGGGGATTTGTTTTACTATTTGACCTCGGATCCCTGAAATTGTGGAACATTGCTGTGAAAATAACCAATAAAGAACTCCAATGTGCATGGTGCTCTTTCAATTCTGAGCCCTGTCGTACTTCTAGGCAAATGATAAATGCCTTCAGCGGTGTGGTTTCCAAAATTGGCTCACTTCTCGGGGCTTTTATCACTGTACTCTGGTACCTCAGGGGCTTTGAAAATATTGTATGGCGCTCGAAAGCTATCCAGTAAAATGTGAGCTCCAAATGCCAAATAGCACTCCTTCCTTTCTGAGCCCTGCCATGTGCCCTACTGCCATACTCGGGAGATATTGCGTAACATATCTCGGGGTGTTTTTCTCCTATTACCCCTTGTGAAAAGGAAAAATTAGGAGCTAAATCTAGATATTTTTGGAAAAAATAAAAATTTACATTTTCACTGCCTAATTCTAATCAACCTAGGAAACACCTGTGGGGTCAAAATGCTAACTACACCCCTAGATGAATGCCCTGAGGAGTGTAGTTTCAAAAATTGAGTCACTTCTCGGTGTTTTCTACTGTACTTGTACCTCAATGGTTCTGCAAATATGGCATGTCGCCTAAAAAACAATCCTGCAAAATCTGCAGGCAAAATAGTGCTCCTGCCCTTCTGAACCCTACCGTGTGTCCAAACAGCAGTTTAAAACCACATATGGGGTATTTCCGTACTAGGGAGAGATTGCTTTTCAAATGTGTGGGAGGTTTTTCTACTTCATGCCTTGTAAAAATGAAGAAATTCTACAATTTAGTGGAAAAAGTGTAGAGTTACATTTTCACGACCTAATTCCAATAAATTCTGCAAAAGACATGTGGGGTGCTCACTATATCCCTGGATAGATTTATTGTGGGTGTAGTTTCCCAAATGGGGTTACTATAGTTAAATACACAAATGGGACCAGGTTTATCGGTTGCAGTCTTTTAGCTGGAACGGACCTTGGCGGTTACAGTTTCAAAGTAGTACAGGCGGTTTTTGAACTGTAAATGCGCACGGCGCAACTCATTTCATTTTCGTTACACAGACTCACGACACGTGAGACACTCTCCTTGACTGAGCTTCTGGCCACTCTCTATTCGACAAGTATCCACAGCCTCCGCCTGCCTTAGTTCAGGAGCTCTTTCCCTTAGGAGGAGGTCCGTAACCACATGCAGCAGACACAAGATCTCCCAATCAAAAGTCACTCGGATCAGCCGGTTTTGGTCAAGGTTACTGGTGCATACCGCCCAGCAGGATCTTAACAGCAATAAAAGCTTGCACAACTAACTCCTCTCCAAAATCCTTTCTGCTGTTTCGGTTCCGCCGCCAGTCCCATGCAGTATTTCATCCTCACAGTTGACAGATTGCTCCACTGTACTCTCTCAATCAAGAACCATCACTCTCCACTGACGTGCTCTCTGCAGCCAACAACAACAATGAAGCATGGCACACACTAAATCACCTCCTTTTATAGAATTAGCTCTGCCTACTTACAAAGTCTGTGCAGCATTATCTCAGGTGTCCACATCAAGACAAGAGTCTACCAATATCTCTCACATGCCTACCATATTGCCAAATCATCACAGCTTTAACCCCTTCCCGACATTTGTCGTATGGATACGTTATGGAAAGCCAGTGCTTCCCGCAAATTGCCATATCCATATGACAAATGGATGGCACGGATTTAGAAGTTGAGTCAGTGCTATCATCCCTGGTTGTCAGCTGTATGTTACAGCTGACACCATGATATAATGGCGGGGACCGAAATGAGCTCTGATGTCCGCCGTTAACCCCTTAAATGCAGCAGTCAAAAGTGACCGCTGCATTTAAGGTGTTTGTAGCCAATTGCCTCCCCAGGTGGCGAAATTGCCAGGGGGCAGATGGCTGCAATGCCAACCGGAGGCCTAACACTGGCCTCCCGATCTGCCTAGTACGGAAGCCTCATAGGCCCCACCTGGAGGCGGGTCCTAAATGGCTTCCGGTACTGATGGGAAGAAAGAGCTGGCTCAGAAGCTGAGCCTGCGTCATCAGTCGTGGGTGTTAGACTAATCGGCTTGCTGTCAGTGAACGACTGACTGTTTTAATACATTGCGCTACATAGGTAGTGCTATGTGTTAGAAGATAAATCAGAAATTAGACCTTCAAGTCCCATAGTGGGTCTAAAAATAAATGTAAAAAAAGTTAAAAAAAAGTTGTAAAAAATAAAATTAAAGTTTCAAGTAATAAAATAAAACACAATAGCCTATTTTCCCTTATTAAGTCCTTTATTATTGAAAAAATATATAAACCATACATATTTTGTATTGCCGCGTCCGTAACGGCCTGAACTATAAAAATATTATGTTATTTATTCTATGTGGTGAATGCCGTAAAAAATTAACATAAAGATCAATGGCAGAATTGCTTTTTTTTGGTCACTTTGCCTACCAAAAATTGGAATAAAAAGTGCTTAAAAAGTCGCATGTATGCAAAAATGATATAAAAACTATAAAAACTATAGCTCAGCTTGCAAAAAACAAGCCCTCATATAGCTCCATCAACGAAAAATTTAAACGTTATGGCTCTCAGAACATGGTGACAGAAAAAATATTTTTACTAAACTAACTTATTTTGCAAAAAGTTGTAAAACAGAAAAAAAGTGCTACAAATTTGGTATCGCCGGAATCGTACTGACCCGCACAATAAACGTAACATGTAATTTATAATGCATGGTGAACGCTGCATAAAAAAAAGGAGAAAACTGCCAGAATTGCTGTTTTTTGGTCACCTTGCCTCCCAAAAATAGGATAAAAAGTGATCAAAAAGTCTCATGTACCTCAAAATGGTAGCAGTAAAAATGACAGCTGGTCCCGCAACAAAACAGCCCTCATCCACTACGTCTATAATAAAAATAATATAAAATTAGGGAACCAGGAATGTGAGGGCCCAAACATATCTTCTGGAAGCGAGGACACCTGCATTATACCAGAACACTTCCCAGCAAAATTCCCCAAACTGCAGAGGTGCAGAGTGTGTACCAAAATGGGGATAAGAAATGGCACCATTTATCAGTGCGACACTGGCCTGTGCATAAAAGATTACTTGACAGCGTAACACACATCTATGGATTATTGTTTTTTTCTTTTTTACCCAATTATTATGCCCTGATGTACTCCGCACAGCTTTCATGTACCCCCACGTTATAAACTGAAACACAAGTAATACTCCAAACAAAACTACTACCAATAAAACTCCAAATGGGCGCTCCCTCCCTTCTGAGCCCTACAGTGTGCCCAAAAAGCAGTTTACTTACACAAATATACCCGAGAGAACCCTTTTAACAATTTTTGGGTTGTGTGTCTCCAGTGGCACAAGCTGGGCACAACATATTTGCCACTGAAATGGCATATCTAGGGAAAAATTGCAATTTTACTTTGCACCATTTGTAGCTCATTAATTTATAGAAAAGACCTGTAGGTAAAAATGCTCACTACTTTACTACTTTGTAAATCGCCAAATTAGGCCTCAATTTTGCATTGTACTCTTTCCGTCCTGAGCTCTGTCGAATGTCCAAGCAAAAGATTAGGGCCAGATGTAGGATATTTCTAAATCTTGGAATCACAGCATAATAGTTAGAGAGCTGTCTTTTCATGGTGGCACAAGCTGGGTACCACATATTGGCATAGCTATGGAAAAATTGCCATTTTCACTCAGCAACATTGAGTGTACACTAATTTCTGGAAAACACCTGCAGGGCTAACATGCTGACTACATCACTAGGTGAATAACTTGAGGGGTGTCATTTCCAAAATGAGGTCACTTCTTGTGGGTTTCCACTGTTTTGGTACCATAGAGGCTTTGCAAATGCGACATTGCGCCCCGAAACCAATCCAGCAAAATCTGCACTCCAAAAGCCAAATGGCGCTCCTTCACTTCTGACCCCTACCATGTACCCAAACAGTAGTTTATTACCACATATTAGGTATTGCCATATTCGGGAGAACTTGCTTTACAAATGTTGAGGTGTTTTTTCTCCATTTTTCGTTAAGAAAATAAAAATGTTGCGCTAAATCTAAGTCTTATTGGAAAAAAATGAAATTTTTATTTTCACTGCCCAATTCTAATAAAATCTATAGAAGTCCTCTGGGGTCAAAATGCTCACTACACCCCTAGATAAATTCGTCAAGGGGTATAGTTTCCAAAGTTTTGGTCCCACAGGGGCTTTGGAAAAATAAAAATGCATATTATCTGCCCAAACAGCAGTTTATTACCACATATGGGGTATTTCCATACTCTGGAGAAGTTGTTTTACAAATCTTGGGGGCTTTTTCTTCTTTATTTCTTGTGGAAATTCGTTTTTTTTCAGCGAAAATGACATCTTATTGGAAAAAAATTTAGTTTTTTATTTTCACGTCCAAATTCAAACAAAATCTATGAAGCACCTTTGGAGTAAAAATGCTAGATGAATTTCTCAAGGCGTGTAGTTTCCCAAATGAAGTCACTTTTGGGAAGTTTCCATTGTACTGTTACCTTAAGGGGCTTTGCAAATGCGACATGGCACCAAGAAACCAATCCAGCAAAATCTGCACTCCAAAAGCCAAATGGCGCTTCTTCCCTTCTGAGCCCTGCCATGTGCCCAAACTGCAGTTTATGACGATATATGGGGTATTTCCATACTCTGGAGAAGTTGCTTTACAAATGTTGGTGGCTTTTTCTTCTTTATTCCTTGTGGAAATTGATTTTCTTTTTAGCTAAATAACATCTTATTGGAAAATAATATGCATTTTTTATTTTGACATACAAATTCTAATAAAATCTGTGGGGTCAAAATTAGAAATGAGCGAACTTATCAAAAGTTAGGTTCGGCTAGTTCGCCGAATTTCACAAAAAAGTTTGATTCGGACCGAACTAGTTCGGACCAAACCTGTCACTTCCGTGCGCCGAGCATGCTACTGTCCAGGGTGCTGATAGAGTTAATGGGCTGCACTAACTCTTTCAGCAACCTTGACAGTACATGCTCGGCGGGCGGAAAATAAAATTTTTATGTAATAAAAAAATAAAAATAATATGTTTGTACTTACTTTCCTCCTGTCCGGCCTCCAGCGATGACGTTTTATCCCTTTCGCCGCTGCACAGGCTGTAGTGGCGGTCACGCACGTCAGGATGACGCTTCATCCCACGTGACCGCCTCTGCAGCCAATCACAGGCTGCAGCGGCGACATGGATGAAACGTCATCGCTGGAGGCCCGACAGGAGGAAAGTAAGTATGAACGTATTTTTATTTTTTTGGCATTTATGTATGTATGTTGGCATGTATGTATGTTGTCATGTATGTATGTATGTATGCAGTATGTATGTATGTTGTCATGTATGCATGTATGTATATATGTGCATGTATGTTTGCATGTATGTTGGCATGTATGTATATATGTGCATGTTTGTATGTATATTTGCATGTATATACAGTATATGTATGTATATATGTTTGCATGTGTGTATGTTTGCATGTATGTATGTTTGCATTCATATATGTTTGCATGTATGTATGTTGTCATGTATGTATGTATGAATGTATGTTGTCATGTATGTATGTATGTATATATGTGCATGTATGTTTGCATATATGTTGGCATGTATGTATATATGTGCATGTGTGTATGTATATTTGCATGTATATATTTGCATGTATGTATGTATGTTTGCATGCATGTATGTATGTTTGCATGAATGTATGTTTGGATGTATGTTTGCATGTATGTATGTTTGCATGAATGTATGTTTGCATGTATGTATGTATGTTTGCATGTATGTATGTATGTATGTGTGTATGTTGTCATGTATGTATTTATGTTGTCATGTATGTATGTATGTATGTATATATGTGCATGTATGTTTGCATGTATGTTGGCATGTATGTATATATGTGCATGTTTGTATGTATATTTGCATGTATATATATATATGTATGTATGTATGTTTGCATGTGTGTGTTTGCAAGTATGTAGGTTTGCATGTATGTATGTATGTTTGCATTTATGTATGTTTGTATGTATGTTGTCATGTATGCATGTATGTATATATGTGCATGTATGTTTGCATGTATGTTGGCATGTATGTATATATGTGCATGTATATATTTGCATGTATGTATGTATGTTTGCATGTATGTATGTTTGCATGAATGTATGTTTGTATGTATGTTTGCATGTATGTATGTTTGCATGTATGTATGTATGTATGTTGTCATGTATGTATGTATGTATATATGTGCAATTATGTATGTTTGCATATTTTTATTTTTGCATGTATGTTTGCATGTATGTTTATATATATATGTGCATGTATGTAATTATGTTTGCATGTATTTATATTTGCATGTATATTTGTGCATGCTTGTATGTATGCATGTATGTATGTATCTTTGTATGTTTGTTTGTATGTATGTATGTTTTCATGTGTGTGTGTATGCATGTATGTATGTATGTATGTATGATAGTTTGCATGTATGTATGTATATATGTGTGTATGTTTGCATGTATGTATATTTGCATGTATATATGTGCATGCTTGTATGTATGTTTGTATATATGTATGTATGTATGTATGTATGTATGTATGTTTGCATGTATGTTTGTTTGTATATATGTCTGTATGGCCATGTATGATACTGTCTGCTGGCGCCCTGTATCTAAGTCAACTTCGCGGCAGGCTTCTATACATGGTATAACCGTCAGTATCACACATAAGGGTATGTTCACACGGCCTATTTACGGACGTAATTCGGGCGTTTTTGCCCCGAATTACGTCCGAAAATAGCGCCTCAATAGCGCTGACAAACATTTGCCCATTGAAAGCAATGGGCAGACGTTTGTCTGTTCACACGAGGCGTAGTTTACGCGCCGCTGTCAAAAGACGGCGCGTAAATAGACGCCCGCGCCAAAGAAGTGACCTGTCACTTCTTTGGCCGTAATTGGAGCCGTTATTCATTGACTCCAGTGAATAGCAGCGCTAATTACGCCCGTAATGAACGCGGCGTTCAAGCGCCTGCACATGCCGTTACGGCTGAAATTACGGGGATGTTTTCAGGCTGAAACATCCCCGTAATTTCAGCCGTCACGGACGCCCTCGTGTGAACATACCCTTAAACTGAATCTAAGCCTTACAGGTATGGTGTTTGGACAACGTCGTTTTCGAAGACTACTTAGATGACGTTTTTTTTTTCTACAATAAAATGGTTAATGAGGGTTGTGTTGGGGGTGCTTTATTTCAATAAAATATTTTATCTATATCTTTGTCTTTTTCTTTTCAAATTTTATTACTACCACTTTAGTAATGGCCGCTGTCTGAGTGACAACATCCATTACTAAGGCGAGGCTTAGTGTTAGCCGGTGCAGAGGCTAACACTAACCACCATTATTACCCCAGTACCCACCACCCCCAGGGGTGCCGGGAAGAGCCAGGTACGATCCAGTACCCGACCATCTGTTGTGATGGCCGGGCCCTGGGGCGGCCGCAGGCTGGTATTATGAGGCTGGGAAGGGCCAAAAACAGTGGACCTTCCCACCCTTGTAATGCTAGGCTGCTGCTGCTGTGTTGTATCTGGCTGGTTATAAAAGTGGGGGGGGGACCCCACGTCATTTTTTTAAATTATTTTTTCTTATTTTTTTTTTTTTTTTTTTTAAAGACATGGGGTTCCACCCAATTTATCATAACCAGCCACATACAAAACAGTGTTATTAGCCTGGGAATGGACAAAACCAGTGGCCCTTCCCACCCATGTAATGCCAGACTGCTGCAGCCTTGTATATGGCTGGTTATTAAAAATGTGGGGGACCCGTCTATTGTTAAATTAGCTAAATAAAAAAAAAAAAACGACGTGGGGGTCCCCCCCATTTTTATAACCAGCCCGATACAACACAGCAGCAGCAGCCTAGCATTACAAGGGTGGGAAGGTCCACTGTTTTTGGCCCTTCCCAGCCTCATAATACCAGCCTACGCCCGCCCCAGTACCCGACCATCACAACAGATGGTCGGGTACTGGATCGTACCAAGCTCTTCCCGGCACCCCTGGTGGTGGTGGGTACTGGGGTAATAATAGGTGGTTAGTGCTAGCCTCTGCACCGGCTAACACTAAGTACCGACTTAATAATGGACGCTGTCAATCAGCCAACTGCCATTGTCTAGGCACTAATAAAGTTTAAAAAAAACACAAAGACAATTCTTTTTTATTGAAATAAGAAATCCCCAACAAAACCCTCGTTAACCATTTTATTAAAATTTGAAAAAACGTAGATCTACGCAGTAGTCCAACGAATCGAAGATGTAGTCCAAACGGTACATCAAAATCTGCAACAACATAAAAAAACAGTTATCAATGTGAACAATACCAATACTTCTACTCACCTACACACATATATACACGCACACACACAAACAAACAACCATACACAAACACACACATATATACACAAACACAACAAGATATACACACACACACACACACACACACACACACACACACACACACACACACACACACACATAAACAGACAAACACGCACACATATACACGAACTCACACATATACAAACAAAAACACACATATCCAAACACACACATATACACGAACACACTCATATACACAAACACACACACACACACATATACACAAACACATATACACAGTTATACACAAACACAACAAGATATACACAAACACACACACATATACACGAACTAACACATATACACAAACACATATACAAACAAAAACACACATACCCAAACACACACATATACACAAACACACACATATACACAAATACACACATATACACAAACACATATACACAAACACACCCATATATACACAAACACACACACATAAACACACACCCATATACACAAACACACACATATACAAAAAAAACACACACACACAAACATCTACACACAAACATATACACAAATACACCCATATATACACACACATATACACAAACATATACACAAACACATATACACAAACACACCCATATATACACAAACACACATAAAAACACACACACATATACACAAACACACATATAAAAACAAAAACAGACAAAGACACATACCCAAACACACATATTATATACACAAACACACACATACACAAACACACACACTGTTTCTTTTAAATGCTGCTGGGGAACACGCTCGATCCACTATATAAGGCTGCGCTACAGTGCAGCATTTAAAAGAAACAGGATCCTGACCTGTCCATAGAGTTTAAGGCAGCACAGAGTATTTCAGGAGATGAGCATGCAGATTCAGTGCTGCTGTGAACTCTGCTCTTACCATTACGTAGCTCTCAGTCTGTTACCTCTCCTCCACTCCTGTCCTCAAGAACACCTTCACATGATTGGCAAGTCACCACGTAATGGTAAGAGCAGAGTTCACAGCAGCACAGAGTATTTCAGGAGATGAGCGTGCGGATCTTGTGCGGGGTGGTGACTTGCAAATCATGTGAAGGTGTTTTTGAGGACAGGCGTAGAGGAGAGGTAACAGACTGAGCTACGTAATGGTAAGAGCAGAGTTCACAGCAGCACAGAGTATTTCATTAGAGGAGCGTGCAGATTCTGTGCTGCTGTGAATTCTACTCTTACCATTACGTAGCTCTCAGTCTGTTACCTCTCCTCCACTCCTGTCCTCAATAACACCTTCACATGATTGGCAAGTCACCACGTAATGGTAAGACCAGAGTTCACAGCAGCACAGAGTATTTCAGGAGATGAGCGTGCGGATCTTGTGCGGGGTGGTGACTTGCCAATCATGTGAAGATCTTATTGAGGACAGGTGGCTACATGTGTGCACCCGTCATTACGGCAGTGTTGCTAGGCGACGTCAGTAAATAGTCACTGTCCAATGTGCTGAAAGAGTTAACTGATCGGCAGTAACTGTTTCAGCACCCTGGACAGTGACTACCGATCAAAATATAGAGTAACCTGTAAAAAAAAAGACGTTCATACTTACCGGGAACTCCCTGCTTCCTCCAGTCCGGTCTCCTGGCCGTTGCATTGGTGACGCGTCCCTCTCGACATCCGGCACGACATTCCTTGATGACGATGCAGCCCATGTGAGCGCTGCAGCCAATCACAGGCTGCCGCGTCAGAAAAGAAGGTCGGACTGGAGGAAGAAGAGGGACTCGTCCGAAAGACAACGACCAAGTACGTATGAAATGCTTTTTATTTTATTTTTAATCAGCAGCCTCTTTTCTCTATCAGTGATTGATAGAGACAAGTGGCTGCCGATTTTTATAATATTTTTGACCGGGTTCAGTCAAAACGGGTTCGGCCGAACCCGGTGAAGTTCGGATTCGCTGCGAACCGAACTTTTCCGGAAGTTCGGACCGAAACCGGGTTCGGTTGTCCCGGTTCGCTCATCTCTAGTCTCTAGAACAGTCTCATCTATCAGTCTCTTTATGAATATTGGATTCTTACATGTAATTCTAGTGTTTGTCGTGTTATTTTTGTTTTTTATTTTGAATACTTATACACTAGGAAATTGCTTAAAGAGGCTCTGTCACCAGATTTTGCAGCCCCTATCTGCTATTGCAGCAGATAGGCGCTGCAATGTAGATTACAGTAAAGTTTTTATTTTAAAAAAACTAGCATTTTTGGCCAAGTTATGACCATTTTCGTATTTATGCAAATGAGGCTTGCAAAAGTACAACTGGGCGTGTTGAAAAGTAAAAGTACAACTGGGCGTGTATTATGTGCGTACATCGGGGCGTGTTTACTACTTTTACTAGCTGGGCTTTCTGATGAGAAGTATCATCCACTTCTCTTCACAACGCCCAGCTTCTGGCAGTGCAGATCTGTGACGTCACTCACAGGTCCTGCATCGTGTCGGCACCAGAGGCTACAGATGATTCTGCAGCAGCATCGGCGTTTGCAGGTAAGTCCATGTAGCTACTTACCTGCAAATGCTGATGCTGCTGCAGAATCATCTGTAGCCTCTGGTGCCGACACGATGCAGGACCTGTGAGTGACGTCACAGATCTGCACTGCCAGAAGCTGGGCGTTCTGAAGAGAAGTGGATGATACTTCTCATCAGAAAGCCCAGCTAGTAAAAGTAGTAAACACGCCCCGATGTACGCACATAATACACGCCCAGTTGTACTTTTACTTTTCAACACGCCCAGTTGTACTTTTGCAAGCCTCATTTGCATAAATACGAAAATGGTCATAACTTGGCCAAAAATGCTCGTTTTTTAAAAATAAAAACGTTACTGTAATCTACATTGCAGCGCCGATCTGCTGCAATAGCAGATAGGGGTTGCAAAATCTGGTGACAGAGCCTCTTTAAATAGCAATATTGTGGCCTGTCACATCTGCTCCATAGACAGAATGCAGATTGCAGACAGAAATTGGTGTCTGTATTCTGCTGGTAGATTCATAAAGCAACCACAAAGCAAAGAATGTGAATCTCTGGGAACTTATTATCACACCCTCCAGTTTATAACACCAGTAATTCTCATAATAAATGTTTATAAGGGAATTCATATTTATGAATTTTAGGTTTTCTGTCTGTAGACTATACTATTTACATATTAGGTCAATCCTGAATATTAGCTGGTATTGCTATGCAACCAACCTACATCAGGTGCTGCTATTGTGATGTCTTGAGATGAGTCTAGATAGCCGTGTTTCTTACTGCGTCTATGGTGGTATTGGTTTTATTACAAGATTTAAACTATTTGATGTTTGAATCATGTACATAAATAAATGCTTATAAGGAGTATTGCTTTTTTTTTATTTTTTTTGAGTCATAAAATATTAGTAAAGTCCAGGAATAAACAGCCTAATAGCATTCGTCAGACTAAATTGTAGAAGGATAGTGCTAATCCCCTGGAAACGTGTCCTTATTAACAATTAAAATTAATAATTATGTATATAATCATAATAATAATAATAATAATAATAATAATAATAATAATAATAATAACAATAAAAAAGATAACAATAAAAAGTATTTATTACTAACTCCAATTACTTAGGTTCTAAATTCTGGTTATCAATTAATATAAAAAAAAATTCAACCCTTTAAAATGCCATATGGTCAATTTAACAACCAATACATTGTTTCAGCTTCCAAACCTAATACAATGTTATCAACAGGGGCTCCCAGGTCATGTGATCTTCTGACACTTATGATTGACAATATTCTGTTATAGGAATACCCTATTTAATAACTAATTTTCCAGCTAGTTTCATCACAAGTAACGACTCCCTTATAGTTTTCTGGTCTTTCTAGGTCTTGCTGTTGGATTGACACTGTGTTACTTACTGTGTTGCTTATACGGTTAGCGATTTGTCCTATTTTCGGAGAACTAGAGGCGATTAGTCAAATTCTATCTTGACTGTCTCCTGGTTTTCTACCAAGGACATTGGTGCAGTTTTGCACCCGGGCATTAAATAACCATGCCCTTTTGGAAAAAAACTAAGAAATATCATGTCTCCCAAATTCCTGATAAAGGAAATCTGATGGGAGACATACCAACTATGGAGGAGCCTAACATCTCGCTCCAGAAGTTTTCTGTCATCAAAGATATGGCAGATGAAAAATCCAGCGATCTTAGTCACAGCAAATATTGTGACATTACGTCAAAGAACACGAAGAAGAGCGCATTCAGCCTGCTAACCCGCCTGCGCTCCAAAAATATCCGTAAAAGGTATGTAACTAATAATTCTCATACATTGCTCAGATGTCCAGAGCTGTGGTATAACAGTCACTAGATCTTTAATTCTCCCCATATCTTCACAGAAACTTTGGCAGCAGCGCTGTGATCGGCGCTAGAGAACTGGATCGCTATTTCCCAGATAGACGGTTGAGACTATATGTGGCCACCTGGAATATGGAGGGAAAGGTGAGAAGTAATGTACAATATTTATTGTGACCCATCAGTGTGCCCGAGTTTAAGTTGGATGAAATTGGCCAGTAACCATGTCTCTTTAGTTTGTAGTTGAATATCACATAGACAGTGTAACCACGGGGGTAGGGAAACGAACAAGTGAGCCCTAATCTACCCGCCACTCTGTCCCTGCCTACTTGCAACGACCCGCCCTAGGCGACGGGGTGCAACTGGGCGGCAGTCCCTATGCTCAGTAAGTGCACGAGACAAACATACAAGGGAATACAAAGCAAAGGGAAAGGGGCAGTTGCCCACGGAAACACCGTGAGCAACCAGAGTGGTGAACGAGCCAAGTCAAACCAGGAGAGCACGAGGTACCAAACGCAGAGCAGGAGAGTAGTCAGTAAGCCAGGGTCAGTATGGAGCAGGAGCAAATAGTAGGAGCTGTAGCTGGGCCAGGAAACCACATGGAAAGAATCACAAGCAAGTAGGAACAGGAAAGGCAGGTATAAATAGACAGAGGGCGGGAGCTAGCTGAGTCTGGCCAGGCTGCGATAGGCTCTCCCACTCCTAAGCCTGCCAGCCTGAGTGGTGGAAGCTAGAGTCAGTCTCAGAGACATAGAATCAGGTGAAGACTGATTACCTATGGGCGTTAACCCCGAAGCTGTGCCTGGCAGATCCTTTACAGTACCCCCCCTTTTATGAGGGGCCACCGGACCCTTTCTAAGTGGACCTGGTTTATTGGGGAAACGAAGGTGGAACTTCCTGACCAATACTCCAGCGTGAACATCCAGGGCGGGTACCCAAGTCCTTTCCTCAGGCCCGTATCCTCTCCAATGGACCAGGTAGTGGAGGGAGCCTTGGACCATCTTGCTGTCCACAATCTTGGCCACCTCGAATTCCACCCCCTCAGGGGTGAGAACGGGAAAAGGAGGTTTCCTCGAGGGAGCCAAGGACGGGGAGCAGCGTTTAAGGAGGGAGGCATGAAACACGTCGTGTATACGAAAAGATGGGGGTAACTCCAGCCGGAAGGAGACAGGATTGAGGACTTCAATGACCTTATACGGCCCAATAAACCGGGGAGCAAACTTCTTGGACGGGACCTTAAGACGCAAGTTCCTAGACGATAACCACACCAGATCCCCGACCATAAACAAGGGGTTAGCAGAACGTTTTCTATCAGCCTGAGTTTTTTGTACGCTCTGGGATGTCTCTAGGTTCTTCTGAACCTGGGTCCAGACTGTGCACAGTTCCCGATGAACGACCTCTACCTCGGGATTGTTGGAACTACCAGGTGAAACGGAGGAGAACCGTGGATTAAACCCAAAATTACAGAAAAAGGGGGAGACCCCTGACGAGTTACTGACCCGGTTATTAAGGGAAAATTCAGCGAGGGGAATGAATGAGACCCAATCATATTGACAGTCAGAGATAAAACACCTTAAATATTGTTCTAGAGATTGATTAGTCCTCTCCGTTTGGCCATTGGTTTCAGGATGGAAGGCAGAGGAGAAGGACAGATCAATCTCCAACTTTTTACAGAAGGCTCTCCAAAACAAAGAAACAAATTGTACCCCTCTGTCCGAAACAATATTGACAGGGACCCCATGGAGACGCAGGATGTGTTTGACAAACAAGGTAGCTAACGTCTTGGTGTTTGGTAGTTTCTTGAGGAGCACAAAGTGGCACATCTTACTGAAGCGGTCTACTACCACCCACACCACCGACTTGCCTTGGGATGGAGGCAAATCGGTGATAAAATCCATGGAGATATGTGTCCAAGGTCTCTGGGGAATGGGCAACGAACGTAGTAAGCCCGCTGGTTGGGACCTGGGAGTCTTGGACCTAGCACAAACCTCACAAGCGGCGACATATGCCTTAACGTCTTTAGGCAACCCAGGCCACCAATAGTTTCTGCCAATGAGGTGTTTGGTACCCAGGATGCCTGGAAGACCAGATAGTGCGGAGTCATGATTTTCCCTAAGTACCCTTAGCCGGTATTGCAGGGGAACAAACAGCTTGTCCTCAGGAAGGTTCCCGGGAGCTGAACCTTGATCAGCCGCAATTTCAGAGACTAAATCAGAATCAATAGAAGAAATGATTATACCAGGAGGCAAAATACAAGCAGGATCTTCCTCCGAAGGAGGGCTGGCCATGAAGCTACGCGACAGTGCATCGGCCTTAATATTTTTAGACCCAGCCCTATAGGTAACCAAAAAGTTGAATCTGGTAAAAAATAGCGCTCATCGAGCTTGTCTCGGGTTTAGCCTCCGGGCAGATTCTAGGAAAACCAGATTCTTGTGGTCGGTAAGCACCGTTACCTGGTGCCTAGCCCCCTCCAGGAAGTGGCGCCACTCTTCAAATGCCCATTTAATGGCTAAGAGTTCGCGGTTGCCAATATCATAGTTACTCTCAGTGGGCGAAAACTTCCTGGAGTAGTAGGCACAGGGGCAGAGATGGGTGAGGGACCTGGTACCCTGGGACAAGACAGCCCCACTCCCACCTCGAATGCGTCAACTTCCACGATAAATGGCTCCATTTGGTTGGGCTGAACCAGCACCGGGGCCGAGATAAAGCACTTCTTAAGGACCTCAAAAGCCTGGACAGCCTCAGGAGGCCAGTGGAGGAGATCAGCACCTTTGCGAGTGAGGTCCGTAAGAGGCTTAGCGATGACCGAGAAGTTAGCAATAAATCTCCTGTAATAATTAGCGAACCCCAAAAAACACTGTAACGCCTTCAGGGAGGCAGGTTGGACCCATTCCGCCACAGCCTGAACCTTGGCGGGGTCCATGCGGAATTCATGAGGAGTGAGGATTTGACCCAAAAATGGTATCTCCTGTACCTCAAACACACATTTTTCGGTTTTTGCAAACAGTTTGTTTTCCCGAAGGACCTGGAGCACCTTCCTGACATGCTCAATGTGGGAGGACCAGTCCTTGGAAAACACCAGTATGTCATCAAGGTACACTACAAGAAATATCCCCAGGTAATCTCTCAAAATCTCATTTATGAAATTCTGGAAGACCGCCGGAGCATTACACAACCCAAAGGGCATGACGAGGTATTCGAAATTACCTTCGGGCGTGTTAAACGCAGTCTTCCACTCATCCCCCTCTTTGATGCGGATAAGGTTATACGCCGCCCGTAGATCAAACTTAGAGAACCATTGGGCCCCCTGAACCTGATTAAAGAGATCAGGAATCAAAGGAAGGGGATACTGGTTCCTTACAGTGACCTTATTCAGGTTACGGTAGTCAATGCATGGCCTAAGACCACCATTCTTCTTCCCTACGAAGAAGAAGCCAGCACCTACCGGAGTAGTAGAGGGGCGAATGTAACCCTTGGCCAGGCATTCCTGGATATACTCTCTCATGGCTTCACGTTCGGGACAAGAAAGATTAAATATCCTACCCTTAGGAAGCTTAGCTCCTGGTACCAATTCGATAGCGCAATCATGAGGAGGTAACACTTCGGAGGCCTCCTTAGAGAAAACATCAGCGAAGTCCTGAACAAACTCAGGTAGCGTGTTCACCTCCTCAGGGGGAGAAATAGAATTAACAGAAAAACATGACATCAAACATTCATTACCCCATTTGGTAAGCTCCCCAGTATTCCAGTCAAACGTGGGATTATGCAACTGCAACCAGGGAAGGCCTAAAACCAAATCGGACGATAATCCCTGCATCAACGGTACAGAGCACTGCTCCAAATGCATGGAGCCAACAAGGAGTTCAAAAACAGGCGTATGCTGTGTAAAATAACCATTAGCAAGAGGAGTGGAGTCGATACCCACTACCGGGACAGGTTTAAGCAAATCAATCAAAGGCATAGCAAGAGACATAGCAAATTCCACAGACATGATATTAGCAGAGGACCCTGAATCCACGAAGACACTGCCGGTAGCAGACCTACCACCAAAAGAGACCTGAAAGGGAAGCAAGATCTTATTACGTTTCATATTTACGGGAAATACCTGTGCGCCCAAGTGACCTCCCCCGATGATCACTTAGGCGCGGAAGCTCTCCGGCTGCATTCTAACGCTTAGGACAGTTGTTCACTTGATGCTTGTCATCCCCACAGTAGAAGCAGAGACCATTCTTCCTGCGGAAATCTCTACGTTGTTGGGGGGACACGGAGGCCCCGAGTTGCATAGGTACCTCTGAGTCTTCCGGGGAGGAACGAAGCAACGGAACCTCGGAAGGCATCTTGGGGAAGTCGGAGGAGAAAACACATAAACGTTCACGTTGTCGTTCCCTGAGACGTCGGTCAAGTCGTACCGCTAAAGCCATAACCTGGTCTAGGGAGTCAGAAGAGGGATAGCTAACTAGCAGGTCTTTCAGGGCATTTGACAGACCCAACCTAAACTGGCACCTTAAGGCAGGGTCATTCCACCGAGAAGCTACGCACCACTTCCTAAAGTCAGAACAATACTCCTCAACAGGTCTCTTACCCTGACGTAAGGTCACCAGCTGACTCTCGGCAAAGGCAGTCCTGTCAGTCTCGTCATAAATGAGTCCGAGAGCAGAAAAGAAACGATCAACGGAGGAAAGTTCAGGGGCGTCAGGAGCCAAGGAGAAGGCCCACTCTTGGGGCCCTTCCTGGAGCCGGGACATAATTATACCCACACGCTGGTTCTCAGAACCTGAGGAATGAGGCTTTAAGCGAAAGTAAAGCCTACAACTCTCCCGAAAGGAGAGAAAAGCCCCCCGGTCCACTGAGAACCGGTCGGGCAACTTGAGGTGGGGTTCAAGAGGTGAGGTGAGGGGGACTACCATGGTAGCATCAGGCTGGTTGACCCCCTGAGCCAGGGCCTGGACCTGTAGGGAGAGACCCTGCATTTGCTGAGCCAGGGTCTCAAGGGGGTCCATAGTAGTGACAGGGACCAGGGTAGACTAGGTATGGGCTTGTGATTATGTAACGACGGGGGTAGGGAAACGAACAAGTGAGCCCTAATCTACCCGCCACTCTGTCCCTGCCTACTTACAATGACCCGCCCTAGGCGACAGGGTGCAACTGGGCGGCAGTCCCTACACTCAGTAAGTGCACGAGACAAACATACAAGGGAATACAAAGCAAAGGGAAAGGGGCAGTTGCCCACGGAAACACCGTGAGCAACCAGAGTGGTGAACGAGCCAAGTCAAACCAGGAGAGCACGAGGTACCAAACGCAGAGCAGGAGAGTAGTCAGTAAGCCAGGGTCAGTATGGAGCAGGATCAAATAGTAGGAGCTGTAGCTGGGCCAGGAAACCACACGGAAAGAATCACAAGCAAGGAGGAACAGGAAAGGCAGGTATAAATAGACAGAGGGCGGGAGCTAGCTGAGTCTGGCCAGGCTGCGATAGGCTCTCCCACTCCTAAGCCTGCCAGCCTGAGTGGTGGAAGCTGGAGTCAGTCTCAGAGACATAGACTCAGGTGAAGACTGATTACCTATGGGCGTTAACCCCGAAGCTGTGCCTGGCAGATCCTTTACAGACAGGTTATATTCTACCCTATGTCAGTTGAGTTGGCGCTCTTTGTATACAATATTAATGCTTGTATATTTTGAACAGGATTACCCGCAAAATGTGGAGGATCTGCTGTTACCATCAGATGATACGAAAGACATTTATGTTATTGGCGTTCAGGAAGGATGTCCAAACAGGTAAGTCTTCTCAGGTTGTCTTACACCAGCCTATGACTGCAGATGGACAGCAGGGCGGCTGATACAAATTCTCTCTCAATGCTCTACTTATTATATTATCACTCCTTAATTTTCAAAATTTATCCCCACAGGTTATTATATGGAGTGTTGATACAGATGAGTTGAGTATCTTAATCTTGTGTCATTTATTAATATGTAAATCTGAAATTGTGTCTTCTTGTAGACGGGAATGGGAGATAAAGTTACAGGAGACCCTTGGACGACACTATGTATTATACCACTCCTCCGGGCTCGGAGTCCTGTATCTCACCATCTTTGTTCGACGGGAACTAATCTGGTTCTGCTCAGGTAAGATTCACATTCCTACGTCTACATAAGAAGTCTTGAATGTAGTCATTAGCTGGAACATCTTATTTAGTTATTAGAATTAGATGCCTAAGAGCTTGGCTCTCAGATTCTTGACTTCTGAGTATTGGAGATCTAAAAGTTCACACCACAGTTACAAAGTATGAAATTATGTTCTAGTAATATTTCCATAGTTTAATTGGAAATAATTGCTATTCCATTGTTGCATGTAGTACTCTTAACCACTGACCCGTCTTTTTGTGTTTCATTTCTTATACAGAGGTAGAGCACACCCATGTAACAACCAGGCTATTCCACCATGTGAAAACTAAAGGAGCCTTGGGTGTTGCCTTCACCGTCTTTGGAACATCTTTCCTTTTTATTAATTCACATCTGAGATGTAAGTATTTACAATATTAATATATGACCATGTACAGTTTTACTTTGTATAAAATTGCTGCTATTTGATAATTAACTGAAATATATGGGATGATATGAAGAGATCTGTACTAATAATGTTTTGGTAAAAATAAAAGGTTTGATCCTGTTTGATCAAACTTTTTCTAATCTATCAATCTCATTCTATGTTGTGAGTGGCCAGTAATACAGATACACGCAGGTACAATTAGTGCAGGAGGGGGTGGCGGCGGCTGGATTCAGTTGCACCGCCTCCCCCTCAGAGAGGCAGCAGGGCGGACGGTGCGGCTGTATAATCCCTCACACCCACCCCTCCTCTCCATTAGCGGCAGTGGCACGCTGCAATGTGTTTTTTTGAAAATAATATGCGATTCGTGCCGCCCATATGATCATCTGCCACTGCTAATATGTATTTTTTTGTTGGCAGTTGGGGCAGTCAAGAAGAGGATCCAGGACTATAAAACCATCACTGAGGGTCTCCGTCTGCCTCAAATTATTCCGGAAAGAATCAACTCCAATGCCTGTGAGTATTACTTATGTGGTTGAACCTATGGATCCTTTTATCTCTCTATTTGTCTCAGTTGAGTCTAATACAGTCATGTGCTATAATTTTTTAATTTTTTTTTATTCTACAGTGGACGTCACCAGCCGCTTTGATCGGGTGTTTTGGTTTGGAGACCTCAATTTTCAACTTAAAGAGGACAGAAAAAATGTGGAATCTCTTCTGCAGAAGATCGAAGGAAAAGATATGTCCAGTCTCCTCAAACACGACCATCTGAATGAAGCCAAGAACAATGGTATATTTACTAGTAGACAGATCTCTATCACTCCTCAACCTTCATTAAAGGGGTTCTCCACCTTCTGACAACTGATGACCTATCCACCGGATAGGTCATCAGTATATCATCGGTGCGGGTCCGACACCTGGACGCTGCACTGTTAAGCTGTTCCAGTGGCCTGCGGGCACCGGATGTTATGGCACACAATGCTATGTACGGAGGCGGAAGCAGTTGGCTCCTTACATAGCATAGCTGCCATGATGCATAACTGCAGGTCTGCCTCCTATTCACTTGAATAGGAGCAGAGTTGCAGTACTGCAGCTCGGCTGCAATTCCGTGGCCGGCGCCAACTGCATCCGGCATGTACGTCCGGTGCTCAAAGGCACCGGACCAGCTGATTAGTGCAGGGTCCGGGTGTTGGACCACCACAGATCATTTACTGATGACCTATCTGGTGAGTATGTCATCAGTTGTCAGAAATTGGAAAACCCCTTTAATACCACAACCACTTCCACAGATTAATACAAATCACTGACATGATGGTTGATATGTTCCCCAAATTCTTATATAGTGCTAAAATTATCAATTGCTCCTTTTTTTTTTTAATACTGAAAACTTTTTTTTCTTTCAACTTTAGGGTCCATATTTCTAGGGTTCAAGGAGCACACCATTGATTTCCTTCCTACATATAAGTTTGACATTGGCACAGACACCTATGATACATCAGCAAAGCAGAGAATTCCATCATATACGGTAAGATATCTTATTTCCAGGTCTACAGAGCTTGAGAGACAATAGAATCCATGGGCCAGAGCACCCATTATATAATGAATCCCCTCCCCCAATGTAATGAATTGTTATTATTATAGCTGGAAGAGTAATTTCTTATGAACAAAGCTTTCAGTTAATTTTACTTTTTAGTAGTGAGTTTGTCATCACAGTTTCCCAGTGTAATATGTCGTTGCCCAGCATGGGTCAAGGATACTTATTTAATGAAATCTGTGTGACCAAGTCAAACCTAAAATGCAATAAAGTCTCAATATTCTGCAATATAAATAAAGTAGGCCCAACATTTAGGTCTGTGTTGTTTTGCAGTTTAATAATCTATTATAATATGATTTCACTAATGATATTTGTTATTTTCATGACCTCTACAGGACAGGGTGTTGTTTAAAAGCCAATGTGAGGGAGATGTGCGAGTCCTGAGATACGACTCTTGCCCTGTTTTGAAGACCTCAGACCACCGACCTGTTTTTGGCATCTTTGAAGTAAAGATCAGGCCTGGTTCAGATGAGTAAGTCATGTTTTCCTCCATATTGTTCGTATGATACTTTCAGTAGCCGTCATTACTACATGGTCCTTATAGCCAGAGCTCACACTTTGGGGCAGGTGGCTGTACACCTTGGTGACAGTACTGGAGGATTATAGGATGTGAAACTAAGCAAAGTGTGGTTACCTGCTAACATTATCATATGTCTTACATAAATATATTTCTCATTCCAGCATCCCCTTGGCTGGTGGACGCTTTGATCGTAAAATCTATGTAACGGGCATTAGGAGGAAAGGACAAAAAAAGTAGCTGCATCTGTTCATGTCCTTACAGGTAAGAGCTTTGTAGTTGTCTATTATGTTTGCGGTGAAAATGTTCTTCCATCTCTTAGGTTTTCCTCTGTATCTGTAATTTATTTTATCAACTAATTTAACTAAAGTGTAAATAAGTATTTTCAATCTTAAAATTCCAACTCCTTGTATTCAGACACGTTTTCATTTCTGAATGAAGGTTGTGGGCTTTGGGGAACAACTTCCCCAACTGTAAGCATGTATGTAGTATAGTACAATGAGTTTCCTAAAGGAACCTGTCATCTGAATGGATGGAACAACTGGATTTTATGATGCATTAGCTTCTAAGCAAAAATGATGGATACAAGGAACATTGCTATTGATGGAAGACATTACTTGGCATCTTGCAGGACTCCTAAGGAACAGTTACAATCTCCGGGGCATAAAACATCGGAACATTAGAAAGTTCCCGTAACATGCTGAAGAGCGCAGCTCTAGGTCAGACCCACTGCTTGCATCAACCATCTTCAAGGTTTGTAGTGTGACGCCAAGGATCAATTAAGAAATGTATTTACCTCAAATCACCTTAAAAAGTCTTCTAGATTTTGTGTCTGCTAAGAAACACACATTATAGAACATTAATAGCAAATATTTGTCTTGCAGCATAAACATCAATTCCGCAGTACATCTGGCGAGAATAGCGCTCCCTGTCACCGGAGGAGCCACCATCAATGCTGATAGAAAGGTAAGTTCCTCTGGATGTGTCCCCTCTCTATATTTATCAAGCAGCCTGAATGATCAATATTTAATAGGGTTGTGTGCTTCTCCCCCCAGAACAAGTCAGCAGATATCAACAGAACATCAACACTAATAACAACCAAGGGCAGAATCCGCCATCTTACAAGAATTCCAATGGCGAGACTTAACATTTCTACAACATCTGTCACAGAAGAGACATCAATGTGGTCACCAGGGCATCAATATCACCCAGAAGACCAGGTTCAGAACAGGACAATATGTCATCTCTACTTGTGTCTGTGGAATCCAGATTTTCCACCCCTAACTGATACTACAGTATATACTGTGACATATACCGTAGTTTTTGCTGGATCTTGTATTACCATCATCTTTACCATTATATATTTTGATCCACAAAAACCTTAAATAAATCTTTAACATCAATCCATAAGTGTGACTGGTAATTGTTATGTGCGCGGCTGCAACTTAACACAGTGTATACATTTCACCTAACCGACCCTTCACAGCGCTATTTGTGTGACATCGCGTTTAATCCAGTGGTAGGTGACAGGACATTGTATCATATGTACACAATACAGAGTGTATGGAACGTGCCGCCATATGTACTGGATTATATACTGTAGGACAAAGAGTGACAGGAGATGTAAAACATTGATATATTTGATAGTTGCTTAACCACTTAAGGACGCAGCCTAGTTCGGGACTTAGGGCTCAGAGCCCATTTTTCAAATCTGACATATTTAACTTTATGTGGTAATAATGTCGAAATGCTTAAACCTATCCAAGCGATTCGGAGATTGTTTTCTTGTGAGACATTGGGCTTTATGTTAGCTGTAAAATTGTGTTGATATGTTCAGTGTTTATTAGTGAAAAATTGCAAAATGTAGAGAAAATTTAGAAAAAATAGAATTTTTCTAAAGTAAAAAATGCATCTGCTTGTAAAACAGATGGTTATACCAACCAAAATATTTACTAGTTCACATTTCCCATAATTCTACTTTAGATTGGCATGATTTTTTGAACATAAACAGCAATTTCTCATATTTTTAAGAAAATTTCAAAAGCCTTTTTTTTAAGGTACCTGTTCAGTTCTGAAGTGGCTTTGAGGCACCTATGTATTAGAAACACCCACAAAACTTCCAGTTTTAAAAACTAGACCCCTCAAAGTATTCAAAACAGCATTTAGACAGTTTTTTTTAACCCTTTAGGCATTTCACAGGAATTAAAGCAAAGTGGAGGTGAAATTTGCAAATTTCATTTTTCTTGCTGAATTTAATTTTATTCTATTTTTTTCTGTAACACAGAAGGTTTTACCAGAGAAACACTACTAAATATGTATTTTACAGATTCTGCCGTTTTTAGAAATGTCCCACATGTGGCTCTAGTGTGCTCTTGGACTAAAACACAAGCCCCAGAAGCAAAGAAGCACCTAGTGCATTTTGGGGCCTCATTTTTATTAGAATATATTTTAGGCAGCATGCCAGGTTTGAAGAGGTGTTGAGGTGCCAAAAAAGTAGGAATCCCTCAAAAGTGACCCCATTTTGGAAACTGCACCCCTCAAGGAATTCATTTATGGTTGTTGTTACCATTTTGACCCCACAGTTTTTTCACAGAGCGTCTTTGAATTTGGCTGTGAAATTAAAAAGATGAAATTTTTTCCAATAAGATGTCATTTTTGATCAAAATTTCTTATTTTCGCATGGAACAAAATGCCCCATTTTGTTGCCCAATTTGTCCTGAGTGCAGTAATATCCCATTTGTGGTGATAAACTGCCGTTTGGGCCCATGGGAGGTCTCAGAAGGAAAGAAGCGCTATGTGTTCTTTGGAGTCCAGATTTTGCTGGATTGGTTTTCGGGTGCCATGTCGAATTTGCAGAGCCCCAGAGGTATCAAAGCAATGGAAACCCACCAGAAGTGACCCCATTTTGGAAACTAAACCCCTCAAGGAATTCATTTATGGGTGTTGTGACCATTTGGACCCCACAGTTTATTCTCAGAATTTATTTGAAATGGGCTGTGAATTAAAAAAAATGTGTGATAAACTGGGCCCATGGGAGGGCTAAGAAGGAAAGGACCACCATTTGGCCTACTGGGGATTTTCTGGTACTAAGTCATGTATGCAGAAGCCCCTGAGGTACCAGTACAGTTGAAACCCCCGAGAAGTGACCCCGTTTTAAAAACTACACCCCTTAAGGCATTCATCTAGAGGTGTAGTGAGCATTTTGACCCCACAGGTATTGTTTAAAAGATAATGCGCAGCAGATAGTGCAGAGTGAGATTTGCAATTTTCTATACATATATGCCATTTCAGTGTCCGATATATTGTGCCCAGCATGCGCCACCGGAGACATACATCCCATAAACTGTAATGTGGGTTCTCACGGGTACAGCAATACCCTACATGTGGATGTTAACAGCTGCCTGGGCACACAGCATGGCCCAGAGTGTAAAGATGAGCGGGATAAGCTGTGCGGAGTGCATCATGGTAAGTAAAACTGGGGTAGATTGAAAATCAACGGACGTATGATACATTTTAAAACACTTTCATACAGAGCCCTGGTTTATCGGGACACGTGTTATATTGATATATTGTGTCTTACCTTATCCCCCTCTTATAGCAGACTTTGCACTTCTTTTGACTTTTTCCCTTCTTGCCAGTTTGGGGAACTCCTCCTGGAAAGTATTGCCCTGGTACGATGCGTGTTGCCCTGCTTCCAGAAGTACTTGGTGCCCCCCTTCATGGTCCCTAAAGATTAGGTTCTTGATAACCACCTCTTGAAATTCCAGGAAAGTTCCCGCCTGGCCTTTACATCGATGTAGTACGTACGCATTGTACAATGCAATCTGAATGATGTGCATGGCCAGCTTCTTATACCACACCGCATGGCACTGTAGGGCTTCAGGACTTGACCTGACAAGTCCACCCCTCCCATGTACCTATTGTAGTCCAGGATGCAGTCTGGTTTGGGGTTCTCTGTACTGGTACCTCGTACAGGTACATGGGCACTGGTATGGCCATGTATTGTTGTCAATACAACGACATCTCTCTTGTCCTTGTACTTAACACACAATATGTTGCTGCTAGAATGTGCCCTGCTTCCACCCCTTCTTGTTTGCCCAAGCAGTGTCTTAGGGAGGTGTAATGTCAGGATAGGGAGACAGACAGGTGAGCCCTAATCTATCCGCCACTCAGACCCTGCCTACTTTCACAGCCCGTCCTAGGCGACGGCGTACAAATGGGCGACGGTCCATACGCTCAATATGTGCACGACAGACAAACAAGACAAGGGTACACAAAAGCAAAGGGAAGTGGGGCAGTTGCCCACGGCAAAACCGTGAGCAACAGAGTAGTGGATGAGCCGAGTCAAACCAGGAGTGTACGTGGTAACAAATGCAGAGCAGGAGAATAGTCAGTCAAGCCAGGGTCAATATGAAGCAGAGGTCAATGGTAACAGCAGGAACAGCAGAGCCAGGAAACAAGAGAATCACAGGCAAAGGACAAGCATCAAATTAAGTTATAAGTAGACCAAGGGCGGGAGCTAGAACCGTCTGGCCAGGCTGCGATAGGCTCTCCCACTCCTCAGCCTACCAGCCTGAGTGGTAGCAGATCGAGTCACTCTAGCAGACCTAGACACAGATGCAGGCTTATTAACCACGGGCGTTGACACAGAAGCTGTGTCAGGCAGATCCTTCACAGGAGGCCTCTCCGATTTCTTCTAGCAGTGCCGCATGCCACAGTACTTCTGGAAGAGAGGCACTTGAAGAGTAGGACGCTGGTATAAAAATTATCCAGTTAGAGGTGGTAAACCTGGTCCAGCAGTGGGTGCACCAAATCCCACCCAATTTTTGCGTTAACTCCCAGTAAGGGGAGGCATTCTAAGGGCTGAATACTGCTGTCCTTGTAAGTATACCCTGATGCACTCTCGCACAACTTATACATCTTCACGCCATACCTTGCCCTCTTACACGGCAGGTACTGGTGGAATTGAAGCCTCCCTTTAAAATGGACCAGGGACTCATCAATAGAAATACAATTCTCGGGGGTGTATGCTTTGGAAAACCGGGCACTAAAATGGTCTAATAGGGGTCTCCGTTTATACAAACGGTCAAAACTGGGGTCATCTCGGGGTGGGCGCTGCTCATTATCAGTATAATGTTAGAAGCGAAGTATTGCCTCATAACGCATCCTGGACACGGCCATACAGTACATTGGGGTATGGTATAAGAAAAAGCCTCTTTTTTTTTATTTTTAGTTACCAGTTTAGTTCTGAAGTGGCTTTGGGGGGGCCTATATATTAGAAACCCCTATAAAACACCCCATTTTAGAAACTATGCCCCTCAAAATATTCCAAACAGCATACAGAAAGTTTATTAACCTTTTAGGTGTTTCACAAGAATTTAAAGCAAAGTAGAGGTGAAATTTACATATTTCTGTTTTTTTGTAAGAAAATTGTTTTTATTCCTTTTTTTTCTGTAAAACAGAAGGTTTTACCCCGAGAAACATTACTCAATACTTATTGCCCAGATTCTCCAGTTTAGAGAAATATCACAGATGTGGTCCTAGTGTGGTAATGGACTGAAGCACCGGTCTCCGAAGCAAAGAACCACCTAGAGGATTATGAGGCCTCCTTTTTATTAGGCACCATGTCCGGTTTGAAGAGGTCTTGTGGTGCCAAAACAGTGGAAACCCCCCAAAAGTGACACTATTTTGGAAACTAGACCCCTTGAGGAATTCGTTGTAGTTTTCATGGGGTGCATGTGACTTTTTGATCAGTTTTTGTTCTATTTTTTTTATTTTTTTAAAACAATCCAATTTTATTGATACGAACACAGAAATGAAATAACACATTAACATTCACATTACAATTTTCCAACATCGTATACAATAGTGACAGCATATCAGGAAATCCCCAACTTCCCCCCTTTCCCCCCTCCCTGCACAGCCCCCCACTATATCTCCGCCCTTTGTTTCTAGTACCATTCCTGGTCAGAGCACATGTCTCTTATCAAGTTTCCCCACCACCCCTTCTTTGCTCCAGACTCTATCACCTCCAGTTCCTCAGACGACTCTCGCACTTAGTCTGCTCAGTTCAGGTGACAGCACCTCAGGACAGGCCAACCATCTGCTCCATTGTTTCTCAATTTTTTTTTCCGTGCCCCTTTTAGAAAATATCTTATGCTCCATCAGGATATTATAGTTCAACATTCCTACAATTTCCCTCATCCTTGGTGGCTCCGCGTCCAGCCAGTGTTTAGCAATGCATTTCCTCGTTTGATATAATATCTTGGCAATTGCCAGGCTTGCCATTCTGTCACTCTCCAATTCTCCCACCGCTCCCAACAACATAACTTTAGGGTCTGCCGCCAATTCCCGACCATACACCTGCTTTATCAGGTCCAATATTTCCCCCCATAGGGTCCTCAGGGCCTCACATGACAAAAACATATGCAATATGTCTGCCTTCTCCTCCGTGCACCTAGGACATTTAGCATCCGCTCTAATACCCATCTGTTTTAATACCCACGGGGTGCGGTACACTCTGTGTATAAGGAAGAGTTGTGATCTCCTCTGCGCCAGACTGAGCGTTAAGTGACATGTGGACGCTAATATCTCCTCCCACTCCTCCTCGGTCAATGGACCGACATCCTGTTCCCATTTCGCTTTTACCAGCACCATTGGGTTTCCCAAGTGTTTGGACAGTAAGCTCCTGTACGCCATTGAGATCAGGCCTTTGGTCGTGTCAGCCCGTCCCACATACTCTAGGACCCCAAGAGCACAGACCGTCAGGTCCACCACATGCGCCTGCGCCTGTAGGGCATGATGGATCTGCAAATATTGGTAAAACATATTGTGCTCCAGTGGAAATAGGTCTTTCAACTGCTGAAATGATCTCAGCCCGTTATCATCATACAGGTGTTGTAATCGCCTAACCCCTGCCGATTCCCATTTTTGCATGCCCTCTAATTGGTATAATTCCCACAAGACCGGATTATGCCATAGGGGAGTATATTTGGTACACATTCCCACTCCCAGTATCTGTTTGCACTGCCACCATATTTTATGTATCAGGAGTAACGTTGGTTTAGCACTCGCCAATCTCTTAAAGGTATGCGCTTCCAGACCCTCTAGTGGGTTGAGTCCTCCCCCCAAATATGACAATAAACGTGCACTGGAGCCCCAGGTCTCTGTGTCCTCCCACCCCTTAAATTGTTGGCTCTGGGCAGCCAGGTAATATATCCAGGCATTTGGCAGCGCTACCCCCCCTTCGTCTTTAGGCAATTGCAATTTCTCCAATTTAATCCTTGGAACCCATTTTTTCCAGACCAGATCCCGAAAGAGATTGTGCAATCGTCTGAACCAGTGCTTAGGTATCCATACTGGGGAGTTATGAAGAATATATAAAACTTGAGGCATAAGGATCATCTTGATTAGATTAGTCCTCCCCAGAGCAGAGAGCGGGAGCCTGTTCCAGGCATCCACCTTATGTTTCACCTTGAGCAGCAGTGGTGAAACATTCAAAGACATATAGTCTTGGACCCTAGCCGTCACCTTATCCCCTAGGTACGTAAATTCAGAGACTATCGGAATCCGGGGTCCCACTCCAGTATCTACCATATTCACCGTGTCAAGTGGCATCAGAGCAGACTTGGTCCAGTTAATATTTAATCCCGAGAACTCCCCAAACCTTGTGATCGTATCCATTACTACCTTCAGTGTATTCTCAGTGTCCGTCATATATATTAAAATATCGTCTGCATATAGTGAAATTTTTTCCTCCATTTCTCCATATTGCAAGCCTCTTATATGCTCCTCCTGCCTTATGAGGCACGCCAGTGGCTCTACCGCCAAGGCGAATAGCAATGGTGACAGTGGGCACCCCTGGCGCGTACCCCGGGCCAGTGAAAATTTCTCGGACATTGCACCATTTACCCGTATGCGGGCTTTAGGGGCCACATACAACAACTGTACCCACTTCACGAAGTTAGGGCCGAATCCCATCTTTTCTATTACTCGCCATAGGTACCCCCATTCTACGCAGTCAAACGCTTTTGCGGCGTCTAACGTTAGCACCGCCCTTCCTCCTTGATCATCCAGTGTCGCCTGAAGTTTTAAAAACAGCCGCCTGAGGTTGACAGCCGTCGATTTGGAGGGCATGAACCCCGATTGGTCTTCATGCACAACATGCTGTACCACCCTGTTCAGCCGCAGGACCAATATCTTTGCCAAAATCTTGACATTCGATGTCAACAAGGATATTGGTCTGTAGGACTCCGGTAATTGACTGTCTTTCCCCTCTTTTGGGAGAACCACTATCGTAGCCTCATATAGGGAGTCTGGTATTTTACCTCTGTCAAAACTATCCTGCAAAGTACTCAAGTATTCTGGCGCTAGTTCCGTCCCATATTCCTTATAGATTTCCCCCGGTAACCCATCTGGACCCGGAGCTTTCTCATTTGCCATATCCCTTATCGCCTGTTCCAACTCCTCCAGTGAAATAGGTGCCTCCAAGCTTTCACAGTCCTCCCGGCCCAAGGTAGGCAAATTAATGTTTCCCAGGTACTCGTCCAATTGCTGTGTGTCGTAATGCACTTTGGATGTATATAGGTCAGTATAAAACCGCTGAAATATTTGCAAGATTTGCCCCGTGTGTGTCTCCACCCTCCCCCCTCCCCCCTAAGGCCATGAATGAAATTATTACTCCCATGCGGCTTTGCCATCCTAGCGAGTATTCTCCCCTGTCGTTTCCCCTTCTTCATAATATTTCTGTTTAAGGAATAATCGTTTATTATCCACCATTGTTAGTTGGTGATTTTTTAACAACGTCTGTGCCTCCACCCAATGTCTAAGTGTCTCCTCGGACCCCTCTTCTACATGTCTCCCTTCTGTTTCTGTCACCCGAACCTCTAAACTTTCTCCCAATTGCCTAGATTTAGTTTTAATTCGTTTAATATGTTGAATGAATACTCCCCTCAACCATGCTTTCATGGCATCCCATAACACCCCTCGCAGCACTGACTCAGTATTAAAATTTAAATATTCTTTAACCAGGTTCCGTATTTCCCCGCCATCTATCAATCTTAGCCAAAACGCATTCAGCTTCCAATTCCCGGGGTTCCTGGTATGCCTTACACCCACTTCCATCGTCACCGCCATCGGAGAGTGGTCTGACAACGCCCTCTGTAGGTATTCAATTTGCGCTATGTACGGCACTGCTGAAGCTGAGCATGCTACCAAGTCCATTCGCGAAAGTGACTGAAATGTGGATGATGCACACGAGTACTACCTCACCCCTGGAAGTTTATCTCTCCAAATATCCCGCAGACCCAATTCCTCCATTAATCTTCCAAAGGCAGTCAGGTCTCCTCTTTGCCCCCTCCTCCCCTATGAAACCTATCCAACCCTTCAGACATCACTGCATTAAAATCCCCCATCACGATTAGCGGTACCTCAGGCCACCTGGAGAGTTTCTCCGTAACTCGTTTCAGTACAGTGCTAGAATAAGGCGGAGGGATATACAGCACTACTAGAATACAGTTTTTGTTCTATTTTTAAGAGGCGTGGTGACTAAAAAGCAGCAATTCTTCTATTGTTTTTTATTCTATTTTTTTTACAGCGTTCACCGTGCGCTATAAACGACATATTCACTTTATTCAGCATGGCGATACGATTACGGCGATACCAAATGTTTATAGTTTTTTTTTATGTCTTATGGTGTTTGCACAATAAAATAATTTTTATTAAAAATCATTTACTTTTTGTGTTGCCTTATTCTAGGAGCCATACAGTTTTTGTCTTTTTTTCCATCAGGAAAGGCGTGTGAGGACTTGTTTTTGCGTAACGAACGGTAGTTTAGATCAGTACCATTTTTAGGTACATGCGACTTTTTGATCTCTTTTTTTTCCATTTTTTGAGAAGTGAAGTGACCAAAAAACTGTGATTCTGGTATGGTTTATTATTATTTTCTTTTACGGCGTTCACCGCGCGGGATAAATAACTAAATACTTTTGTAGTTCAGGCGGTTACGGATGCGGCGATATCAATTATGTATAGTTTATTTGTTTATTTATTTATTTTTATTAATAATAAAAGACTGTTAAGGGAAAAGGGGGGATTTTTACTTTTGTTACTTTTAAAACTTTTATTTTCTTATTTTTACACAACTTTTTTTTAACTTTTTTTAACTTTATTACTTTGTCCCACTAGTGTACTTGAGGGCAGGAGGCCCTGATCCCTATTCTAATACACTGCACTATATGCGTAGTTCAGTGTATTACAGCTGTCAGCTACTCACTGACAGCAAGGCTTCCATAAATGGCATAGCTGGATGCCATTGTTAGGCGTCCGGTTGCTATAGCCACCATCGCCAGCCGCTATCGTGTAGCGGGCCGATGATGGCAGCTTAACCCCTATAAGCCGCTATCGCTACTGAAAGCGGCTTCCAAGGGGTTAATCAGCGGGGACACAGCGATCAGTCTCCGCAGAAGGAGCTGCGGCGACTGTTGTACGAGTTAGCAGCTGTTACAGCTCCTGTATGTGTCGGGAAGACGGCCGAAATGGCCGTTCCTCCCGCGACATACTATTCCAGGGCTGAGCGCGAACGATGCACTTAGCACGAAGGAATAGTACGTCGCTGAGCGCGAAGGGGTTAAGCATCCGTTTCCTAAAATGTAATATTAGACTCCCTTTACAAGCGGCGACAATACGATTAAGCAAATATTTTCTTTACGTTTCCCAGTATATAATATGGTACAATAAATGGTGCCGTGAAAAAGTACAACTTGTCCTTCAAAAAACAATCCCTCATACGTTTTTTTTGGACCAAAAAATAAAAACTTATGGCTTCTGGAAGTTGGGGAGGAAAGAGCGAAAATTAAAAACCAAAAATAACTGTAAAAGTCAGGGGTTAAATATGAGGTTATAGGTAACATAAGTAATAATTCATGGCGTGATATATTTAGTAAAGTCCAGTTCATCTCATTCCACTATTGGACAGGAATAGTTGGTACACTGAAACTTGTAGAATTTCTAATTCTCTTGATGTAGGGATATGAATCTTGGACAATATGGGTGTAAGTATTAAAGGGGTTCTCTGCAAATAAACCTTGATCACTGTAAAATAAAAAATGTTATACAACTTTATAATATCCTTTGTGCTAAAAATTCTGTTTTAACTTTTGCTGTAATGGGATGAAAACACGGAGTGAAAACCCAAAGAAGCCAAATACTTCTCATGGATAGTAATATGCTACAATTGTATCCAGCCTAAGCAATCATCTGTAAACTAAACAGCATGGACTCTAAGGCCTCATGCACACGACTGTAATGGCTTTTATTCTACTCAAATACGGATCCCTATTCATCCAAAGTCATCTGCGACTCATTCGCATATAGGCACGCTGTCCACAAATACGTACCGTCATGCATCCTTAGTTCATCCGCATTTACGGATCCGCAAAAAAAAGAAATGGGAGTCTACAAATGATGTCACCACTATGTCGCAACCCCTTGAAAAGGTCACATGATCGCTCTGGCACCATTTTCTGTGGCATTTGTGCTTTGTGAGAGCTCTGTTGGAATCCTCGGCTGATATAACTTTGGTTTCTGGCATTTCTTTCGTTGCAAGGATGCACTACCCACGTGTGGTTCATGCTCTCATGCTCTTCTGGACTGGCTCGTCTCTCGGCGATTCGGACAGTAAGCTATGCTGGAAGAAGAACCGAAGAGGAGGAGGAGGTACTGGGTTCACCCCATTGTCTCCCAACAGCCCAGAAAGGTGCATTTCCATACCCTGTATGCAGACCTGCGGCAGCACCCGGACAAGTTTCACAACTTCTGCTACATGTCGATTTCCAGCTTTGACCGACGGTGCATCTCGGAGGAACGGCTCATCGTTTCTCTCAGGTAAGAACACCAAATGTCCCTTTTGTCCATTGCTGCCATGTCACCTTGCTACAGGTAGTATAACCGTAGTTGTCCCCTGTGCCCATTGCCGCCATGTCTCCCTGCTACAAGTAGTATATAATTGTAGTTGTCCCCTGTGCACATTGCCGCCATGTCATAATGCTACAAGTAGTATATAACCGTAGTTGCCCCTGTGCCCATTGCCGCCATGTCACTCTGCTACAAGTACTATATAACCCTGGTTGTAGCCTTTGCCCATTGCCACCATGTCACCCTGGTACTGCTAGCACTAATTATTATAAATATTTTTTTCACAGATTCCTGGCAACAGGGAACTCATTTGCATCACTGCATTTTGAATTTCTACTTGGGTGTTCCACCATTTCACAGATCATCTGTCTGACCTGCGAAGTCATCTGGCAGCGACTGAGAGCGACGATGATGCCACAGCCCAAGGCACAAGACTGGTTTCGGATTGCCGAGGGCTTTTACCAACAATCACAGTTTGCCAACTGTGTTGGCGCACTGGATGGTAAACACATTAGTGTGAAGAAGCCACCTCACTCATGGTACCTAGATTTCAATTACAAGCAGTATTTATTGGTGATGCTGTTCGCCTTGGCTGACAGCAACTACCAGTTTGTAATTGTAGATATAGGGGCCTATGGGAGCTCTTCAGATGCTGGCATCTTCAGGGCTTCCAGAATGGGTGAACGGCTTCAGTCCAAACAGCTCTCCGTTCCAGAACCGAGACAACTGCCTGGATCTACTGGACCTCCTGCCCCATTTCTCATCGTGGCAGATGAAGGATTTGGACCATATATTCTACGTACAGCACACATGGAGCTGAGCCTGCACCATAACCAATGGGCTGAAACTCTCCTGTAGCGGCAGGGACCAGACTGAGGTCTGATCTCCGGCAATTAACTCCCTAAATGGTGCGGTCAATTGCAACTGCAGCATTTGGTTGGTTTGTACGCTATCTGGATCCCTGTGACGCAATTGCGGGGGTGGCGATGTTTGCTATGGCAACTGTAGGCCTAACAATAGCCTACTGCTTGCCAAGTACAGAAGCCTATTAGGACCTGCTTAGATGCGGGACCTAATAAGCTTGCTGTCAGTTTATGACTGACAGGTCTAATACACTGCACTATGTATGTAGTGCAGTGTATTCGAATAGCGATCAGGTCTTCAGGCTTTCAAGTCCCCTAGTAGAAAAAAATATTTGAAAAAAAATAGTTTAAAGTTGCATAAACTAAAAAAACGCCTTTTTTCCCATAATAAAAGTTTTATTATAGGAAAAAATTGAAAACATTAAAAAAGTACACGTATTTGGTATCGACGCTTCCTTAACGTCCCCAACTATAAAACTTTAACATTCATTTTCCTGCATGGTGAACGCCATAAGTTTTTTTTATAGAAAAGAATGCCAGAATCACAGATCAGCTCGCCACCCAATTCACTGATTGTGACTAAAGAGTAAAATGTATATACTTTATTAATATCTCGCTAAAATCAGGGGTACATTCACCACCGTGACAAAAGCCCAATGTGCTCAAAAATTTATTTGAAAATGATTTTATATTTTATTCACTGATTCTATTGTAAACCCTGCAAAATGAATATTTTCGTATGATATATGGTGTTAGAACGTTTAAACATTGGTGTAACAGTGAATCACTCCCAGACATGTACTGGAGTAACCAGGAAAAGGATTCCTGAGAACCACAGTGTCAGGGTAAAGATATCGATAACACTGCCACCTACGCTAAATTCCCCTTCTCATATTGAACCTACATGTTTCTATCTCAACATTTCATCAGGGGTCTTATTCATTATAGAGCTAGCTACTAAGCCAGCAACATTAAATTGTGCAAACATTTCATTCCATATGCACAAACACAAAGCGTACTCACATTGATATTAGCGGCACGCTTCTCTCTGGACTCGGAGTATATATAACTTATACTCCGCCCCCTATGCTGAGGCCAAGCCCCCATATCGACCAATCATCGTCACATGCGCAAGCAGTGACTTGCGGATATTTAATGCCGGGCGCGTCATGTGACATGCCCACCATACACATCCACCATACACGCATGCGCAGAGTAGGGGAACGGGGCGTATCTGGCTGCAGCCTCAAGCCTTTCCTATCTAGAAGGAGGAGTAACCTATTCCTATGGGAACAAAGGACGCTGCCCAGCTCCAGACAGCGTCCTGGCACACCACTATAATCCATGCATAAGTAATCCGGCACTATAGGAAGTGAATTAAGAAAGGTATTAAATTGACCACCAGTAGATTAATCACAAGTTGATTAACCACTAGTATTGGGGAACCTAGAAGATAGACATAGATAAAGCCCCAAAACCAATACAGAAGGATAGGCAAATATATAAATGACTGGACTCATATAGATATGAGTTTAGATAAAGCATGTATAATTTATCTGCTCGTTTAGCCCATCTGGTTGTATACATGCTAACCTATAGATCCACTGGGCTTCTTTTCGCAGGATCAAGTTGTCCCAATCCCCACCTCGTTTAGGTGGACACACCAATTCTATTGCCTGAAAATGAAGACATTCAGCGTTTCCTTGATTTTTCTCATGTACATGTTTGGAAACGGGGGTATCACTTGTATTTTTCACGTGCCCTACATGTTCTCTAATACGCCAATGAAATTGCCAAATGGTCTTACCTACATAATTCAGTGGGCATGGACACGTGATCAAATACACAACCCCCGCTGTTCTACAATTAACAAAGTCCTGAATGTCGTATTCAATTAACAGGTTCCCGACCGCTGGCCGTAAATATACGGCCAGCGGTCAGGGTCTCTAAAGTCCGGCGTATAGTATATATACGGCCGCACTTCAGAGACTGTGCACGCGCGATCGCGTGCACACAGCTCTATGCCCTGGCTGTTGCTAACAGCCATGGGCACTGGGCAGAATGTCAGGGGTCAATCTTTTGGCCCCTGAACATGTGATCGCTGTGACAACCAATCACAGCGATCACATGCATTTCTGCATAGAAAACAGTGTGCACGCGATCGCGTGCACACAGCCCTGTGCCCTCGCTGTTACCAACAGCTCTGGGCACTGGGCAGAGTATCAGGGACCAATCTGATGGTCCCTGAACATGTGGTCGCTGTGACAACCAATCACAGCGATCACATGCATTCCTGCTTATAAAACAGTGTGCACGCGATCGCGTGCACACAGCCCTGTGCCCTCGCTGTTACCAACAGCTCTGGGCACTGGGCAGAGTATCAGGGACCAATCTGATGGTCCCTGAACATGTGGTCGCTGTGAAAACCTATCACAGCGACCACATTTGTTTTATTTTGACTTTTCTGGCAGTAAATCTCCTGCCTCTTTTCTTCTCCTCAAACATTGTTTCAGTTTGAGGAGAAGAAGAGACTCGGGAGAATTGCTGCCAGAAGAATACAGTTACAGTTACAAAAAAATACAGTTACACTCTAAAACATTCTCTGTATAGATAGATTTCTATCTATCTATACAATCTATCTATCCATCTATCTTTTTTTCTATCTATCTACCTTTCTTTCTTTTATTCTATTAGAATAGGCAGGTAGGGAGTATATAATTATATATATATCCACATATATATAATATATATAGCAATAGCGGTTTATTTTTTTGTTAGCGGTAGTGTAGATATATATAGCAGTTAGTTTGTGTGTTTTATAAAAAAAAAAAAAAAAAAAAAATTTGTTTAGTTAGTGTTAGTGTTAGTTACGTCATGGCGAGGAAGTTGTTTAGCGCCGAGGAGGCATACGCCATGCTGTGGTCTGAGTCGGAGACCGCATCAGAGATGGCGTCCGAGATGGAACCTGTTTTAGGTAGTGACGATGACAGCGTCACTTCAGGTTCATCTTCAGGGGACGTTGTCCCTGATGCAGTCGAAACTGCAGAACATGAAAGCGCAGGGCCAAGTAGCGCTGTGGCACGGGAGAGCCTGGTCCCTCCAGTCCAGGCTCTTGTATGGGCACCTGCCCCATCTTTTGGGCCTAGAATCCACGGATTTACGGCCACTCCTGGCATAACCGTGGACAATACAAATTTTGTCCAAATGGATTACTTCCATTTATTTATAACGGACGACATCCTAAATCAGATTGTCCACGAAACAAATTTATATGCCACGCAATATATAAGGCAGAAACCTTCATCCACCCATGCCAGAGATTGGACGCCCACCAATTTGCAGGAATTCAAAAAAATTTTGGGGCTCACCCTAAATATGGGTATTGTCAAAAAGCCCTCCATTAGGTCTTACTGGTCAACAAGACCCGCCCAAGCCACCCCAGTATATTCTGCAGTAATGCCCAGGTCTCGTTATGAGACAATAATGAGGTTCCTCCACTTCAATGACAACGCACAGGCCCCCCCAAGTACCGATGCAAACCGGGATCGGTTGTTCAAAATAAGACCGCTAATAAATTCCCTGAATAATTTATTTCTGCAACTCTACACCCCTGAGCAGAATGTAAGTGTGGACGAATCCCTCCTCAACTTTCATGGCAGACTTAGCTTTCGCCAATATCTACCTTCCAAAAGGGCAAGATATGGCGTTAAGCTCTACAAATTGTGTGAAAGCGGGTCAGGATATACCACCGCCTTCAGGATTTATGAAGGGCGGGACCGCACAATAAATGTTCCTGGATGCCCCCCTGATCTTTCCACCAGCAGTAAGATTGTGTGGGAGATAATGCAGCCTCTGCTTCACAAGGGGTACCACCTGTACTGTGATAATTTTTATTCTAGTGTGCCCCTGTTTAGGCATTTGCATGCTGCAAGGACTGGGGCATGTGGTACCATGCGCAAAAACCGAATTGGTTTTCCACAGCAATTAGTGGGGAAGCGCATGGTAAAGGGGGACTCCTGTGCTTATGCATCTGAAGAATTGCTGGCGGTCAAGTTCAGGGATCGCAAAGATGTGTATGTGCTAAGCACGATTCATACCGCAGGAACAGTGGCAGTGAGGGAAAGGGGGGCAACATCGGACAAGCACAAACCAGTGAGCGTGTCCGAATATAACAAGTACATGGGGGGGGTGGATTTAAGCGACCAGGTTTTACAGCCCTATTTAGTAAAACGCAAAACTAAAACCTGGTACAAAAAGGTGGCCATTTATTTGTTACAGGTGGCCATCCACAACTCATTTGTGCTCTATAAAAAAAACAGAGGCAGAGACACATACCTGGATTTCCAGGAAAAAATTATTGAAGGCCTCATTTTTGATGTTCAGGACACCCGAGAATGCCCCCAGTCTGAGGATGTCACGCGACTGACTGAAAGACACTTCATCAGTCGCATTCCCCCAACAGCAACCAGAAGCAACCCCCAGAAAAAGTGCCGCGTCTGCAGAAAAGACGGGCACCGCAAAGATTCCCGATATTTCTGTCCCTCATGTCCCTCGCAACCAGGCCTGTGCATTGAGCCATGTTTTAAAAAATACCACACTGTTCTGAATTATTAGATTTTAGTTAATTTGTTGAAAATATATTTGCCCTACATTACGTTTTTATTTTTCCCATGATTTTACTCCAAGGGTGAGGGAGGGAATGGGTGGGTGGGGGGTGGATGTCATGTTTGCATATTCTCTAAAGTTCATCTGCTAGAGAGCTCCATTTGCATTAACCTGAAATTTCTTATTTTAGAAAACCCCAAAAAATAAATTCCCATTATACCCCTAGATGAATATTTTGGGATTTCTGCTTCAAGAGCAGATATTTTGGAAGTGTTATAGAAACTCTGTTGAGTTTTGTAAAACCAGCTTTGAAAAAAAGCGATATGTGAAATAATCTTCTTCTATCCTCCGCCCTCCTACATCTCTATGTGATAAATAAGGCCACATATTTGGTATCCCCATGCACGGGAGAAGAGGAAGAATGTGAAATGCGATGAATTTTGTCCGTGGTCTATGCTGTGTGTGAAAAATGCTAGCATAAACTGACGCATTTGCTAAAAAAAAAAGCTAATTTTATTTTGATCCATCTTATTCAAGAAACTTTCAGAAGAAAACTGGACTGTCTAAAAATATGATAAACCCCTTGAAGAAAACCTTGTGGGGTCTACTTGTGTGAATGAAGTCATTTATGGGGTGTTTCTAATCTTTCAGCAGCATTACGCCCACCAGAAAACAGTATGCTGCTATAAAATCAAGTGCAGAATTCCTGGACCAAAAAGCCTCCTTTTATGCCAAGCCCTGGCACATGCCCGCACAGTGAATAAGGCACACATATTTGGTATCCCCATGCACGGGAGAAGTGGAAGAACGTGAAAGGAGATGAATTTTGGCCGTGGTCTATACCGTGTGTGAAAAATACTAGCCTAAACTGACGCATTTGCTAAAAAAGTCCTGATTTTATTTTGTTCCATCTTATTCAAGAAACTTTCAGAAGAAAACTGGACTTGCTAAAAATATGATAAACCCCTTGAAGGAAAACTTGTGGGGTCTACTTGTGTGAATGAAGTCATTTATGGGGTGTTTCTAATGTTTCAGCAGCATTACGCCCCCCAGAAAACAGTATACGGCTATAAAATCAAATGCAAAATTCCTGGACCGAAAAGGCCAAAAAGCCTCCTTTTATGCCAAGCCCTGGTACATGCCCGCACAGCGAATAAGGCACACATATTTGGTATCCCCATGCACAGGAGAAGTGGAAGAACGTGAAAGGAGATGAATTTTGGCCGTGGTCCATACCGTGTGTGAAAAATGCAAGCATAAACTGGCGCAATTGCTAAATTCTTGCATTTTTTTCCAATTTTGCCCACTTTAGAGAAAAAAATAAAAATGATATATACTGACAAATGCCACTAAAACAAAGCCCTATCTGTCCTTTAAAAAGAGTGTAAAATTCAAAGATGAAATTTATTCACCTGCAGAGTTATAGTCATCTAAAGAAGCGCATAGCAAAATTGTGAAATTTGCTCTGGTCATTTAGCTGTAAAACAGCCTAGTCCTTAACCGGTTAAGGTGGCGACACTTTGGAATTTCTTACAAGTCTGAATAAAGTTACAGGCTGTGCAACCCCCACATCTATATGTGCCCAGAACCTTCCGGTCCAACCATGTTCCATGACCAGAGTGTCCTCCCACCAGCCGAGGTACAGATTAGCATAAGTAGGTGCTGCTGGACTCCCCATCGCCGTACCCCGCTGCTGATGGAAAATTCGATCTTCGAAGACAAACATGTTCCTTTCCAACACCAAGTGCAGTAGTTGAAGGACAAAGTCATTTTGAGCCACATATTGAGTGCCTCTTTACATAAGAAAATAGCCCACTGCTTGGCAGCCCAGCCCATGTGGTATCGAGGAATATAATGCCTCTACATCCAAGCTTGCCAGCATAGTTCCTCTTTCCAAAGTAATACCATCAATTTGTTTAAGTACGTCCATCGTATCACGTACATAAGATGTCAGACTAAAAACGAAAGGACGCAGGACTACATCAATATATGTGCTGACATCCTGGGTTAGATTATTAATGCCTAACACAATAGGCCTACCACGTAACGGGGGATAACCCTTGTGGATTTTTGATAGACTATTGAAACATGCCATAGTTGGAAATAAGTTCACTGGGATTTATCAGTGCATTACTTTTTGAGTTGAGTAGTATGTCCTCACACATCTTTTTTGTAATCCTCCCTAATCATAATCACGATATTCCCACCCTTATCGGATGCTTTTAAAATTATATTTTGCTTCTTCTCTAACGCAGTTAAAGCCTCACGTCGCAAACCAAATTTTTTTTATAAAAAGTGATCAAAAAGTTACATGTAGCCCAATAAAAACTACAGCTTGTCCCGCAAGTAACAAGCCCTTGCACAGCTTTGTCGATGAAAAAATAAAAAAGTTATGGCTCTTAGAATATGGCAGCCTAAAAAAGATACGATTTATGTGATAACGCTGTAAAACATTAAAACCGATATACATGGTATCGCCGTAATCCTATCAACCCGCAGAATAAACTTAATATGTCATTTATAGCGCATGGTGAACGCCATAAAAACAAATAAAAAACATTGCCAGAATTGCCATTTTTTGGTTACCTTGCTCGCAAAAAATTAAATAAAAACTGATCAAAAAAATCGCATGTACCCCAAAATGGTACAAGTGAAATCCACAAATTGACCCACAATAAATTAGCCCTCACACAGCCCGGTGGAGAAAAAATAAACAAGTTCTGGCTCCCAGAATATGAAGACACAAAAAGTGCAAAGTATATTCCAAAAGCGGATAAGATCGGGCACCATTTATCAGTGCGACACTGGCCAAACATCTATGAATTATTTATTTACCGCATTATTATACCCTCTTATTAAATACTGATGTACTCCGCACAGCTCACATATGCCCCCACATTATAAAATGAAATGTCAGAAAAACCCCAAACAGGGGGGCGGAGCTAGCTGTGCTTTGTGATGGTCGCTTGATCCCGGAGCTCCTCACAGAGACACTGACTTCTACAGCTGGAGGGCGATTAAACTGCACAAAATGGTCCGTACGAATAGAGAAAAGTCGTGTGAACCCCGGGGGATACCGAAAGTCGGAAAATCTCAAGCGGAGATGGAGAGATTTCTCCAAAAGAAACATGCTTCCCCGGCGGGTAAAAGCAAGATGGTGCCGGCACCGCTGAACCCGTCAGAAGAGATCAGGGGAGAGGACTCTGATGAAGACAGCTCAGGTACGCAATCTGATGCCGCAGGCAGGGTAGACCCTCTCCCTATCACTAGAACCTTTTTCAAAAAAGCCCTGGCCAGTGCAATGTCTCCGATCCTGAAATAATTATTCTCTATTAAGATGGACATTCAACACGTGGGGCAGAGGGTAGCGATATTGGAGGACACTCAGTCGGCCATTATACAGCAGGCAGATGCCTTACAGACCGTAGTGGCCTCGCAGTTCACCCACATGAACCAGGCATACTTGCAGTTAGAGGATCAGGAAAACCGCAGCAGGCGGAAGAATATCAGGCTGCGCGGCATTCCGGAGTCTATCACTGCAGAGGATATTTTACCCACAGTGAGAAACATATTTACGTTGTTATTGGGACAAGACAAGGCAGCGCAAGTTATAATTGAGCGTGCTCACAGAGCACTGAGACCTAAACCGGCAAAGGAAGAACCGCCTAGAGATGTTATATGTGGGCTGCTTAATTTTCTGGATACGGCGGCCATTTTGACGGCTGCGAGAGGGTCTTCGGACCTGAAATTTCCGGACCACAAGATCATGGTCTTTCAGGATTTGGCGGCTAGTACCTTGGCCAAGCGACGAATGTTGAAACCCCTGACCAAAGCCCTGAGATTGCAGAAGATTCCCATTCGTTGGCTGTTCCCATTTGGATTGGCAATTTTAAAAGAGGGAAGGCAAATTACTATCCGCACTCCGGAGGATCTTGATAAGGCCTGGTCCAAATTGGATATGGAGAAAATTGTTGTACCAGATTGGATGCCGATACAAAGGGACACTCTCTCGCTAAAGGTACCCGACCCACATGGGTGGCAAAAACCCCAGAAATTCAAAGCCCCGCGCAGCAGGAAGAGAACGGTACCTCAGTCTGGGGATTGAATTGCATACCCGGAGCTCCTTGAAATGGGACTACCTCATTGATATTATTTTCAGCGTTGGTGATGTACGATTGATGCACTGAAAATGCAGTTTAAATTCCTGTGGTGGGATTCCTCCCACATGGTAATGGGAGAAGCTTCAAGACTCGGACGGGTTTGTTGTTATGTGCTCATCACCGGGGACGTTATCTGTTGCAATTTAGTATTGTGTGGGTCCCTTCTGGGTCACTTTTCTCTGCTCTCATCCCTCCATATATTGCTTTACCGCTATATTGCTATATTGTTATGTTTTCATTTAATTTCTATATTCACTTATACATAGAAGTCAGTGTTCTCCATACCTATCTCAAAAGGCTGGGTACCTACTCCCCCCCCCCCCACTATGTCACTCGTGGGCTGTCATGTAATGGCTTGAACAGCGGCCTCTATGGGATAAGAGGCGCATTATTTATACCACATTTCACAGGATATGGTGCAGCCTCACTTTCTTCTCTCAAGTTCTCTATGTATATAGTTGATTGTATGTTTTATTTGTGTCCGGTACTACTCTCTTCACCACGATCAGTAGCTGACAAGGTCAGACGGGTAATATGTCACCACTTACTTACTTGACGCTTAATGTAAATGGGTTTAGCACACCCCAAAAAAGGTCCCAGGTCTTCTCTATGCTGAGACAGGATACGCCAGGGGTATTAATGCTTCAGGAGACACACTTTAGACACAACCTTGTACCCACTTTGCCTAGGTCCACATACAGTCAATGGTTCCACAGCACTCACACATCTGCCTCGAGGGGGGTCTCCATAGGTATTCAAAAAGACCTACCTTTTCAGGTAGAGTCCTCGAAAATTGATCAACAGGGCAGATATGTCTTCCTGAAAGGGTCCCTATGCAATACAAAAATGACCATTGCCAGTTTGTATGCTCCTAACGACAAACAAATAGCCTGGCTGCTAAAGGTTCTACGTTTATTTAAGAGGTTTGGAGAAGGTGGTTTGAGGGGATCTGAACTTAGTGTTAGATTCTGATTTCGACTGATTTCGACTGTTGTCTGACCCCTTCTCTATAAAAAACAGCACTCGTCAGGGCTGCCCGCTCTCCCCAGCTCTTTTCATACTGACAATGGAACCTCTATTGTTGACTATGAGACAAATTGATGAAGTCAGAGGATTAAAAGTAGGAGATGTAGAACATAAAATTGTGGCTTTTGCTGATGACCTCCTTTTGTTAATTTCTAACCCACTATCAGCAATACCCCATATAGTTGCTCTATTTGACAAATTTGGTTTTATATCAAATTTTAAAATTAACCTTAGTAAATCAGAAGCACTTAACATTAACGTCTCGTCGCAGACTATCTCACAACTGCAAAGTTGCACTCCATTCAAGTGGCCTCCCAAAGCCATAAAATTTTTGGGGATTATGATCCCAGCTGACCTTGGGGAATTGTTCTCCATTAATTACAAACCCCTCTTTATCAAAATTCGTTCACAAATAGGGTCCCTTAAGTTGCCATTCCTCTCGTGGTTTGGTAGGAAAAACTTATTGACTACGTATATACTTCCACAGATCATGTACCTGCTGACTTCCTTGCCCATTGGGGTCCCGAGAAGCTACTTTCGGAACTTTAAATCCTTGTTTACATCCTTCTTATGGCATCCTAAACGCCCCAGACTAGCCTATAGCCTTCTCTCACAGAAAAGAGAACAGGGAGGTATTTCGCTTCCTGACTTGGAACTGTATTTCTATGCTAATCATCTCTCACGATGGACGCAGTTATCTAAAAGGGGGGATTTGAGTCCTATCACTAAGGGGATGGTTCGTGTATGTCATACTGCAGGAGCTCTGAACATGACGGGGAAACTCCTCTCCCCACTGGCGCCACTGAGTGTTCTACCGTCCTTCCTGGGTAGAAAGTCTGATAGAACGGCAGACTTTTGGAGGAGGCTGAACAACGTCAAGATATCGGTTCTCTTGGACCCATTGGGTCCTCCAAGCCTTGCACAGCTATTTGAGGAACAGGGGTTGAGGCGTCCGAATGCATTACAAGTTGCGGATTATGTAGCAACAACAGATATGTTCAAGGCTGTCTCCAGGACGCCTCAGGCTGATCCGACATGGTTAGAAAATTACATCCTATTACCAACTACCCCTGCAAAGATTCTGTCCAAATTATATAGAGGTCTTCTAATGGGTAAGTCTGAACAGAAACCCCATTATTTGGGGGCTTGGGAGAGGGAATTGGGGAAATTCTTTTCCAAACTTGAATTGGAATATGTATTGAAACATGCTCACGGTTTCTCCAGATGTGTGCGTATACAGGAGAATTCTTACAAACTTGTCATGAGATGGTATCGGACGCCTGAATCCCTTGCCTCTATAGGTCTAGTGAATGTCAATACCTGTTGGAGATGTCATGAGGGGCCAGGTTCTTACCCACATATATGGTGGAGCTGTCCTAGAATAATTAGTTTCTGGAAGGGGATTGAGAGTGCTATCAACACTATCTGCTCTACGCAGATTAAGTTAACGGCAGAGTTAGTGTTCTTATGGCTGCCTCAGCCTGGCTTTACACCCTCCATATACAACTTGCCGACACAGATGATCTCGGCAGCTAAATTGCTCATTCCCACATTTTGGAGACAGACTAACCCACCTACAGAAGAACTATGGTCGGATAAAATGCAACATATTTGCCGCATGGAGGAGTTGGCAGCTTGGGTAACTCAAACCAGGGACCGTTTTCTAAAAGTGTGGAGCCCATGGCTGTCCCAGTGCATAGGCAAGACGGGTTCTATGTAATGTTTAGACAACTCTCCACATTTCTTTACATCTAATGTCCATCCCTTCCGTAAGTCATTTGCCGGGCCGATATGCTGAATCTTGGGGTAGCATGAAGCATGAAGTGAGTTTTCCTTTATACAGAATTGATTAAAGGTGCTGTAGTACTGGAATTGTTATTTAATTGTTATTCATTTGTTATTCATTGTTTAATGAATTGTATGTGCTGTCACTCACAGTTATTAGATTATTAATATTCGTAAAGTGCAAGATTTAGTAAATTTCATGAGGGTAGTCTTGTTTGTCAGGATTCTATTGCCTTCGCGTCACCGACTGGTGATTTATTATTCTTTTGTCTTTACCCACATGCTAAACAATGTAAAGTTTGCAATCTTTGTTTATCTGCTTCTGGTCATGCACAATAATAACTGTTTGTTATGTATTATTTACTGTTTAATAAAAAGAGATTTTTCAAAAAAGAAAAACTCCAAACAGAACAACTACCAAGCAAAATCTGCACTCCAAATGCCAAATGGTGCACCCTCCCTTCTGAACCCTACAGTGTGCCCAAACATCAGTTTACGTCCACATATATTAAATCGCCATACCCGGGAGAACCCGATTAATAGTTTATGAAGTATTTGACTTCAGTGGCACAAACTGGGCACAACATATTGTGCACTTAAATGGAATCAGTGGCCATTTTCACTTTGCACTATCTGCTACGCATTAATGCCTACTTGATAAATGCCAAGAGGGGAGTAGTTTCCGAAACTGGGTCACTTCTTGGGGGTTTGTTTTACTATTTGACCTCGGATCCCTGAAATTGTGGAACATTGCTGTGAAAATAACCAATAAAGAACTCCAATGTGCATGGTGTTCTTTCAATTCTGAGCCCTGTCATACTTCTAGGCAAATGATAAATGCCTTCAGCGGTGTGGTTTCCAAAATTGGCTCACTTCTTGGGGCTTTTATCACTGTACTCTGGTACCTCAGGGGCTTTGAAAATATTGTATGGCGCTCGAAAGCTATCCAGTAAAATGTGAGCTCCAAATGCCAAATAGCACTCCTTCCTTTCTGAGCCCTGCCATGTGCCCTACTGCCATACTCGGGAGATATTGCGTAACATATCTTGGGGTGTTTTTCTCCTATTACCCCTTGTGAAAAGGAAAAATTAGGAGCTAAATCTAGATATTTTTGGAAAAAATAAAAATTTAAATTTTCACTGCCTAATTCTAATCAACCTAGGAAACACCTGTGGGGTCAAAATGCTAACTACACCCCTAGATGAATGCCCTGAGGAGTGTAGTTTCAAAAATTGAGTGACTTCTCGGTGTTTTCTACTGTACTTGTACCTCAATGGTTCTGCAAATATGACATGTCGCCTAAAAAACAATCCTGCAAAATCTGCAGGAAAAATAGTGCTCCTGCCCTTCTGTACCCTACCGTGTGTCCAAACAGCAGTTTAAAACCACATATGGGGTATTTCCGTACTAGGGAGAGATTGCTTTACAAATGTGTGGGAGGTTTTTCTCCTTTATGGATTGTAAAAATGAAGAAATTCTACAATTTAGTGGAAAAAGTGTAGAGTTACATTTTCACGACCTAATTCCAATAAATTCTGCAAAAGACATGTGGGGTGCTCACTATATCCCTGGATAGATTTCTTGTGGGTGTAGTTTCCCAAATGGGGTTACTATAGTTAAATACACAAATGGGACCAGGTTTATCGGTTGCAGTCTTTTAGCTGGAACGGACCTTGGCGGTTACAGTTTCAAAGTGGTACAGGCGGTTTTTGAACTGTAAATGCGCACGGCGCAACTCATTTCATTTTCGTTACACAGACTCACGACACGTGAGACATTCTCCTTGACTGAGCTTCTGGCCACTCTCTATTCGACAAGTATCCACAGCCTCCACCTGCCTTAGTTCAGGAGCTCTTTCCCTTAGGAGGAGGTCCGTAACCACATGCAGCAGACACAAGATCTCCCAATCAAAAGTCACTCGGATCAGCCGGTTTTGGTCAAGGTTACTGGTGCATACCGCCCAGCAGGATCTTAACAGCAATAAAAGCTTGCACAACTAACTCCTCTCCAAAATCCTTTCTGCTGTTTCGGTTCCGCCGCCAGTCCCATGCAGTATTTCGTCCTCACAGTTGACAGAATGCTCCACTGTACTCTCTCAATCAAGGACCATCACTCTCCACTGACGTGCTCTCTGCAGCCAACAACAACAACAACAATGAAGCATGGCACACACTAAATCACCTCCTTTTATAGAATTAGCTCTGCCTACTTACAAAGTCTGTGCAGCATTATCTCAGGTGTCCACATCAAGACAAGAGTCTACCAACATCTCTCACATACCTACCATATTGCCAAATCATCACAGCTTTAACCCCTTCCCGACATTTGTCGTATGGATACGTTATGGAAAGCCAGTGCTTCCCGCAAATTGCCATATCCATATGACAAATGGATGGCACGGATTTAGAAGCTGAGTCAGTGCTATCGTCAGCTGTATGTTACAGCTGACACCCTGATATAATGGTGGGGACCAAAATTAGCTCTGATGTCCGCCGTTAACCCCTTAAATGCAGCAGTCAAAAGTGACCGCTGCATTTAAGGTGTTTGTAGCCAATTGCCTCCCCAGGTGGCGAAATTGCCAGGGGGCAGATGGCTGCAATGCCAACCGGAGGCCTAACACTGGCCTCCCGATCTGCCTAGTACGGAAGACTCCTAGGCCCCACCTGGAGGCGGGTCCTAAATGGCTTCCGGTACTGATGGGAAGAAAGAGCTGGCTCAGAAGCTGAGCCTGCGTCATCAGTCGTGGGTGTTAGCCTAATCGGCTTGCTGTCAATGAACGACTGACTGTTTTAATACATTGCGCTACATAGGTAGTGCTATGTGTTAGAAGATAAATCAGAAATTAGACCTTCAAGTCCCATAGTGGGTCTAAAAATAAATGTAAAAAAAGTTAAAAAAAAGTTGTAAAAAATAAAATAAAAGTTTCAAGTAATAAAATAAAACACAATAGCCTATTTTCCCTTATTAAGTCCTTTATTATTGAAAAAAGATATAAACCATACATATTTTGTATCGCCGCGTCCGTAACGGCCTGAACTGTAAAAATATTATGTTATTTATTCTATGTGGTGATAGGAAGAAATTGAGACAGCACTCCAAAATATTCAAAAAATAAAGATCCTTTTATTCCACGTGTGTGCAACATTTCAGCTCAGTACGAGCCTTTCTCAAGCATGAGAAAGGCTCGTACTGAGCTGAAACGTTGCACACACGTGGAATAAAAGGATCTTTATTTTTTGAATATTTTGGAGTGCTGTCTCAATTTCTTCCTATCCTGACTGAGGGGTCACTCTTGGACTGTGACCTAAGAGAGAAATTATTGTCCTGTGCTGCTGATTTGTTTCTATCTATTCTATGTGGTGAATGCCGTAAAAAATTAACATAAAGATCAATGCCAGAATTGCTTTTTTTTGGTCACTTTGCCTACCAAAAATTGGAATAAAAAGTGCTTAAAAAGCCGCATTTATGCAAAAATGTTATGAAAACTATAAAAACTATAGCTCAGCTTGCAAAAAACAAGCCCTCATATAGCTCCATCAACGAAAAAATGAAAACGTTATGGCTCTCAGAACATGGTGACAGAAAAAATATTTTTACTAAACAGAAAAAAAGTGCTATAAATTTGGTATCGCCGGAATCGTACTGACCCGCACAATAAACGTAACATGTAATTTATAATTCATGGCGAACGCTGCATAAAAAAAATTAGAAAACTCTGCCAGAATTGCTGTTTTTTGGTCACCTTGCCTCCCAAAAATAGGATAAAAAGTGATCAAAAAGTCTCATGTACCTCAAAATGGTAGCAGTAAAAATGACAGCTGGTCCCGCAACAAAACAGCCCTCATCCACTACGTCTCTAATAAAAGTAAAATAAAATTAGGGAACCAGGAATGGGAGGGCCCAAACATATCTTCTGGAAGCGAGGACACCTGCATTATACCAGAACACTTCCCAGCAAAATTCCCCAAACTGCAGAGGTGCAGAGTGTGTACCAAAATGGGGATAAGAAATGACACCATTTATCAGTGCGACACTGGCCTGTGCATAAAAGATTACTTGACAGCGTAACACACATCTATGGATTATTGTTTTTTTCTTTTTTACCCAATTATTATGCCCTGATGTACTCCGCACAGCTTTCATGTACCCCCACGTTATAAACTGAAACACGAGTAATACTCCAAACAAAACTACTACCAAGAAAACTCCAAATGGGCGCTCCCTCCCTTCTGAGCCCTACAGTGTGCCCAAAAAGCAGTTTACTTACACAAATATACCCGAGAGAACCCTTTTAACAATTTTTGGGTTGTGTGTCTCCAGTGGCACAAGCTGGGCACAACATATTTGCCACTGAAATGGCATATCTAGGGAAAAATTGCAATTTTACTTTGCACCATTTGTAGCGCATTAATTTATAGAAAAGACCTGTGGGTAAAAATGCTCACTACTTTGTCGACAAATTAGGCCTCAATTTTGCATTGTACATTTTCCGTCCTGAGCTCTGTCGAATGTCCAAGCAAAAGATTAGGGCCAGATGTAGGATATTTCTAAATCTGGGAATCACAGCATAATAGTTAGAGAGCTGTCTTTTCATGGTGGCACAAGCTGGGTACCACATATTGGCATAGCTATGGAAAAATTGCCATTTTCACTCTGCAACATTGAGTGTACACTAATTTCTGGAAAACACCTGCAGGGCTAACATGCTGACTACATCACTAGGTGAATAACTTGAGGGGTGTAATTTCCAAAATGAGGTCACTTCTGGTGGGTTTCCACTGTTTTGGTACCATAGAGGCTTTGCAAATGCGACATTGCGTCCCGAAACCAATCTAGCAAAATCTGCACTCCAAAAGCCAAATGGTGCTCCTTCACTTCTGACCTCTACCATGTACCCAAACAGTAGTTTATTACCACATATTAGGTATTGCCATATTCGGGAGAACTTGCTTTACAAATGTTGAGGTGTTTTTTCTCCATTTTTCGTTAAGAAAATAAAAATGTTGCGCTAAATCTAAGTCTTATTGGAAAAAAATTAAATTTTTATTTTCACTGTCCAATTCTAATAAAATCTATAAAAGTCCTCTGGGGTCAAAATGCTCACTACACCCCTAGATAAATTCGTCAAGGGGTATAGCTTCCAAAATGGAGTCACTTTTGGGAAGTTTCCAAAGTTTTGGTCCCACAGGGGCTTTGGAAAAATAAAAATGCATATTATCTGCCCAAAAAGCAGTTTATTACCACATATGGGGTATTTCCATACTCTGGAGAAGTTGTTTTACAAATCTTGGGGGCTTTTTCTTCTTTATTCCTTCCTCGTTTTTTTTTCAGCGAAAATGACATCTTATTGGAAAAAAATTAGTTTTTTATTTTCACGTCCAAATTCTAACAAAATCTATGAAGCACCTTTGGGGTAAAAATGCTAGATGAATTTCTCAAGGCGTGTAGTTTCCCAAATGAAGTCACTTTTGGGAAGTTTCCATTGTACTGTTACCTTAAGGGGCTTTGCAAATGCGACATGGCACCAAGAAACCAATCCAGCAAAATCTGCACTCCAAAAGCCAAATGGCGCTTCTTCCCTTCTGAGCCCTGCCATGTGCCCAAACTGCAGTTTATGACGACATATGGGGTATTTCCATACTGGAGAAGTTGCTTTACAAATGTTGGTGGCTTTTTCTTCTTTATTCCTTGTGGAAATTGATTTTCTTTTTAGCTAAATAACATCTTATTGGAAAATAATATGCATTTTTTATTTTGACATACAAATTCTAATAAAATCTGTGGGGTCAAAATTAGAGATGAGCGAACTTATCAAAAGTTCGGTTCGGCTAGTTCGCCGAATTTCACTAAAAAGTTCGATTCGGACCGAACTAGTTCGGACCAAACCTGTCACTTCCGTGCGCCGAGCATGCTACTGTCCAGGGTGCTGATAGAGTTAATGGGCTGCACTAACTCTTTCAGCAACCTTGACAGTACATGCTCGGCGCGCGGAAAATACAATTTTAATGTAATAAAAAAATAAAAATAATACGTTCGTACTTACTTTCCTCCTGTCCGGACTCCAGCGATGACGTTTTATCCCTTTCGCCGCTGCACAGGCTGTAGTGGCGGTCACGCACGTCAGGATGATGCTTCATCCCACGTGACCGCCTCTGCAGCCAATCACAGGCTGCAGCGGCGACATGGATGAAACATCATCGCTGGGGGCCGGACAGGAGGAAAGTAAGTATGAACGTATTTTTTTTTTTTTGGCATGTATGTATGTATGTTGGCATGTATGTATGTTGTCATGTATGTATGTATGCAGTATGTATGTATGTATGTTGTCATGTATGCATGTATAAACACCGAAAAAGGCCATACTTACAAATGGACACAGCCAGGTCAGAAACACTGATGAAGGCGAGTGAGCAGGTGCTTTAAATAATAATAGCCACTCCCACTAGTCTTGAGAGGAGTGGTATGTGGTGCATGGGATGTGTAGTAAGAAATAATAAATGAATAGTGTATGTGCAAGTGTAATAATGTAAGTGAAATATAGGGGGCAGTAATGAGTAAAGTGCCTAAAAAATAAATGAATAATGGGATGCAAGTGTGTGAAACATGGAGGGATAGTGTGTAAGTCATGAGGCGCAACGTGTCTAGCCAGGTAGAAGCCTATTTGTGACGCCTTGATAATTCATAGAGCGGGCTACCCTGCTTGCTAGGCCAAACAACAACACACCATGCTCTCCCAGCATCAAAGACCTGGCTGTTTCCAAAAGAAGCGAATATAAGTAATAATGAAAAATACCTGGGGTATTAGTGATCATTTTGGCCAAAAGGCCGCAAGCTCGCAATCCACGACAAGGATCCCCAGACTTGCGAGTCCCTAACTGGAGCGAAAAGCTCCTGATGTACAGACAAAACAGATAAAAACAAGGACATTTATGCAAAAACACCGAAAAAGGCCATACTTACAAATGGACACAGCCAGGTCAGAAACGCTGATGAAGGCGAGTGAGCAGGTGCTTTAAATAATAATAGCCACTCCCACTAGTCTTGAGGGGAGTGGTATGTGGTGCATGGGATGTGTAGTAAGAAATAATAAATGAATAGTGTATGTGCAAGTGTAATAATGTAAGTGAAATATAGGGGGCAGTAATGAGTAAAGTGCCTAAAAAATAAATGAATAATGGGATGCAAGTGTGTGAAACATGGAGGGATAGTGTGTAAGTCATGAGGCGCAACGTGTCTAGCCAGGTAGAAGCCTATTTGTGACGCCTTGATAATTCATAGAGCGGGCTACCCTGCTTGCTAGGCCAAACAACAACACACCATGCTCTCCCAGCATCAAAGACCTGGCTGTGTCCAAAAGAAGCGAATATAAGTAATAATGAAAAATACCTGGGGTATTAGTGATCATTTTGGCCAAAAGGACGCAAGCTCGCAATCCACGACAAGGATCCCCAGACTTGCGAGTCCCTAACTGGAGCGAAAAGCTCCTGATGTACAGACAAAACAGATAAAAACAAGGACATTTATGCAAAAACACCGAAAAAGGCCATACTTACAAATGGACACAGCCAGGTCAGAAACGCTGATGAAGGCGAGTGAGCAGGTGCTTTAAATAATAATAGCCACTCCCACTAGTCTTGAGGGGAGTGGTATGTGGTGCATGGGATGTGTAGTAAGAAATAATAAATGAATAGTGTATGTGCAAGTGTAATAATGTAAGTGAAATATAGGGGGCAGTAATGAGTAAAGTGCCTAAAAAATAAATGAATAATGGGATGCAAGTGTGTGAAACATGGAGGGATAGTGTGTAAGTCATGAGGCGCAACGTGTCTAGCCAGGTAGAAGCCTATTTGTGACACCTTGATAATTCATAGAGCGGGCTACCCTGCTTGCTAGGCCAAACAACAACACACCATGCTCTCCCAGCATCAAAGACCTGGCTGTGTCCAAAAGAAGCGAATATAAGTAATAATGAAAAATACCTGGGGTATTAGTGATCATTTTGGCCAAAAGGACGCAAGCTCGCAATCCACGACAAGGATCCCCAGACTTGCGAGTCCCTAACTGGAGCGAAAAGCTCCTGATGTACAGACAAAACAGATAAAAACAAGGACATTTATGCAAAAACACAGAAAAAGGCCATACTTACAAATGGACACAGCCAGGTCAGAATCGCTGATGAAGGCGAGTGAGCAGGTGCTTTAAATAATAATAGCCACTCCCACTAGTCTTGAGGGGAGTGGTATGTGGTGCATGGGATGTGTAGTAAGAAATAATAAATGAATAGTGTATGTGCAAGTGTAATAATGTAAGTGAAATATAGGGGGCAGTAATGAGTAAAGTGCCTAAAAAATAAATGAATAATGGGATGCAAGTGTGTGAAACATGGAGGGATAGTGTGTAAGTCATGAGGCGCTTGTATGCATGTATGTATATATGTGCATGTATGTTTGCATGTATGTTGGCATGTATGTATATATGTGCATGTTTGTATGTATATTTGCAGGTATATACAGTGAAGGAAATAAGTATTTGATCCCTTGCTGATTTTGTAAGTTTGCCCACTGTCAAAGACATGAACAGTCTAGAATTTTTAGTCTGTATTGGTTCAGAGCGCACAAGATAGAAGGAGGTGCACGGATAGGGTCCCAACCCAACTGTATATGTAGAAATATCCGGCACACAGAAATATCCGGATATTTCTACATAGTCTAGAATTTTTAGGCTAGGTTAATTTTACCAGTGAGAGATAGATTATATAAAAAAAAAAAAAAGAAAATCACATTGTCAAAATTATATATATTTATTTTCATTGTGCACAGAGAAATAAGTATTTGATCCCTTTGTCAAACAAGACTTAATACTTGGTGGCAAAACCCTTGTTGGCAAGCACAGTCAGACGTTTTTTGTAGTTGATGATGAGGTTTGCACACAAGTTAGATGGAATTTTGGACCACTTCTCTTTGCAGATCATCTGTCGCTTGGCAACTCGGATCTTCAGCTCCCTCCATAAGTTTTCGATGGGATTGAGGTCTGGAGACTGGCTAGGCCACTCCATGACCTTAATTTGCTTCTTTTTGAGCCACTCCTTTGTTGCCTTGGCTGTATGTTTCGGGTCATTGTCGTGCTGGAAGACCCAGCCACGAGCCATTTTTAACCCCTTCCCTCTTTAGCCACTTTTGACCTTCCTGACAGAGCCTCATTTTTCAAATCTGACATGTGTCACTTTATGTGGTAATAACTCCGGAATGCTTTCACCTATCCAAGCGATTCTGAGATTGTTTTCTCGTGACACATTGGACTTTATGTTACTGGCAAAATTTGCTCGATATGTTCAGTATTTAATTGTGAAAAACACCAAAAATTAGCGAAAAATTGCAAAAATTAGCATTTTTCTCAATTTAAATGTATCTGCTTGTAAGACAGGCAGTTATACCACACAAAATTGTTGCTAATTAACATCACCCATATGTCTACTTTAGATTGGCATCGTTTTTTGAACATCCTTTTATTTTTCTATGACCTCACAAGGCTTAGAACTTTAGCAGCAATTTCTCACATTTTCAAGAAAATTTCAAAAGGCTATTTTTACAGGGGCCAGTTCAGTTGTGAAGTGGTTTTGAGGGCCTTATATATTAGAAACCCAAAAAAAGTCACCCCATTTTAAAAACTTCACCCCTCAAAGTATTCAAAACAGCATTTAGAAAATGTCTTAACCCTTTAAACATTTCACAGGAATTAAAGCAAAGTAGAGGTGAAATTTACAAATTTCATATTTTTCTGCAGAAATACATTTTTAATACAATTTTTTTTATAACACAGAAGGTTTTACCAGAGAAATGCAACTCAATATTTGTTGCCCAGTTTCTGCAGTTTTAGGAAATATCCCACATGTGGCCGTAGCGTGCTACTGGACTTAAGCACCGGCCTCAGAAGCAAAGGAGCACCTAGTGGATTTTGGGGCCTTATTTTTGTTAGAATATATTTTAGGCACCATGTCAGGTTTGAAGGGCTCTTGCGGTGCCAAAACAGTCAAAATCCCCCAAAAGTGACCCCATCTGGGAAACTAGACACCTCAAGGAAATTATCTAGGGGTGTAGTGAGCATTTTGACCGCACAGGTTTTTTACAGAAATTATTGGAAGTAGGCCGTGAAAATTAAAATCAACATTTCTTCAAAGAAAATGTAGGTTTAGCGATTTTTTTTCTCATTTCCACAAGGACTAAAGGAGAAAAAGCACCGCAAAATTTGTAAAGCAATTTCTCCCGAGTAAAACAATACCTCACATGTGGTAATAAACGGTTGTTTGGAGACACGGCGTGGCTGAGAAGGGAAAGAGCACTATTTGGCTTTTGGAGTTCACATTTAGCAGGAATGGTTTGCGGAGGCCATGTCACATTTACGAAGTCCCTGAGGGGACAAAACAGTGGAAACCCCCCACAAGTGACCCCATTTTGGAAACTATACCCCTTGAGGAAATTATCTAGGGGTATAGTGAGCATTTTGACCCCACAGGTTTTTTGCAGAAATTTTTGCAAGTAGGCTGTGAAAATGAAAATCTACATTTTTTCAAATAAAATGTAGGTTTAGCTAATTTTTTTTCATTTCCACAAGGACTAAAGGAGAAAAATCACCATAAAATTTGTAAAGAAATTTCTCCCGAGTAAAACAGTACCCCACATGTGGTAATAAACGGCTGTTTGGACACACGGCGAGGCTGAGAAGGGAAAGAGCGCCATTTGGCTTTTGGAACTCAAATTTAGCAGGAATGGTTTGCGGAGGCCATGTCACATTTACAAAGCCCCTGAGGGGATAAAACAGTGGAAACCCCCCACAAGTGACCCCATTTTGGAAACAACACCCATTGAGGAAATTATCTAGGGGTATAGTGAGCGATTTGACACCACAGTTTTTTTGCAGAAATTATTGGAAGTAGGCCCTGAAAATAATAATCTACATTTTTTCAAAGAAAATGTAGGTTTAGCTAATTTTTTCTCATTTCCAGAAGGACTAAAGGAGAAAAAGCACCACAAAATTTGTAAAGCAATTTCTCCCGAGTAAAACAATACCCCACATGTGGTAATAAACGGCTGTTTGGACACACGGCAGGGCTTAGAATGGAAAGAGCACTATTTGACTTTTTGAGATCACATTTAGCAGGAATGATTTGCGGAGGCCAGGTCACATTTGCAAAGCCCCTGAGGGGACAAAACAATGAAAACGCCCAAAAAGGGACTCCATTTAGGAAACTACACCTCTTGAGGAATTCATCTAGGGGTGTAGTGAGCATTTTGACCCCACAGATGTGTCATAGAATTTATTAGAATTAGGCAGTGAAAATAAAAACAGTCCTTTTTCTTCAATAAGACGTAGCTTTAGCGCAAATTTTTTCATTTTCTCAACAAATAAAGGAAAAAAAGAACCCAACATTTGTAAAGCTATTTCTCCCGAGTACGGCAATACCCCATATGTGGTCATAAACTGCTGTTTGGGCAAACCGCAGGGCTCAGATGGGAAGGACCGCCATTTGGAGTGCAGATGTTGCTGGATTGGTTTCTGGGCACCTGTGGGCCCAAAACAGTGGAAACCCCCCAGAAGTGACCCCATTTTGGAAACTACACCCCTCAATGCATTTACCAAGGGGTGTAGTAAGCATTTTAACCCTGCAGGTGTTTTGTAGAAATTAGTGTGCGCTCAATGTTGCAGAGTGAAAATGGGATTTTTTTCCATAGATATGACAATATGTGGTGCCCGGCTTGTGCCACCATAACAAGACAGCTCTCTAATTATTATGCGGTGTTTCCCGGTTTTAGAAACACCCTACATGTGGCCCTAATCTTTTGTCTGGACATATGACAGGGCTCAGAAGTGAAGAGTACCATGCGGAGTGGAGGCCTAATTTGGCGATTTACAAAGTATTGGTTCACAACTGCAGAGGCTCTGATGTGAAATAATAAAAAGAAACCCCTGATAAGTGACCCCCACTATGGAACTGCACCCCTCAAGGCATTAATTAAGGGGTGAAGTGAGCATTTTCACCCCACAGGTCTTTTCCATAAATGAATGCGCTGCGGATGGTGCAAATTAAAAATTAATATTTTTCCCTAGATATGCCATTCAGTGGCAAATATGTCATGCCCAGCTTATGACGCTGGAGACACACACCCCAAAAATTGTTAAAAGGGTTCTCCCGGGTATGACGATGCCATATATGTTGAAGGAAACTGCTGTTTGGGGACGCTGTAGGGTTCAGGGCCGAGGGAGCACCATTTGGCTTTTGGAGAGCGGATTTTGCTTGGTACTATATTTGTTTGAGTATTGCTGGTGTTTTATAATGTGGGGGTACATGTAAGCGGGGCGGAGTATATAAGGGGCATAGTCAGGTGGTATAAAAAATAAAAATAATCCATAGATGTGTGTTACGCTGTGAAGCAATCCTTTCCGCACAGGCCAGTGTCGCACTGATAAATGGTGTCATTTCTTATCCCCCTTTTGGTCCACACTCCGCGCCTTTGTAGTTTGGGGAATTTTGCTGGGAAAGTATTATCCTGGTATAATACGGGCACCGTCGCTTCCAGCGTATATGTTTGGGCCCTCCCCTTCCTGGTTCCCTAATTTTAGGTCCTTGATAAATCGCCTCTTCAAACAGAAGAAATGTTCCCCTCGGGCACAACTGCATATTTTTTTATTTCCTGACTTATTGGAGCCATAACTAATTTTATTTTTCATAGACGTAGCGGTATGAGGGCTGGTTTGTTGCGGGACGAGCTGTAGTTATTATTGGTACCATTTTGGGGTACATGCAACTTTTTGATCACCTTTTATCCTATTTTTTGGGATGCCAGGTAAACAAAAAAACGCAATTCTGGCACAGCTTTTTTTGTTTTTTTTTATACAGCGTTCACCACGCATTATAAACTACATGTTAACTTTATTCTGCGGGTCAGTACGATTCCGGCGATACCTATTTTATAGCACTTTTTTATGTTTTACAACTTTTTGCACAATAAAATTACTTTTGTAAAAAGAATGTATTTTTTCTGTCGCCAAGTTGTGAGAACCATAACGTTTTAATTTTTTTGTCGACTGAGTTGTATGAGGGCTTGTTTTTTGCGGGACGAGCTATAGTTTTTATAGGTACCATTTTTGGATACGTGCGACTTTTTGATCACTTTTTATTGTAATATTTGTAGGGCAAAGTGACCAAAAAACAGAAACTCTGGTAACGTTTTTTCCGGGTTTTTTTTACGCTGTTCACCGCGTGCAATAAATGATATAATATTTTGATACCTCCGGTCGTTACGGTCGCGGCGATACCAAATACATATGGATTATTATTATTTTTCAATAATAAAGGACTTGATAAGAGTAAAAGGGGGATTGTGTGTTATTTGATTACTTGAAACTTTTATTGTTTGCAAACTTTTATTTTGTGCACTTTTTTTTACACTTTTTTATACTTTTTTTACACTTTTTCTCAAGTCCCACTAGGGGACTTGAAGGTCCAACGGTCAGATTTTTTTTTTTCTAATACATTGCACTACCTATGTAGTGCAATGTATTAGATCTGTCAGTCATTCACTGACAGCAAGCCGTTTAGGCTTCGCCTCCCGGCGGGGCCTAATTCGGCTTCCGTAATGGCAGAGCAGGAGACCATTGTGTCTCCTGTTGCCATAACAGCAGTCGCCAGTCCCGATTGCCTGTCAGGGCTGGCGATCTGCTTGTAACCGCTACGATGCAGCAATCGCTTTCGATTGCTGCATCGAAGGGGTTAATGGCAGGGATCGGAGCTAGCTCCGGTTCCTGCCGTTACAGGTGGATGTCAGCTGTACAGTACAGCTGACCTCCACCGCTGATGACGCCGGATCAGCTCCTGACCCGGCGCCATCTTGCCGGCAGCTACGGAAGCCGATCAGGCTCCGCCGTCGGGCGGATCTTGACCGGCTTCGGTGCTAGGCAGACCGGGAGGCCAGTATTAGGCCTCCGGTTGCCATTGCAGCCACCGGAACCCCGGCAATTTCATTGCTGGGGCTCCGATGAGCTGCAAACACCTTAAGTGCAGCGATCGCGTTTGAGCGCTGCACTTAAGGGGTTAATGGCGGGGATCGAAGCTAATTTCGGTCCCCGCCGTTACAGTCGGATGTCAGCTGTAAGATACAGCTGAGATCCGACGATGATGGCACCGACTCAGCTTCTGAGCCGGTGCCAAACGTTTGACGTACATGAACGGCATTTTGCGGGAAGTCAATGCTTTCCATGACGTACATGTACGTCAAATGTCGGGAAGGGGTTAATGTCCTGGTGGAGGGAAGGAGGTTGTCACTCAGGATTTGACGGTACATGGCTCCATCCATTCTCCTATTGATGCGGTGAAGTAGTCCAGTACCCTTAGCAGAGAAACACCCCCAAAACATAATGTTTCCACCTCCATGCTTGACAGTTACATAGTTACATAGTTACATAGTTACATAGTTAGTACGGCTGAAAAAAGACACATGTCCATCAAGTTCAACCAAGGGAAGGGAAAAGGGAACGGAAAAATTTCTACACATAGGAGCAAATATTTTTTTGTTCTAGGAAATTATCTAACCCTTTTTTAAAGCCATCTACTGTCCCTGCTGTGACCAGCTCCTGCGGTAGGCTATTCCATAAATTCACAGTTCTCACTGTAAAGAAGCCTTGTCGCCTCTGCAGCTTGAACCTTTTTTTCTCCAGACGGAGGGAGTGCCCCCTTGTTTTTTGAGGGGGTTTTACAAGGAACAGGATTTCACCATATTTTTTGTATGTGCCATTAATATATTTATATAAGTTAATCATGTCCCCCCTTAGTCGTCTTTTTTCAAGGCTAAATAGGTTTAATTCTTTCAATCTTTCCTCATAACTTAAATTCTCCATGCCCCTTATTAGCTTCGTTGCTCTTCTTTGTATTTTTTCCAACTCCAGGGCATCCTTTCTATGAACTGGAGCCCAGAACTGAACTGCATATTCTAGATGAGGCCTCACTAATGCTTTGTAAAGTGGCATTATTACATCCCTGTCCCGCGAGTCCATGCCTCTTTTAATACACGACAATATCCTGCTGGCCTTTGAAGCAGCTGATTGACACTGCATGCTGTTATTGAGTTTATGATTTACAAGTACACCCAGATCCTTCTCAACAAGTGAATCCGCCAGTGTAGCGCCCCCTAGGACATATGATGCATGCAGGTTGTTGGTACCAAGATGCATAACTTTACATTTATCTACATTAAACTTCATTTGCCAAGTGGACGCCCAAACACTTAGTTTGTTTAAATCTGCCTGTAATTCATGAACATCTTCCATAGTCTGAACTATATTACATAGCTTGGTGTCATCTGCAAAAATAGAAATAGTGCTATTAATCCCTTCCTCTATATCATTAATAAATAAGTTGAATAATAGTGGTCCCAGCACTGAACCCTGGGGTACACCACTTATAACCGGTGACCATTCAGAGTAGGAATCATTGACCACAACCCTCTGGATACGGTCCTTGAGCCAATTCTCAATCCAATTACAAACTATATTTTCTAAACCTATAGTCCTTAATTTACCCATTAGGCGTCTATGGGGGACAGTGTCAAATGCCTTTGCAAAGTCCAAAAACACTAAATCCACAGCGGCCCCTCTGTCTAGACTTCTGCTCACCTCTTCATAAAAACAGATTAGGTTAGTTTGACAACTTCTGTCCTTAGTAAAACCGTGCTGGCTGTCACTTATAATGCTATTTATTGTCACATAATCCTGTATATAGTCCCTCAATAGCCCCTCAAACATTTTCCCCACGATGGATGTTAAGCTTACTGGTCTATAATTACCCGGGGAAGACCTAGAGCCCTTTTTGAAAATAGGCACCACATTTGCCCTGCGCCAGTCCCTTGGCACTATACCAGTCACTAGAGATTCTCTGAATATTATGAAAAGGGGGACAGAAATAACTGAACTAAGCTCTTTAAGAATTCTAGGGTGTAACCCATCTGGTCCCGGAGCCTTGTGCACATTTATTTTATTTAATTTAGCTTGGACCATCTCTACATTCATCCAATTCAGTATATCAACTGATATATTAACAGAACTGGCACCGGCTACATCAGCTGCTCTTTCTTCTGTTGTATATACAGAGCTAAAGAACCCATTTAGTAACTCTGCCTTCTCTTGATCCCCTGTGATCAACTCCCCATTACCATTATCTAGGGGTCCTACATGTTCAGACCTTGGCTTTTTTGCATTTATATGCTTGAAGAATTTTTTAGGATTTGTTTTACTATCCTTGGCCACCTGCCTTTCATTTTGTATTTTTGCTAATTTTATTACATTTTTACAGATTTTATTAAGCTCTTTATATTTTACAAAGGCTACAGCTGTACCCTCAGATTTGTATTTTTTAAATGCCCTTTTTTTGTCATGTATTGCCCCTTTCACAGAAGGTGTAAGCCATGTGGGGTTTAATTTGAGTCGTTTATACTTATTACCTGTAGGAATAAATTTTGCACTATAATAACTCAAAGTAGATTTGAAAATCTCCCATTTATCATTTGTTCCATTATTTGACATTAGTTCTTCCCAGTCTATATCCTGAATTGCCGCCCTCATCCTGGGGAAATTGACTTTCTTAAAATTAAATGTTTTTGCCCTCCCAGCCTGCGTTTGTTTTTTACAGTATAGGTAAAATGTAACTATATTATGATCACTGTTACCGAGGTTTTCACGAACATTGACATTCCCAACAAGATCTGCATTATTAGAAATGACCAGATCCAACAGAGCTTCACCTCTAGTCGGGTCTTCCACAAACTGGCCCATAAAATTTTCCTGCAATAGGTTGAGGAAATGTCTCCCCTTTGCAGTTGAAGCCGAACCATGACACCAATTAATATCCCGGAAATTAAAATCTCCCATTATCACTACAGTACCCGCCTGTGCAGCCCGCTCCATCTGTTTATATATCTGACCTTCCATCTCCTCAGTTATATTGGGGGGTCTATAGATTACACCAAAAGTAATTTTTTCAGTGTTTACCTCCCTTTCTAGTTCCACCCACAAGGTTTCAACCTCCTCACAGTCTTGACCCACTATTGTCTCTTTCACACTCGCCTTCATATCACTTCTCACATACAGACATACACCACCACCTTTCCTATTTGTCCTGTCTTTACGAAAAAGTGTAAAACCCTGTAGATTTACAGCCCAGTCATGTGAAGAGTCCAGCCATGTTTCAGCAACACCAACTATATCTATATTTTCTTCCAGTATCAAGGCCTCCAGCTCCCCCATTTTGCTTGCTAGACTTCTGGCATTTGTGAACATACACTTTAACTTGCCTGTCAGTTTTTCACTTTTATTATCAGAAATGTGATTTGACATTAATCGGTCCTTTTTATTTACACTGATGTTTTGTAACGAAAGGATCTCCTTATCTTGTTGTCTAGTCCTCTCCCCACATTCTGTTTCTCCCCCCACCAATATAGTCTGACCCCTCTCTAACCTGGCTACCCCTTTTTTTTCTACATTGACCTCCCTCCTCAGCCCTAGTTTAAATACTCCGCCACCCCAGCTAGAATTCTCTCCCCCAGCACAGAGGACCCCCTTCCATTTAGGTGCAAATCATCTGCAGAATACAGTTTGTACCCCAATGAAAAGTCAGCCCAGTGCTCTAGGAACCCAAATCCTTCTCCTCTACACCAAGACTTCAGCCATGCATTTAACTCCCTAAGCTCCCGCTGTCTTTCCTGTGATGCGCATGGCACAGGCAGTATTCCTGAGAATACAACCTTGGAGGTCCTTCCCTTCAGCTTGTAGCCTAGTTCTTTAAAATTATTCTTAAGGCTCCTCCACCTACCATTTATTCTGTCGTTGGTACCGACATGGACCACGACAGCTGGATCATCACCAGCCCCTCCCAGCAATTTGTCCACCCGTTCCACCACATGCCGAACCCTGGCACCAGGGAGACAGCAAACCATTCGGTTGAGGCGGTCTTGGCGACAAATTATTCTATCCGTCTTCCTGATTATAGAATCCCCTACAACTATCAATTGTCTTGGCTTGCCTGCATTACCATCCCGCCGACTACTAGCTGGGCTGTTCTCCCGGCTGTTAGGGAGATCAGTATCCACTAGGGCTGCCTTTTCTGAGACTGACACCCTCGCATCATCACCCAACCTGGCAATTTTGCTTGGAATGCCAGAAACCGGATCGGCCTTCCTTGTCTTTGACCCCTTTCTACTGCCCCTAACTACATTAACCCAGCTACTTACCTGATCCTGCTCACCCATGTCTTCACCCTCCAGTTCTAACCCACTAACTGCATGCTCTGTGAGCAGCAAGCTCCGCTCAAAATTGTCTATCCTCCTCAGTGGGGACGGTGTTCTTTGGGTCATAGGCAGCATTTCTCTTCCTCCAAACACGGCGAGTTGAGTTAATGCCAAAGAGCTCAATTTTAGTCTCATCTGACCACAGCACCTTCTCCCAATCACTCTCAGAATCATCCAGATGTTCATTTGCAAACTTCAGACGGGCCTGTTCATGTGCCTTCTTTAGCAGGGGGACCTTGTGGGCACTGCAGGATTTTAATCCATTACGGCGTAATGTGTTACCAATGGTTTTCTTGGTGACTGTGGTCCCAGCTGCCTTGAGATCATTAACAAGTTCCCCCCGTGTAGTTTTTGGCTGAGCTCTCACCTTCCTCAGGATCAAGGATACACCACGAGGTGAGATTTTGCATGGAGCCCCATATCGATGTCGATTGACAGTCATTTTGTATGTCTTCCATTTTCTTACTATTGCACCAACAGTTGTCTCCTTCTCACCCAGCGTCTTACTTATGGTTTTGTAGCCCATTCCAGCCTTGTGCAGGTCTATGATCTTGTCCCTGACATCCTTAGAAAGCTCTTTGGTCTTGCCCATGTTGTAGATGTTAGAGTCAGACTGATTAATTGAGTCTGTGGACAGGAGTCTTTTATACAGGTGACCATTTAAGACAGCTGTCTTTAATGCAGGCGCCAAGTTGATTTGGAGCGTGTAACTGGTCTGGAGGAGGCTGAACTCTTAATGGTTGGTAGGAGATCAAATACTTATTTCTCTGTGCACAATGCAAATAAATATATATCATTTTGACTATGTTATTTTTTTTATTTTTTTTTATATAATCTATCTCTCACTGGTAAAATTAACCTAGCCTAAAAATTCTAGACTGTTCATGACTTTGACAGTGGGCAAACTTACAAAATCAGCAAGGGATCAAATACTTATTTCCTTCACTGTATATGTATGTATGTATGTTTGCATGTGTGTATGTTTGCATGTATGTATGTTTGCATGTATGTATGTTTGCATTCATGTATGTTTGCATGTATGTATGTTGTCATGTATGTATGTATGTATGTATGTATGTGCATGTATGTTTGCATGTATGTTGGCATGTATGTATATATGTGCATGTGTGTATGTATATTTGCATGTATATATTTGCATGTATGTATATATGTTTGCATGTATGTATGTTTGCATGAATGTATGTTTGTATGTATGTTTGCATGTATGTATGTTTGCATATAGTTACATAGTTACATAGTTACATAGTTTGTACGGTTGAAAAAAGACACATGTCCATCAAGTTCAACCAAGGGATGGGAAAGGGGAAGTGGGATGGGAAAGGGGAAGTAAAAAATTTCTACACATAGCAGTTAATATTTTTTTGTTCTAGGAAATTATCTAAGCCTTTTTTAAAGCCATCTACTGTCCCTGCTGCGACCAGCTCCTGCGGTAGACTATTCCATAGATTCACAGTTCTCACAGTAAAGAAGGCTTGTCGCCTCTGCAAGTTAAACCTTTTTTTCTCCAGACGGAGGGAGTGCCCCCTTGTTTTTTGAGGGGGTTTTACATGGAACAGGATTTCACCATATTTTTTGTATGCGCCATTCATATATTTATATAAGTTAATCATGTCCCCCCTTAGTCGTCTTTTCTCAAGGCTAAATAGGTTTAGTTCTTTTAATCTTTCCTCATAACTTAGATTCTCCATGCCCCTTATTAGCTTCGTTGCTCTTCTTTGTATTTTTTCCAACTCCAGGGCATCCTTTCTATGAACTGGAGCCCAGAACTGGACTGCCTATTCTAGATGAGGCCTCACTAATGCTTTGTAAAGTGGTAATATTACATCCCTGTCCCGCGAGTCCATGCCTCTTTTGATACACGACAATATTTTGCTGGCCTTTGAAGCAGCTGATTGACACTGCATGCTGAAATTTAGTTTATGATTTACAAGTACACCCAGATCCTTCTCAACAATTGACTCCCCCAGTGTAGCTCCCCCTAGGACATATGATGCTTGCAGGTTTTTCGTACCCAGATGCATAACTTTACATTTATCTACATTAAACTTCATTTGCCAAGTGGACGCCCAAACGCTTAGTTTGTTTAAATCTGCCTGCAATTCACAAACATCTTCCATAGTCTGAACTATATTGCATAGCTTGGTGTCATCTGCAAAAATAGAAATAGTGCTATTAATCCCATCCTCTATATCATTAATAAATAAGTTGAATAATAGTGGTCCCAGCACTGAACCCTGGGGTACACCACTTATAACTGGGGACCCTTCAGAGTAGGAATCATTGACCACAACTCTCTGGATACGGTCCTTGAGCCAATTCTCAATCCAATTACAAACTATACTTTCTAAACCTATAGTCCTTAATTTACCCATTAGATGTCTATGAGGGACAGTGTCAAATGCCTTTGCAAAGTCCAAAAACACTATATCCACAGCGGCCCCTCTGTCTAGGCTTCTGCTTACCTCTTCATAAAAACAAATCAGGTTGGTTTGACAGCTTCTGTCCTTTGTAAAACCATGCTGGCTGTCACTTATAATACTATTTATTGTCACATAATTCTGTATATAGTCCCTCAATAGCCCCTCAAACATTTTCCCCACAATTGATGTTAAGCTTACTGGTCTATAATCACCCGGCGAAGACCTAGAGCCCTTTTTGAAAATAGGCACCACATTTGCCCTGCGCCAGTCCCTTGGCACTATACCACTCATGAGAGACTCTCTAAATATTATTAAGAGGGGGACAGAAATAACTGAACTAAGCTCTTTAAGAACTCTAGGGTGTAACCCATCTGGTCCCGGGGCCTTGTGTACATTTATTTTATTTCATTTAGCTTGGACCATATCTACATTCATCCAATTCAGTATATCAACTGATATATTAACAGCACCGGCAGCGGCTACATCAGCTGCTCCTTCTTCTGTTGTATATACAGAGCGGAAGAACCCATTTAGTAACTCTGCCTTCTCTTGATCCCCTGTGACCAACTCCCCATTACCACTATCTAAGGGTCCTACATGTTCAGACCTGGGCTTTTTTGCATTTATATGCTTGAAGAATTTTTTAGGATTTGTTTTACTGTCCTTGGCCACCTGCCTTTCATTTTGTATTTTTGCTGATTTTATTATCTTTTTACAGATTTTATTAAGCTCTTTATATTTTACAAAGGCTGCAGATGTACCCTCAGATTTGTATTTTTTAAATGCCCTTTTTTTGTCATGTATTGCCCTTTTTACAGAAGGTGTAAGCCATGTGGGGTTTAATTTTAGTCGTTTATACTTGTTACCTGTAGGAATACATTTTGCACTATAATAACTCAAAGTAGATTTGAAAATCTCCCATTTATCATTTGTCCCATTATTTGACATTAGTTCTTCCCAGTCTATATCCTGAATTGCAGCCCTCATCCTGGGGAAATTGGCTTTCTTAAAATTAAATGTTTTTGCCCTCCCAGCCTGCGTTTGTTTTTTACAGTATAGGTAAAATATAACTATATTATGATCACTGTTACCAAGGTTTTCACAAACATTGACATTCCCAACAAGCTCTGCATTATTAGAAATGACCAGATCCAACAGAGCTTCACCTCTAGTCGGGTCTTCCACAAACTGGCACATAAAATTTTCCTGCAACAGGTTGAGGAAATGTCTCCCCTTTGCAGTTGAAGCCGAACCATGACACCAATTAATATCCCGATAATTAAAATCTCCCATTATCACAACAGTACCCGCCTGTGCAGCCCGCTCCATTTGTTTATATATTTGACCTTCTATCTCTTCAGTTATATTGGGGGGTCTATAGATTACACCAAAGTAATTTTTTCAGTGTTTACTTCCCTTTGTAATTCCACCCACATGGTTTCAACCTCCTCACAGTCTTCACCCTCTAATGTCTCATTTACACTCACCTTCATATCGCTTCTCACATACAGACATACACCACCGCCTTTCCTATTTGCCCTGTCTTTCCGAAACAGTGTAAAACCCTGTAGATTTACAGCCCAGTCATGTGAAGAGTCCAGCCATGTTTCAGCAACACCAACTATATCTATATCTTCTTCCAGTATTAAGGCCTCCAGCTCCCCCATTTTGCTTGCTAGACTTCTGGCATTTGTGAACATACACTTTAAAGAGGCTCTGTCACCAGATTTTGCAACCCCTATCTGCTATTGCAGCAGATAGGCGCTGCAATGTAGATTACAGTAACGTTTTTATTTTTTAAAAACGAGCATTTTTGGCCAAGTTATGACCATTTTTGTAGTTATGCAAATGAGGCTTGCAAAAGTCCAAGTGGGTGTGTTTAAGGGTATGTTCACACGGCCTATTTACGGACGTAAATCGGGCGTTTTTGCCCCGAATTACGTCTGAAAATAGCGCCTCAATAGCGCTGACAAACATCTGCCCATTGAAAGCAATGGGCAGACGTTTGTCTGTTCACACGAGGCGTATATTTACGCGCCGCTGTCAAATGACGGCGCGTAAATAGACGCCCGCGTCAACGAAGTGACCTGTCACTTCTTTGGCCGTAATTGGAGCCGTTATTCATTGACTCCAATGAATAGCAGCGCTAATTACGGCCGTAATGGACACGGCATTCAAGCGCCTGCACATGCCGGTACGGCTGAAATTACGGGGATGTTTTCAGGCTGAAACATCCCTGTAATTTCAGCCGTAACGGATGCCCTCATGTGAACATACCCTAAAAGTAAAAGTCCAAGTGGGCGTGTATTATGGGCGTACATCGGGGCGTTTTTAATACTTTTGCTAGCTGGGCGTTCTGATGAGAAGTGTCATCCACTTCTCTTCAGAACGCCCAGCTTCTGGCAGTGCAGACACAGCGTGTTCTCGAGAGATCACGCTGTGACGTCACTTCCCCAGGTCCTGCATCGTGTCAGACGAGCGAGGACACATCGGCACCAGAGGCTACAGATGATTCTGCAGCAGCATCAGCAGGTAAGTAGCTACATCGACTTACCTGCTAACGCTGATGCTGCTGCAGAATCAACTGAAGCCTCTGGTGCCGATGTGTCCTCGCTCGTCTGACACGATGCAGGACCTGTGAGTGACGTCACAGATCTGCACTGCCAGAAGCTGGGCGTTCTGAAGAGAAGTGGATGATACTTCTCATCAGAGCGCCCAGCTAGTAAAAGTATTAAAAACGCCCCGATGTACGCACATAATACACGCCCACTTGGACTTTTACTTTTAAACACACCCACTTGGACTTTTGCAAGCCTCATTTGCATAACTACAAAAATGGTCATAACTTGGCCAAAAATGCTCGTTTTTTAAAAATAAAAACGTTACTGTAATCTACATTGCAGCGCCTATCTGCTGCAATAGCAGATAGGGGTTGCAAAATCTGGTGACAGAGCCTCTTTAACTTGCCTTTAAATGTTTCACTTTCAGTATCAGAAATGTGATTATTTGACATTTGGGCCTTTTTATTTTCACTGCTGTTTTGTAACGAAAGGATCTCCTTATCTTGTTGCCTAGTCCTCTCCCCACCGTCTGTTTCTCCCCCCACCAATATAGTCTGACCCCTCTCTAACCTAACTACCCCTTTATTTCCTACATTGGCCTCCCTCCTCAGCCCTAGTTTAAATACTCCGCCACCCCAGCTAGAATTCTCTCCCCCAGCACAGCGGACCCCCTTCCATTTAGGTGCAAATCATCTGCAGAATACAGTTTGTACCCCAATGATGCATGAATGTATGTTTGCATGTATGGTTGCATGTATGGTTGCATGTATGTATGTATGTATGTATGTATGTATGTATGTTGTCATGTATGTATGTATGTATATATGTGCATGCATGTTTGCATGTATGTATATATGTGCATGTTTGTATGTATATTTGCATGAATATATATGTATGTATGTATGTTTGCATGTGTGTATGTTTGCATGTATGTAGGTTTGCATGTATGTATGTATGTATGTTTGCATTTATGTATGTTTGTATGTATGTTGTCATAGATGTATGTATGTATGTATGTATGGATGTATGTTGTCATGTATGCATGTATGTATATATGTGCATGTATGTTTGCATGTATGTTGGCATGTATGTATATATGTGCATGTGTGTATGTATATTTGCATGTATATATTTGCATGTATGTATGTTTGCATGTATGTATGTTTGCATGAATGTATGTTTGTATGTATGTTTGCATGTATGTATGTTTGCATACATACATGCATACATGTATGTATGTATGTATGTATGTATGTATGTATGTTGTCATGTATGTATGTATGTATGTATGTATGTATGTTGTTATGTATGTATTTATGTATGTATGTATATATGTGCATGTATGTTGGCATGTATGTATATATGTGCATGTGTGTATGTATATTTGCATGTATATATTTGCATGTAAGTATGTATGTTTGCATGTGTGTATGTTTGCATGTATGTATGTTTGCATGTTTGTATGTATGTTTGCATGTATGTATGCATGTATGTATGTTTGCATGTATGTATGTTTGCATGTATGTATGTATGTTGTCATGTATGTATGTATATATGTGAATGTATGTATGTTTGCATTTTTTTTTTGCATGTATGTTTGCATGTATGTTTATATATATATGTGCATGTATGTAATTATGTTTGCATGTATTTATGTTTGCATGTATATTTGTGCATGCTTGTATATATGCATGTATGTATGTTTGTTTGTATGTATGTATGTTTTCATGTGTGTGTGTGTATGCATGTATGTATGTATGATAGTTTGCATGTATGTATGTATATATGTGTGTATGTTTGCATGTATGTATATTTGCATGTATATATGTGCATGCTTGTATGTATGTTTGTATATATGCATGTATGTATGTATGTTTGCATGTATGTTTGTTTGTATATATGTCTGTATGGCCATGTATGATACTGTCTGCTGGCGCCCTGTATCTAAGTCAACTTCGCGGCAGGCTTCTATACATGGTATAACCGTCAGTATCACACATTAAACTGAATCTAAGCCTGACAGGTTTGGTGTTTGGACTACGTCGTTTTCAAAGACTACTTAGATGACGGTTTTTTTTTCTACAATAAAATGGTTAATGAGGGTTGTGTTGGGGGTGCTTTATTTCAATAAAATATTTTATCTATATCTTTGTCTTTTTCTTTTCAAATTTTATTACTACCACTTTAGTAATGGCCGCTGTCTGAGTGACAACATCCATTACTAAGGCGAGGCTTAGTGTTAGCCGGTGCAGAGGCTAACACTAACCACCATTATTACCCCGGTACCCACCACCACCAGGGGTGCCGGGAAGAGCCAGGTACGATCCAGTACCCGACCATCTGTTGTGATGGTCGGGCTCTGGGGTGGCCGCAGGCTGGTATTATGAGGCTGGGAAGGGCCAAAAACAGTGGACCTTCCCACCCTTGTAATGCTAGGCTGCTGCTTCTGTGTTGTATCTGGCTGGTTATAAAAGTGGGAGGGACCCCACGTCATTTTTTTTAATTTTTTATTTTTTTTTAAAGACGTGGGGTTCCACCCAATTTATCATAACCAGCCACATACAACAGTGTTATTAGCCTGGGAATGGACAAACCCAGTGGCCCTTCCCACCCATGTAATGCTAGACTGCTGCGGCCTTGTATATGGCTGGTTATTAAAAATGTGGGGGACCCGTCTATTGTTAAATTTGTTAAATTAAAAAAAAAAACGACGTGGGGGTCCCCCCCATTTTTATAACCAGCCCGATACAACACAGCAGCAGCAGCCTAGCATTACAAGGGTGGGAAGGACCACTGTTTTTGGCCCTTCCCAGCCTCATAATACCAGCCTACGGCCGCCCCAGTACCCGACCATCACAACAGATGGTCGGGTACTGGATCGTACCAAGATCTTCCCGGCACCCCTGGTGGTGGTGGGTACCGGGGTAATAATAGGTGGTTAGTGCTAGCCTCTGCACCGGCTAACACTAAGTACCGCCTTAATAATGGACGCTGTCAATCAGCCAACTGCCATTATCTAGGCACTAATAAAGTTTAAAAAAAACACAAAGACAATTCTTTTTTATTGAAATAAGAAATCCCCAACAAAACCCTCGTTAACCATTTTATTAAAATTTGAAAAAACGTAGATCTACGCAGTAGTCCAACGAATCGAAGATGTAGTCCAATCGGTACATCAAAATCTGCAACAACATAAAAAAAACAGTTATCAATGTGAACAATACCAATACTTCTACTCACCTACACACATATATACACGCACACACAAACAAACAACCATACACAAACACACACATATATACACAAACACAACAAGATACACACACACACACACACACACACACACACATAAACAGACAAACACACACACATATACACAAACTCACACATATACAAACAAAAACACACATATCCAAACACACACATATACACGAACACACTCATATACACAAACACACACACACATATACACAAACACATATACACAGTTATACACAAACACAACAAGATATACACAAACACACACATATACACGAACTAACACATATACACAAACACATATACAAACAAAAACACACATATCCAAACACACACATATACACAAATACACACATATACACAAACACATATACACAAACACACCCATATATACACAAACACACACACATAAACACACACCCATATACACACATATACACAAACACACACATATACAAAAACACACACACACAAACATCTACACATAAACATATACACAAATACACCCATAAATACACACACATATACACAAACATATACACAAACACATATACACAAACACACATAAATACACACACACATATACACAAACACACATATAAAAACAAAAACAGACAAAGACACATACCCAATCACACATATATACACAAACACACACATACACAAACACACACACTGTTTCTTTTAAATGCTGCTGGGGAACCCGCTCGATCCACTATATAAGGCTGCGCTACAGTGCAGCATTTAAAAGAAACAGGATCCTGACCTGTCCATAGAGTTTAAGGCAGCACAGAGTATTTCAGGAGATGAGCGTGCAGATTCAGTGCTGCTGTGAACTCTGCTCTTACCATTACGTATCTCTCAGTCTGTTACCTCTCCTCCACTCCTGTCCTCAAGAACACCTTCACATGATTGGCAAGTCACCACGTAATGGTAAGAGCAGAGTTCACAGCAGCACATAGTATTTCAGGAGATGAGCGTGCGGATCTTGTGCGGGGTGGTGACTTGCCAATAATGTGAAGGTGTTATTGAGAACAGGAGTGGAGGAGAGGTAACAGACTGAGCTACGTAATGGTAAGAGCAGAGTTCACAGCAGCACAGAGTATTTCATTAGAGGAGCGTGCAGATTCTATGCTGCTGTGAATTCTGCTCTTACCATTACGTAGCTCTCAGTCTGTTACCTCTCCTCCACTCCTGTCCTCAATAACACCTTCACATGATTGGCAAGTCACCACGTAATGGTAAGACCAGAGTTCACAGCAGCACAGAGTATTTCAGGAGATGAGCATGCGGATCTTGTGCGGGGTGGTGACTTGCCAATCATGTGAAGGTGTTATTGAGGACAGGAGTGGAGGAGAGGTAACAGACTGAGCTACGTAAGGGTAAGAGCAGAGTTCACAGCAGCACAGAATCTGCACGCTCCTCTCCTGAAATATTCTGTGCTGCTGTGAACTCTGCTCTTACCATTACGTAGCTCTCAGTCTGTTACCTCTCCTCCACTCCTGTCCTCAAGAACACCTTTAAATGATTGGCAAGTCACCACCCCGCACAAGATCCGCACGCTCATCTCCTGAAATATTCTGTGCTGCTGTGGACTCTGCTCTTACCGTTACGTGGTGACTTGCCAATCATGAAGGTGTTATTGAGGACAGTAGTGGAGGAGAGGTAACAGACTGAGAGCTACGTAATGGTAAGAGCAGAGTTCACAGCAGCACTGAATCTGCACGCTCATCTCCTGAAATACTCTGTGCTGCCTTAAACTCTGTGGACAGGTCAGGATCCTGTTTCTTTTAAATGCTGCACTGTAGCGCAGCCTTATATAGTGGATCGAGCGGGTTGCCTAGCAGCATTTAAAAGAAACAGGATCCTGACCTGTCCACAAAGTTTAAGGCAGCACAGAGTATTTCAGGAGATGAGCACGGCCGGCCACGGGCAGCCATTCGTTTTTGCGAGCCGTGCTCCCATTATGCACACGACCGTAAAAACACCCATTATTGCGGGTCGTAATTACGACCCGCAATAACGGGCTCATAGACTTCTGTTACCCACGGGTACCTTCCCGTTTTCTCACGGGAAGGTGCCCGTTCCATTAAAAAAAATAGAACATGTTCTATTTTACGGGCCGTGCTGCTATAATTATAATGACAGCACGGTTCGCAAAAGCGGCCGGCTGCCCGTGGCCGGCCGTGCCCGGCCGTGCTCGTAATTACGAGTCGTAATTACGAGCACGGCCTGTAAAATGAAAAAATAGAACATGTTCTATGTTTTTAACGGCACGGGCACCTTCCCGTGAGAAAACGGGAAGGTACCCGTGGCTAACAGAAGTCTATGGGCCCGCTATTTCGGGTCGTAATTACAACCCGTAATAACAGGTGTTTTTACGGTCGTGTGCATGAGGCCCCGTAATGACGGGTGGCTACATGTGTGCACCCGTCATTACGACAGCGTTGCTAGGCGACGTCAGTAAATAGTCACTGTCCAGGGTGCTGAAAGAGTTAACTGATCGGCAGTATATGTTTCAGCACCCTGGACAGTGACTACCGATCACAATATAGAGTAACCTGTAAAAAAAAAGACGTTCAAACTTACCGGGAACTCCCTGCTTCCTCCAGTCCGGTCTCCTGGCCGTTGCCTTGGTGACGCGTCCCTCTCGACATCCGGCACGACATTCCTTGATGACGATGCAGCCCATGTGAGCGCTGCAGCCAATCACAGGATGCCGCGTCAGAAAAGAAGGTCGGACTGGAGGAAGAAGAGGGACTCGTCCCCAAGACAACGACCAGGTACGTATGAAATGCTTTTTATTTTATTTTTAATCAGCAGCCTCTTTTCTCTATCAGTGATTGATAGAGACAAGTGGCTGCCGATTTGTATAATATTTTTGACCGGGTTCGGTCAAAACGGGTTCGGCCGAACCCGGTGAAGTTCGGATTCGCTGCGAACCAAACTTTTCCAGAAGTTCGGACCGAAACCGGGTTCGGTTGTCCCGGTTCGCTCATCTCTAGTCAAAATGCTCACTATATGCCAAGATGAATTCCTTGTTAGGTGTAGGTTCCAAAATGGGGACTTTTTTGGGGTGTTTCCGTTGTTTTGGCATCGCACCTCTTCAAACCTGACATGGTACATAAAATATAATCTAATAATAAGAAGGCCCCAAGATCCTCTAGGCACTATATTGCTTCTCAGGCCTGTGCTTCAGTAAATTAGCACACTAAAAACTGCAGAATCTGGGCAATAAATATTAAGTTGTGTTTATCTCGTAAAACCTTCCGTGTTACAGAGAAAAAAGGATTAAAAATGTATTTCTGCAAAAAAACCTGAAATTTGTAAATTTCACCCCTACGTTGCTCTAATTCTTGTGAAAGGTCTGTAGAGTTAAGAAAATCTCTAAATGCTGTTTTGAATACTTTGAGGGGTACTGTTTTTAAAATGGAGTGCTTTATGGGGGGTTGTATTGTATGGGCCCCTCAAAGCCACTTCAGAACTGAACTGGTCCCTGTAAAAACAGCCTTTTGAAATTTGTGTGAGAATGTCTGCTAAAGTTCTAAGCCTTGTAACGTCCTAGAAAAATAAAAGGATGTTCAAAAAACTATGCCAATCTAAAATAGAGATATGGGAAATGTTAATTAGTAACTATTTTGTGTGGTATATCCATATGTATTACAAACAGATACATAGAAATTTGTAAAAATTCGCAATTTTCGCAAAATTTTAGTGTTTTTCACAAATAAATACTGAATGTATCTACCAAGTTTTACCAGTAACAAAGTCCAATGTGTCACGAGAGAAGAATCTTACAATCGCTTGGATAGGTAAAAGCATACAAACATTTGCTAAAATAGACATGTTTGGAGGATTGACATGTCCTCATTAAATCCAGTGACTCACAGGTGACGTCTTCGCTGATTGTAGACGTTCTCTTTCCTTTTCTTCCCTTTCCAGCCAAGATTGTTATGACGACTTGCCATAATAAATGCAGAGTCTGCTGCCCAGACTATTTTGGCCGATTGCTTCTGCAGCAATTCCCAGCATTTTAAGTAACAAGAATTAATTCATACCCCAGACCAGACCCCTATATAAATTCAGAATTTAAACAGGACTCCTATATAAATTAAGATTCCAAACCTTACAGCTTTTATAATTCAATTACTAACAAGACCCCTTAATTTTAATGGGACAGGGGTGCAATACCGTGCACAGCCACTAAAAATGTAACAGCACGTGCTAATACGAATGAGAAGGTAAACCATGAAAACAATGAAGAGGCTGCAGCTCTCATACAAGGGTTGCAGACCCTTCAAATAGCTGATCGGCGAGGGTGACAAGAGTCGAACCCACCCCGCTCTAATATTGACAGCCTATCCTAAGTACAGGCCATCAGTTTTAAAAACCCAGATAACCCCTTTGAATAATAAAATTCCTGCTTTCTGCAGCTGTCTCTGTGTACTGTTTGCTGTATATAAATTTATATAACTTCCACTTAGTGCAATGCAACATGCAGTAAATCCATATACAGAAAGCTGCCCTAGTTGTACCTGCAGGCACCCAGAATTTTATTATTTCAATAAAGCTGTGTAAAGGGAAGCAGGGAATGAACTCTCTATCAGAAAAACGGAGCTTGGCTTAGAAAGATATTTGGTGCATTTCTGGGATCACATATAACACCACTAACTTGAGAAATATAGAAACATTTATACCCGATAAACATTATTATGACAAATTATTCACTTAATTAATGACTAATAAAAGAAACACCTTGAACCTTCTACATGCTGTGGATTTCTCAGGTATTAATGGGTTTCATAAATACTGTAGTTATATGAGGTTCACTGGCAACCATTGGATGATGAGGACATGAGACATTTGTAAATCACTTAAGCATTTCTTGATGTCGCTCCCTGTCTTTACAGTTTACCTAATGGGCCAGCAATGGTTTTAGGAGTGACCCGGATTAAGGGACCAGGCAGGAATTCTTTGGTCCTCTTGACTTCAAATGCTGCAGAGAATGTGGTATCCATAAAAATATCATGCAGCCATTTTTCATGAATACATCTGGGTGTTGGTCTTCTACCCCCTCTTGGGAGGCCTATGATCTATATACTATTCCAACTTAGTTGGTTCCCGAAGTTATCCGCCTTCTGGTGCCACAGATCTACTTTTTAGAACAGGAGAGCAACTGGCAGAGATTATGTGCAGTTATCTCTGAGCTATTTATGCTGAATACGTTCACATCAGGTCTGACCGTCTCCTCTCAGGATGAATAGATCGATTCTTACCACCTCTTTATTCCCTCGAGAGCTGAGCACAGGAGATGCAGCATGTAGGATGTTCTTACTGGTGCAGAGCCCCAGAACCTTATGAGGGTCTTCAGGTTTTTAGTCATATTTATTACAAAGATTATGTATTTTAATATAATATTAATTGTTTCCTCAATGTCACACAGACAGAAATTATTATCTATCAGATGTTCAGCAGCTGCAGATCCGTCCAGATTGTAATAACTAGACACACACTAAACCAACTGTGAGAGATGAACATTACAAGTTCCATGCACCAAGACTGAACCATATCTCCGACTTTTACAATTTATTATGGGTTTTAATTCTATCCCTGATCTCCTTTCTTGGCAGTACTGGGTAAGAGTCTGTCTACGGAAACATTATGAATATAGAAACTACATTCAAAATATAAATAACAATCAAACATTAAAAATATTGTTAAAGCCATACTGAAATATGCAAATTATGTGTGTGGTCATAAAAGCAGCTCACGCCGGGTATATCTATTGTGATGTCACTACTATTAATGATGGTAAATCTATAATTGAAATATGCAAATTATGGGTGAGGTCATAAAAGCATCTATTGTGATGTCATAGAGCTTGTGTATATGCAATGATGCTGGTCACAGAGCTGTCACTCAGTTGGATGTGACCGGTAAGTTCTCTATCATTTCTCTATCTGTACCTGACTCTGATCGATCCATTATATTAGGAACATTGAATCCATGTCTTCAAGATATGGTTTATTAGAGGTTGTAATATCTTTTTTTGTTTCATTATACAATTGAATTGCTTAAATATCATAGAAAGAACACAGGCTGTAAGAAATGGCAGCCTACATTCAGCCGATAATAGATTTGCAGGGTAACAGCACATAATTTTGGTTCCCTGCAGCCCTGAGAACTTATTTTGGCTCTCGATTGTAAAGGAGAAATTACAGTATGGTCATATTAGGGGACTGTTATGTAGTAAGTCCTTATATTCGTGTAAATTCCCTAAAAATAATTCCATAAATTAACACAATGTAATAACATTCAGAATTTTGATCAAGTAATATAAAAAAAACATGTAAAAGCCATTGAAAATGCCATATTAAGATCTGTAAGTTATAACGAGTGTAGTTAGGTAATCCACCTACACTATATGGCCAATAGTATTTGGACACCTCTCCTAATTATTGAGCCAATAATCAGCTGGATGGGTGTAAAACACGTCACTGTTGAATTTTGGAGCATGGGAAACATGTTCTGTTGAGTAATAAATCACGGTTCACTATCTGGCCATCTAATGGACGAATTTGCGTTTTGTGCCTGCCCGGAGAATGCTACCTACTGGACTGTATAGTGCCTATTATAAAATGGAGTGAAGTTTGTATAATGGTCTGGATTGTTTGTAAGGGGTTGGATTAAATCCCCATTTTTCCAGTAGGGGTTAATAAGACTATTTAAACAATTGTATGCTTCCAACTTTGTGGTAATAGTTTGGGTAAGACCCTTTCCTGTCCTAGTATGACTGTGCCCCTGTGCACAAAGAGGCTCCCTAAAGACATGGTTTGACAAGTTCGATGTGGAGGAACTTGCGTATCTGCACAGAACCCGGACCTCAATCCCAACAAAACCTTTGGAGTGAATTGGAAAGGCAATTGCGAGCCAGACCTTTTTGCCCAACATCAGTGTCTCAACCATTGGTGTCCATATACTTTTGGCCATATACTGTAGTGTACCGAGTGTATATCTATTGTGATGTCACCGAGCTTAGGTATAAAGTATAGTGCTGGCCAGAGGGCTGTCATTTATCAGGTGGATGTGATCGGTACGGTAAGTACTTTATCATTGCTACGTCTCTAGAACAGTCTCATCTATCAGTCTCTTTATGAATATTGGATTCTTACATGTAATTCTAGTGTTTGTCGTGTTATTTGTGTTTTTTATTTGGCATACTTATACACTAGGAAATTGCTTAAATAGCAATATTGTGGCCTGTCACATCTGCTCCATAGACAGAATGCAGATTGCAGACAGAAATTGGTGTCTGTATTCTGCTGGTAGATTCATAAAGCAACCACAAAGCAAAGAATGTGAATCTCTGGGAACTTATTATCACACCCTCCAGTTTATAACACCAGTAATTCTCATAATAAATGTTTATAAGGGAATTCATATTTATGAATTTTAGGTTTTCTGTCTGTAGACTATACTATTTATATATCAGGTCAATCCTGAATATTAGCTGGTATGGCTATGCAACCAACCTATATCAGGTGCCGCTATTGTGATGTCTTGAGATGAGTCTAGATAGCCGTGTTTCTTACTGTGTCTATGGTAGTATTGGTTTTATTACAAGATTTAAACTATTTGATGTTTGAATCATGTACATAAATAAATGATTATAAGGAGTATTGCTTTTTTTTTATTTTTTATTTTTTTTAGTAATAAAATATTAGTAAGTCCAGGAATAAACAGCCTAATAGCATTCGTCAGACTAAATTGTAGAAGGATAGTGCTAATCCCCTGGAAACGTGTCCTTATTAACAATTGAAATTAATAATTATGTATATAATCATAATAATAATAATAATAACAATAAAAAAGATAACAATAAAAAGTATTTATTACTAACTCCAATTACTTAGGTTCTAAATTCTGGTTATCAATTAATATTAAAAAAAATTCAACCCTTTAAAATGCCATATGGTCAATTTAACAACCAATACATTGTTTCAGCTTCCAAACCTAATACAATGTTATCAACAGGGGCTCCCAGGTCCAAGACCCCAAGTCATGTGATCCTCTGACACTTATGATTGACAATATTCTGTTATAGGAATACCCTATTTAATAACTAATTTTTCCAGCTAGTTTCATCACAAGTAACGACTCCCTTATAGTTTTCTGGTCTTTCTAGGTCTTGCTGTTGGATTGACACTGTGTTACTTACTGTGTTGCTTATACGGTTAGCGATTTGTCCTATTTTCGGAGAACTAGAGGCGATTAGTCAAATTCTATCTTGACTGTCTCCTGGTTTTCTACCAAGGACATTGGTGCAGTTTTGCACCCGGGCATTAAACAACCATGCCCTTTTGGAAAAAATCTAAGAAATATCACGTCTCCCAAATTCCTGATGAAGGAAATCTGATGGGAGACATACCAACTATGGAGGAGCCTAACATCTCGCTCCAGAAGTTTTCTGTCATCAAAGATATGGCAGATGAAAAATCCAGCGATCTTAGTCACAGCAAATATTGTGACATTACATCAAAGAACACCAAGAAGAGCGCATTCAGCCTGCTGACCCGCCTGCGCTCCAAAAATATCCGTAAAAGGTATGTAACTAATAATTCTCATACATTGCTCAGATATCCAGAGCTGTGGTATAACAGTCACTAGATCTTTAATTCTCCCCATATCTTCACAGAAACTTTGGCAGCAGCGCTGTGATCGGCGCTAGAGAACTGGATCGCTATTTCCCAGATAGACGGTTGAGACTATATGTTGCCACCTGGAATATGGAGGGAAAGGTGAGAAGTAATGTACAATATTTATTGTGACCCATCAGTGTGCCCGAGCTCAAGTTGGATGAAATGGGCCAGTAACCATGTCTCTTTAGTTTGTAGTTGAATATCACATAGACAGGTTATATTCTACCCTATGTCAGTTGAGTTGGCGCTCTTTGTATACAATATTAATGTTTGTATATTTTGAACAGGATTACCCGCAAAATGTGGAGGATCTGCTGTTACCATCAGATGATACGAAAGACATTTATGTTATTGGCGTTCAGGAAGGATGTCCAAACAGGTAAGTCTTCTCAGGTTGTCTTACACCAGCCTATGACTGCAGATGGACAGCAGGGCGGCTGATACAAATTCTCTCTCAATGCTCTACTTATTGTATTATCACTCCTTAATTTTCAAAATGTATCCCCAGAGGTTATTATTATATGGAGTGTTGATACAGATGAGTTGAGTATCTTAATCTTGTGTCATTTATTAATATGTAAATCTGAAATTGTGTCTTCTTGTAGACGGGAATGGGAGATAAAATTACAGGAGACCCTTGGACCACACTATGTATTATACCACTCCTCCGGGCTCGGAGTCCTGTATCTCACCATCTTTGTTCGACGGGAACTAATCTGGTTCTGCTCAGGTAAGATTCACATTCCTACGTCTACATAAGAAGTCTTGAATGTAGTCATTAGCTGGAACATCTTATTTAGTTATTAGAATTAGATGCCTAAGAGCTTGGCTCTCAGATTCTTGACTTCTGAGTATTGGAGATCTAAAAGTTCACACCACAGTTACAAAGTATGAAATTATGTTCTAGTAATATTTCCATAGTTTAATTGGAAATAATTTCTATTCCATTGTTGCATGTAGTACTCTTAACCACTGACCCGTCTTTTTGTGTTTAATTTCTTATACAGAGGTAGAGCACACCCATGTAACAACCAGGCTATTCCACCATGTGAAAACTAAAGGAGCCTTGGGTGTTGCCTTCACCGTCTTTGGAACATCTTTCCTTTTTATTAATTCACATCTGAGATGTAAGTATTTACAATATTAATATATGACCATGTACAGTTTTACTTTGTATAAAATTGCTGCTATTTGATAATTAACTGAAATATATGGGATGATATCAAGAGATCTGTACTTATGTTTTGGTAAAAATAAAAGGTTTGTTCCAGTTTGATCAAACTTTTTCTAATCTATCAATCTCATTCTATGTTGTGAGTGGCCAGTAATACAGATACACGCAGGTAGAATTAGTGCAGGAGGGGGTGGCGGCGGCTGGTTTCAGTTGCGCCGCCTCCCCCTCTGAGAGGCAGCAGGGCGGACGGTGCGGCCGTATAATCCCTCACACCCACCCCTCCTCTCCATTAGCGGCGGTGGCGCGCTGCAATGTGTTTTTTTGAAAATAATATGCGATTGGGGCCGCCCATATGATCATCCGCCACTGCTAATATGTATTTTTTTGTTGGCAGTTGGGGCAGTCAACAAGAGGATCCAGGACTATAAAACCATTACTGAGGGTCTCCGTCTGCCTCAAATTATTCCGGAAAGAATCAACTCCAATGCCTGTGAGTATTACTTATGTGGTTGAACCTATGGATCCTTTTATCTCTCTATTTGTCTCCGTTGAGTCTAATGCAGTCATGTGCTATAATTTTTTTATTTATTTTTATTCTACAGTGGACGTCACCAGCCGCTTTGATCGGGTGTTTTGGTTTGGAGACCTCAATTTTCAACTTAAAGAGGACAGAAAAAATGTGGAATCTCTTCTGCAGAAGATCGAAGGAAAAGATATGTCCAGTCTCCTCAAACACGACCATCTGAATGAAGCCAAGAACAATGGTATATTTACTAGTAGACAGATCTCTATCACTCCTCAACCTTCATTAAAGGGGTTCTCCACCTTCTGACAACTGATCACCTATCCACCGGATAGGTCATCAGTATATCATCGGTGCGGGTCCGACACCTGGACGCTGCACCGTTAAGCTGCTCCAGTGGCCTGCGGGCACCGGATGTTATGCCACACAATGCTATGTACGGAGCCGGTAGCAGTTGGCTCCTTACATAGCATAGCTGCCATGATGCATAACTGCAGGTCTGCCTCCTATTCACTTGAATAGGAGCAGAGTTGCAGTACTGCAGCTCGGCTGCAATTCCGTGGCCGGCGCCAACTGCATCCGGCATGTACGTCCGGTGCTCAAAGGCACCGGACCAGCTGATTAGTGCAGGGTCCGGGTGTCGGACCACCACAGATCATGTACTGATGACCTATCTGGTGAGTATGTCATTAGTTGTTAGAAGTTGGAAAACCCCTTTAATACCACAACCACTTCCACAGATTAATACAAATCACTGACATGATGGTTGATATGTTCCCCAAATTCTTATATAGTGCTAAAATTATCAATTGCTCCTTTTTTTTTTTAATACTGACTACTTTTTTTTCTTTCAACTTAAGGGTCCATATTTCTAGGGTTCAAGGAACACACCATTGATTTCCTTCCTACATATAAGTTTGACATTGGCACAGACACCTATGATACATCAGCAAAGCAGAGAATTCCATCATATACGGTAAGATATCTTATTTCCAGGTCTACAGAGCTTGAGAGACAATAGAATCCATGGGCCAGAGCACCCATTATATAATGAATCCCCTCCCCCAATGTAATGAATTGTTATTTTTATAGCTGGAAGAGTAATTTCTTATGAACAAAGCTTTCAGTTAATTTTACTTTTATGTAGTGAGTTTGTCATCACAGTTTCCCAGTGTAATATGTCGTTGCCCAGTATGGGTCAAGGATACTTATTTAATGAAATCTGTGTGACCAAGTCAAACCTAAAATGCAATAAAGTCTCAATATTTTGCAATATAAATAAAGTAGGCCCAACATTTAGGTCTGTGTTGTTTTGCAGTTTAATAATCTATTATAATATGATTTCACTAATGATATTTGTTATTTTCATGACCTCTACAGGACAGGGTGTTGTTTAAAAGCCAATGTGAGGGAGATGTGCGAGTCCTGAGATACGACTCTTGCCCTGTTTTGAAGACCTCAGACCACCGACCTGTTTTTGGCATCTTTGAAGTAAAGATCAGGCCCGGTTCAGATGAGTAAGTCATGTTTTCCTCCATGTTGTTGGTATGATACTTTCAGTAGCCGTCATTACTACATGGTCCTTATAGCCAGAGCTCACACTTTGGGGCAGGTGGCTGTACACCTTGGTGACAGTACTGGAGGATTATAGGATGTGAAACTAAGCAAAGTGTGGTTACCTGCTAACATTATCATATGTCTTACATAAATATATTTCTCATTCCAGCATCCCCTTGGCTGGTGGACGCTTTGATCGTAAAATCTATGTAACGGGCATTAGGAGGAAAGGACAAAAAAAGTAGCTGCATCTGTTCATGTCCTTACAGGTAAGAGCTTTGTAGTTGTCTATTATGTTTGCGGTGAAAATGTTCTTCCATCTCTTAGGTTTTCCTCTGTATCTGTAATTTATTTTATCAACTAATTTAACTAAAGTGTAAATAAGTATTTTCAATCTTAAAATTCCAACTCCTTGTATTTAGACACGTTTTCATTTCTGAATGAAGGTTGTGGGCTTTGGGGAACAACTTCCCCAACTGTAAGCATGTATGTAGTATAGTACAATGAGTTTCCTAAAGGAACCGGTCATCTGAATGGATGGAACAACTGGATTTTATGATGCATTAGCTCCTAAGCAAAAATGATGGATACAAGAAACATTGCTATTGATGGAAGACATTACTTGGCATCTTGCAGGACTCCTAAGGAACAGTTACAATCTCCGGGGCATAAAACATCGGAATATTAGAAAGTTCCGGTAACATGCTGAAGAGCACAGCTCTAGTATTCGGCACACAGACAAATATGATTCAAAACTTCTTTCGTTTTATTTGTATTGTATTCAAATGCCATGGGCGGAGTGCAACGTTTCGGTCCTAGAAGACCTTCGTCAGGCACTGGAACCCTGTTGGCGTGGATGTATCCTGCTGATGAGCACTGCTGTTCTTATCGCGGCTTACCGCTCGTTTTTGGCGCGGTAAGCCGCGATATGAACAGCAGTGCTCATCAGCAGGATACATCCACGCCAACAGGGTTCCAGTGCCTGACGAAGGTCTTCTAGGACCGAAACGTTGCACTCCGCCCATGGCATTTGAATACAATACAAATAAAACAAAAGAAGTTTTGAATCATATTTGTCTGTGTGCCGAATACTTCTCTACATACGATTGGGTTGGGACCCTATTCGTGCACCTCCTATAGGTCTTGTGCACTCTGAACCAATACCGAGCACAGCTCTAGGTCAGACCCACTGCTTGCATCAACCATCTTCAAGGTTTGTAGTGTGACGCCAAGGATCAATTAAGAAATTTATTTACCTCAAATCACCTTAAAAAGTCTTCTAGATTTTGTGTCTGCTAAGAAACACACATTATAGAACATTAATAGCAAATATTTGTCTTGCAGCATAAACATCAATTCCGCAGTACATCTGGCGAGAATAGCGCTCCCTGTCACCGGAGGAGCCACCATCAATGCTGATAGAAAGGTAAGTTCCTCTGGATGTGTCCCCTCTCTATATTTATCAAGCAGCCTGAATGATCAATATTTAATAGGGTTGTGTGCTTCTCCCCCCAGAACAAGTCAGCAGATATCAACAGAACATCAACACCAATAACAACCAAGGGCAGAATCCGCCATCTTACAAGAATTCCAATGGCGAGACTTAACATTTCTACAACATCTGTCACAGAAGAGACATCAATGTGGTCACCAGGGCATCAATATCACCCAGAAGACCAGGTTCAGAACAGGACAATATGTCATCTCTTCTTGTGTCTGTCGAATCCAGATTTTCCACCCCTAACTGATACTACAGTATATACTGTGACATATTCCGTAGTTTTTGCTGGATCTTGTATTACCGTCATCTTTACCATTATATATTTTGATCCACAAAAACCTTAAATAAATCATTAACATCAATCCATAAGTGTGACTGGTAATTGTTATGTGCGCGGCTGCAACTTACACAATACAGAGTGTATGGAACGTGCCGCCATATGTACTGGATTATATACTTTAGGACAAAGAGTGCTAGGAGATGTAAAACATTGATATATTTGATAGTTGCTTAACCACTTAAGGACGCAGCCTAGTTCGGGACTTAGGGCTCAGAGCCCATTTTTCAAATCTGACATATTTAACTTTATGTGGTAATAATGTCGAAATGCTTAAACCTATCCAAGCGATTCTGAGAATGTTTTCTCGTGAGACATTGGGCTTTATGTTAGCTGTAAAATGTTGTTGATATGTTCAGTGTTTATTAATGAAAAATTGCAAAATTTAGAGAAAATGTAGAAAAAATAGAATTTTTCTAAAGTAAAAAATGCATCTGCTTGTAAAACAGATGGTTATACCAACCAAAATATTTACTAGTTCACATTTCCCATAATTCTACTTTAGATTGGCATGATTTTTTGAACATAAACAGCAATTTCTCATATTTTTAAGAAAATTTCAAAAGCCTTTTTTTTAAGGTACCTGTTCAGTTCTGAAGTGGCTTTGAGGCACCTATGTATTAGAAACACCCACAAAACTTCCCGTTTTAAAAACTAGACCCCTCAAAGTATTCAAAACAGCATTTAGAAAGTTTTTTTTAACCCTTTAGGCATTTCACAGGAATTAAAGCAAAGTGGAGGTGAAATTTGCAAATTTCATTTTTCTTGCTGAATTTAATTTTATTCTATTTTTTTCTGTAACACAGGTTTTACCAGAGAAACACTACTAAATATGTATTTTACAGATTCTGCCGTTTTTAGAAATGTCCCACATGTGGCTCTAGTGTGCTCTTGGACTAAAACACAAGCCCCAGAAGCAAAGAAGCACCTAGTGCATTTTGGGGCCTCATTTTTATTAGAATATATTTTAGGCAGCATGCCAGGTTTGAAGAGGTGTTTAGGTGCCAAAAAAGTAGGAATCCCTCAAAAGTGACCCCATTTTGGAAACTGCACCCCTCAAGGAATTCATTTATGGTTGTTGTTACCATTTTGACCCCACAGTTTTTTCACAGAGCGTCTTTGAATTGGGCTGTGAAATTAAAAAGATGAAATGTTTTCCAATAAGATGTCATTTTTGATCAAAATTTCTTATTTTCGCATGGAAAATGCCCCATTTTGTTGCCCAATTTGTCCTGAGTGCGGTAATATCCCATTTGTGGTGATAAACTGCCGTTTGGGCCCATGGGAGGTCTCAGAAGGAAAGAAGCGCTATGTGTTCTTTGGAGTCCAGATTTTGCTGGATTGGTTTTCGGGTGCCATGTCGAATTTGCAGAGCCCCAGAGGTATCAAAGCAATGGAAACCCACCAGAAGTGACCCCATTTTGGAAACTAAACCCCTCAAGGAATTCATTTATGGGTGTTGTGACCATTTAGACCCCACAGTTTATTCTCAGAATTTATTTGAAATGGGCTGTGAATTAAAAAAAATGTGTGATAAACTGGGCCCATGGGAGGGCTAAGAAGGAAAGGACCACCATTTGGCCTACTGGGGATTTTCTGGTACTAAGTCATGTATGCAGAAGCCCCTGAGGTACCAGTACAGTTGAAAACCCCGAGAAGTGACCCCGTTTTAAAAACTACACCCCTTAAGGCATTCATCTAGAGGTGTAGTGAGCATTTTGACCCCACAGGTATTGTGTAAAAGATAATGCGCAGCAGATAGTGCAGAGTGAGATTTGCAATTTTCTATACACATATGCCATTTCAGTGTCCGATATATTGTGCCCAGCATGCGCCACCGGAGACATACATCCCATAAACAGTAATGTGGGTTCTCACGGGTACAGCAATACCCTACATGTGGATGTTAACAGCTGCCTGGGCAGACAGCAGGGCCCAGAGTGTAAAGATGAGGGGGATAAGCTGTGCGGAGTGCATCATGGTAAGTAAAACTGGGGTAGATTGAAAATCAAGGGATGTATGATACATTTTAAAACACTTTCATACAGAGCCCTGGTTTTTCGGGACACGTGTCATATTGATATATTGTGTCTTACCCTATCCCCCTCTTATAGCATACTTTGCACTTCTTTTGACTTTTTCCCTTCTTGCCAGTTTGGGGAACTCCTCCTGGAAAGTATTGCCCTGGTACGATGTGTGTTGCCTTGCTTCCAGAAGTACTTGGTGCCCCCCTTCATGGTCCCTAAAGATTAGGTTCTTGATAACCACCTCTTGAAATTCCAGGAAAGTTCCCATCTGGCCTTTACATCGATGTAGTAGGTACGCATTAAACAATGCAATCTGAATGATGTGCACGGCCAGCTTCTTATACCACACCGCATGGCGCTGTAGGGCTTCAGGACTTGATCTGACAAGTCCACCCCTCCCATGCACCTATTGTAGTCCAGGATGCAGTCTGGTTTGGGGTTCTCTGTACTGGTACCTCGTACAGGTACATGGGCACTGGTATGGCCATGTATTGTTGTCAATACAACGACATCTCTCTTGTCCTTGTACTTAACACACAATATGTTGCTGCTAGAATGTGCCCTGCTTCCACCCCTTCTTGTTTGCCCAAGCAGTGTCTTAGGGAGGTGTAATGTCAGGATAGGGAGACAGACAGGTGAGCCCTAATCTATCCGCCACTCAGACCCTGCCTACTTTCACAGCCCGTCCTAGGCGACGGTGTACAAATGGGCGACGGTCCATATGCTCAATATGTGCACGACAGACAAACAAGACAAGGGTACACAAAAGCAAAGGGAAGTGGGGCAGTTGTCCACGGCAAAACCGTGAGCAACAGAGTAGTGGATGAGCCGAGTCAAACCAGGAGTGTACGTGTTAACAAATGCAGAGCAGGAGAATAGTCAGTCAAGCCAGGGTCAATATGAAGCAGAGGTCAATGGTAACAGCAGAAACAGCAGAGCCAGGAAACAAGAGAATCACAGGCAAAGGACAAGCATCAAATGAAGTTATAAGTAGACCAAGGGCGGGAGCTAGAACCGTCTGGCCAGGCTGCGATAGGCTCTCCCACTCCTCAGCCTACCAGCCTGAGTGGTAGCAGATCGAGTCACTCTAGCAGACCTAGACACAGATGCAGGCTTATTAACCACGGGCATTGACACAGAAGCTGTGTCAGGCAAATCCTTCACAGGAGGCCTCTCCGATTTCTTCTAGCAGTGCCGCATGCCACAGTACTTCTGGAAGCGAGGCACTTGAAGAGTAGGACGCTGGTATAAAAATTATCCAGTTAGAGGTGGTAAACCTGGTCCAGCAGTGGGTGCACCAAATCCCACCCAATTTTTGCGTTAACTCCCAGTAAGGGGGGGCATTCTAAGGGCTGAATACTGCTGTCCTTGTAAGTATACCCTGATGCACTCTCGCACAACTTATACATCTTCACGCCATACCTTGCCCTCTTACACGGCAGGTACTGGTGGAATTGAAGCCTCCTGTTAGGGATCTGCCAGGTACTTCATCTAGCTATACTCCTGGGATTAATCAATCCACACCTGAGGCCAGACCTGCTCGACTGACACCATCTCCCACCAACCAGGGTGGCAGGCTCAGGAGTGGGAGAGCCTATCGCGGCCTGGTCTCTCGGAGTTAGCTCCGCCCCCTGCCCTTTATTACCTGCCCTGTGCTCTCCCTCAGTGCTTGTAATTCTTTTGGATTCCTGGCCCCACTGCTGCTTGCTCCAGCCTGCTTCTGCCGTGCTTCTGCCTTGCTGCAGTTCTGCTTTACCTGCTTGCTTGCCCTGGCTTGCTTCTGTCTCCGTGCCTGCTCGGGTGTACTCACTTCGTCCTGGTCCTGACTGTTCGTTCGCCGCCCCGTTTCCTCGTGGCGTTCCGTGGCTACTGCCCCTTCCCTTGCGTGTTCCCTGTTTGTCTTCCTGTGCACTTAGCCAGCGTAGGGACCGCCGCCCAGTTGTACCTCGTCGCCTAGGGCGGGTCGTTGCAAGTAGGCAGGGACAGGGCGGTGGGTAGATTAGGGCTCACTTTCCCTTCACCTCCTTCCTGCCATTACATAATTACAAGCCCTTACCTAGTCTACCATTTCTCCTACGCTGACGCTATCATGGACCCCCTTGAGACCCTGACCCAGCAGATGCAGGGCCTCTCCCTACAGGTCCAGGCCCTGGCCCAAAGAGTCAATCAGGGTGACGCTGCTTTAGTAGTACCCCTCACCTCACCTCTAGAACCCGACCTCAAGTTACCTGACCGGTTTTCAGGGGACCGTAAGACGTTTCTCTCCTTCCGGGAGAGTTGCAGACTGTATTTCCGCCTAAAGCCCCACTCCTCAGGTTCCGAGAACCAGCGGGTGGGTATCATCATATCCCGACTCCAGGAAGGGCCCCAAGAGTGGGCCTTCTCCTTGGCTCCTGACGCCCCTGAACTTTCCTCTGTTGATCGTTTTTTCTCTGCCCTCGGACTCATTTACGACGAGACTGACAGGACTGCTTTAGCCGAGAGTCAGCTGGTGACCTTACGTCAGGGTAGGAGACCGGTTGAGGAATACTGTTCTGATTTTAGGAAGTGGTGCGTAGCTTCTCAGTGGAACGATCCGGCCCTAAGGTGCCAGTTTAGGTTAGGATTATCTGACGCCCTGAAGGATCTGCTGGTTAGCTACCCCTCGCCTGACTCCCTTGACCAGGTTATGGCCCTAGCAGTACGACTTGACCGACGTCTCAGGGAACGTCAGCTAGAACGCTTCAGTGTGCTCCCCTCTGACTTTTCTGCGATTCCCCCCGAGGTCCCGTCTCCTCGCCCCTCCACGGAGGACTCGGAGGTACCTATGCAACTCGGGGCCTCCATGTCCCCTCGACAACGTAGAGAGTTTCGCAGAATGAATGGTCTCTGCTTCTACTGTGGGGACGACAAGCATCTACTGAACACCTGTCCCAGGCGCAAGAATAAGAAGCCGGAAAACTTCCGCGCCTAAGTGATCATCGGGGAGGTCACTTGGGCGCACAGGTATTTCCCGTTAATGTGAAACGCAATAAAATTTTGCTTCCCTTTCAGGTCTCGTTTGCTGGCCGGTCTGCCACGGGCAGTGCTTTCGTGGATTCTGGCTCATCTGCTAATATCATGTCTGTGGATTTTGCTATGTCTCTAAAGATGCCTTGTATTGATTTACCTTATCCCATCCCTGTAGTAGGAATCGACTCAACCCCCCTTGCTAATGGTTATTTTACTCAGCATACTCCTGTTTTTGAACTCCTGGTTGGCTCCATGCATTTGGAGCAGTGCTCTGTACTGGTGATGCAGGGATTATCGTCTGATCTGGTATTAGGTCTTCCCTGGTTGCAGTTGCATAATCCCACATTTGATTGGAATACTGGGGATCTCACCAAATGGGGTAATGAATGTCTTATGTCATGTCTTTCTGTTAACTCTATTTCTCCCCGGGAGGAGGTAAACACGCTTCCTGAGTTTGTTCAGGACTTCGCCGATGTGTTTTCTAAAGAGGCCTCCGAGGTGTTGCCCCCCCATAGAGATTACGATTGCGCTATCGATTTGGTGCCTGGTGCCAAGCTTCCTAAGGGTAGGATATTTAATCTTTCATGTCCTGAACGTGAAGCGATGAGGGTGTATATCCAAGAATGCCTGGCCAAGGGTTTCATTCGCCCCTCGACTTCTCCTGTAGGTGCTGGCTTCTTCTTCGTGGGGAAGAAGGATGGTGGTCTTAGGCCGTGCGTTGATTATCGTAACCTGAATAAGGTCACCGTAAGGAACCAGTACCCACTTCCTTTGATTCCGGATCTTTTTAATCAGGTTCAGGGAGCCCAATGGTTTTCTAAGTTCGATCTACGGGGGGCATATAACCTTATCCGCATCAAAGAGGGGGATGAGTGGAAAACTGCGTTCAACACACCCGAGGGTCATTTCGAATACCTGGTCATGCCCTTTGGGTTGTGTAATGCCCCTGCTGTCTTCCAGAATTTTATTAATGAAATCCTGAGAGAGTACCTGGGTAATTTTCTTGTTGTGTACCTTGATGACATACTGGTGTTTTCCAAGGACTGGTCCTCCCACGTGGAGCATGTCAGGAAGGTGCTCCAGGTCCTTCGGGAGAATAATCTGTTTGCTAAGACTGAAAAATGTGTCTTTGGGGTACAGGAGATACCATTTTTAGGGCAAATCCTCACTCCTCATGAATTCCGCATGGACCCTGCCAAGGTTCAAGCTGTGGCGGAATGGGTCCAACCTGCCTCCCTTAAGGCGTTACAGTGTTTTTTAGGGTTCGCCAACTATTACAGGAGATTTATTGCCAACTTCTCGGTCGTCGCTAAGCCTCTTACGGACCTTACCCGCAAGGGTGCCGATGTCCTCCATTGGCCCCCTGAGGCCGTCCAGGCCTTTGAGACTCTCAAGAAGTGCTTTATCTCGGCCCCCGTGCTGATTCAGCCCAACCAAGAGGAGCCATTTATTGTGGAGGTTGACGCTTCCGAGGTGGGAGTGGGGGCCGTCTTGTCCCAGGGTACCAGCTCCCTCACCCATCTCCGCCCCTGTGCTTACTTCTCTAGGAAGTTTTCGCCCACGGAGAGTAACTATGATATTGGTAACCGCGAACTTCTAGCCATTAAATGGGCTTTTGAGGAGTGGCGGCACTTCCTGGAGGGGGCCAGACACCAGGTAACGGTCCTTACGGATCACAAGAATCTGGTTTTCCTAGAATCGGCCCGGAGGCTTAATCCTAGACAAGCTCGGTGGGCACTATTCTTTACCAGATTTAATTTCTTGGTTACCTATAGGGCTGGGTCCAAGAATATTAAGGCTGACGCTCTGTCACGTAGTTTCATGGCCAATCCTCCTTCCGAGAAGGATCCCGCTTGTATTTTACCCCCTGGTATAATCGTCTCTGCCACGGATTCTGATTTAGCTTCTGATATCGCGGCTGATCAGGGTGCAGCTCCCGGGAACGTCCCTGGGGACAAACTGTTTGTTCCCCTGCAATACCGGCTGAGGGTACTCAGGGAAAACATGACTCCGCTCTATCTGGTCATCCTGGCATCTTGGGCACCAAACACCTCATTACCAGAAACTATTGGTGGCCTGGGTTGCCTAAAGATGTTAGGGCTTACGTCGCCGCTTGTGAGGTTTGCGCTAGGTCCAAAACCCCTAGGTCCCGACCTGCGGGCCTACTACGTTCCTTGCCCATTCCCCAGAGACCTTGGACCCATATCTCCATGGATTTTATCACCGATTTGCCTCCATCTCAGGGCAAGTCGGTGGTGTGGGTGGTAGTCGACCGCTTCAGCAAGATGTGCCACTTTGTGCCCCTTAAGAAGCTACCTAACGCCAAGACGTTAGCTTCTTTGTTTGTGAAACACATCCTGCGTCTCCATGGGGCCCCAGTCAATATCGTTTCTGACAGAGGGGTACAATTTGTTTCCTTATTTTGGAGAGCTTTTTGTAAAAAGTTGGAGATTGATCTGTCCTTCTCCTCCGCCTTCCATCCCGAAACTAATGGCCAAACGGAAAGGACCAACCAATCCCTGGAACAATATTTAAGGTGTTTCATCTCTGACTGTCAATTCGATTGGGTCTCATTCCTTCCCCTTGCTGAATTTTCCCTGAATAACCGGGTCAGTAACTCGTCAGGGGTCTCCCCGTTTTTCTGTAATTTCGGGTTTAACCCAAGGTTCTCCTCCGTCTCCCCTGGTTGTTCCAATAATCCTGAGGTAGAGGAGGTTCATCGGGAACTGTGCACTGTCTGGGCCCAGGTTCAGAAGAACCTAGAGGCGTCCCAGAGCGCACAAAAGATTCAGGCGGATAGTAGACGTTCTGCTAACCCCCGGTTTGTCGTCGGGGATTTGGTCTGGTTGTCGTCCAGGAACTTGCGCCTTAAGGTCCCGTCCAGGAAGTTTGCTCCCCGATTTATTGGACCTTATAAGATCATTGAAGTCCTCAACCCTGTATCCTTCCGTCTGGAGCTCCCCCCATCCTTTCGCATACATGACGTCTTCCATGCCTCCCTCCTTAAACGCTGCTCCCCGTCCTGGTCCCCCTCGAGGATACCTCCTGTTCCCGTTCTCACCCCTGAGGGGGTGGAATTCGAGGTGGCCAAGATTATGGACAGTAGGATGGTCCAGGGCTCCCTCCAGTACCTGGTCCATTGGAGAGGATACGGGCCGGAGGAGAGGACTTGGGTACCTGCCCGTGATGTTCACGCTGGGGTATTGATCAGGAGGTTCCACCTCCTCTTCCCCACTAAACCGGGTCCCCTTAGTAAGGGTCCGGTGGCCCCTCATAAAAGGGGGAGTACTGTTAGGGATCTGCCAGGTACTTCATCTAGCTATACTCCTGGGATTAATCAATCCACACCTGAGGCCAGACCTGCTCGACTGACACCATCTCCCACCAACCAGGGTGGCAGGCTCAGGAGTGGGAGAGCCTATCGCGGCCTGGTCTCTCGGAGTTAGCTCCGCCCCCTGCCCTTTATTACCTGCCCTGTGCTCTCCCTCAGTGCTTGTAATTCTTTTGGATTCCTGGCCCCACTGCTGCTTGCTCCAGCCTGCTTCTGCCGTGCTTCTGCCTTGCTGCAGTTCTGCTTTACCTGCTTGCTTGCCCTGGCTTGCTTCTGTCTCCGTGCCTGCTCGGGTGTACTCACTTCGTCCTGGTCCTGACTGTTCGTTCGCCGCCCCGTTTCCTCGTGGCGTTCCGTGGCTACTGCCCCTTCCCTTGCGTGTTCCCTGTTTGTCTTCCTGTGCACTTAGCCAGCGTAGGGACCGCCGCCCAGTTGTACCTCGTCGCCTAGGGCGGGTCGTTGCAAGTAGGCAGGGACAGGGCGGTGGGTAGATTAGGGCTCACTTTCCCTTCACCTCCTTCCTGCCATTACACCTCCCTTTAAAATGGACCAGGGACTCATCAATAGAAATACAATTCTCGGGGGTGTATGCTTTGGAAAACCGGGCACTAAAATGGTCTAATAGGGGTCTCCGTTTATACAAACGGTCAAAACTGGGGTCATCTCGGGGTGGGCGCTGCTCATTATCAGAATAATGTAAGAAGCGAAGTATTGCCTCATAACGCATCCTGGACACGGCCATACAGTACATTGGGGTGTGGTATAAGAAAAAGCCTCTTTTTTTTTTTTTAAGTTACCAGTTTAGTTCTGAAGTGGCTTTGGGGGGGCCTATATATTAGAAACCCCTATAAAACACGCCATTTTAGAAACTAGGCCCCTCAAAATATTCAAAACAGCATTCAGAAAGTTTATTAACCTTTTAGGTGTTTCACAAGAATTTAAAGCAAAGTAGAGGTGAAATTTACATATTTCAGTTTTTTTGTAAGAAAATTGTTTTTATTCCTTTTTTTTCTGTAAAACAGAAGGTTTTACCCCGAGAAACATTACTCAATACCTATTGCCCAGATTCTCCAGTTTTGAGAAATATCACAGATGTGGTCCTAGTGTGGTAATGGACTGAAGCACCGGCCTCCGAAGCAAAGAACCACCTAGAGGATTATGAGGCCTCCTTTTTATTAGGCACCATGTCCAGTTTGAAGAGGTCTTGTGGTGCCAAAACAGTGGAAACCCCCCAAAAGTGACACTATTTTGGAAACTAGACCCCTTGAGGAATTCATTGTAGTTTTCATGGGGTGCATGTGACTTTTTGATCAGTTTTTGCTCTATTTTTTTTTTTTTTTTTTTAAAACAATCCAATTTTATTGATACGAACACAGAAATGAAATAACACATTAACATTCACATTACAATTTTCCAACATCGTATACAATAGTGACAGCATATCAGGAAATCCCCAACTTCCCCCCTTTCCCCCCTTTCCCCCCTCCCCGCACAGCCCCCCACTATATCTCCGCCGTTTGTTTCTAGTACCATTCCTGGTCAGAGCACATGTCTCTTATCAAGTTTCCCCACCACCCCTTCTTTACTCCAGACTCTATCACCTCCAGTTCCTCAGACGACTCTCGCCCTTAGTCTGCTCAGTTCAGGTGTCAGCACCTCAGGACAGGCCATCCATCTGCTCCATTGTTTCTCAAATTTTTTTTCCGTGCCCCTTTTAGAAAATATCTTATGCTCCATCAGGATATTATAGTTCAACATTCCTACAATTTCCCTCATCCTTGGTGGCTCCGCGTCCAGCCAGTGTTTAGCAATGCATTTCCTCGTTTGATATAATATCTTGGCAATTGCCAGGCTTGCCATTCTGTCACTCTCCAATTCTCCCACCGCTCCCAACAACATAACTTTAGGGTCTGCCGCCAATTCCCAACCATACACCTGCTTTATCAGGTCCAATATTTCCCCCCATAGGGTCCTCAGGGCCTCACATGACCAAAACATATGCAATATGTCCGCCTTCTCCTCCGTGCACCTACGACATTTAGCATCCGCTCTAATACCCATCTGTTTTAATACCCACGGGGTGCGGTACACTCTGTGTATCAGGAAGAGTTGTGATCTCCTTTGCGCCAGACTGAGCGATAAGTGACATGTGGACGCTAATATCTCCCACTCCTCCTCGGTCAATGGATCGACATCCTGTTCCCATTTCGCTTTTACCAGCACCATTGTGTTTCCCAAGTGTTTGGACAGTAAGCTCCTGTACGCCATTGAGATCAGGCCTTTGGTCGTGTCAGCCCGTCCCACATACTCTAGGACCCCAAGAGCACAGACCGTCAGGTCCACCACATGCGCCTGCGCCTGTAGGGCATGATGGATCTGCAAATATTGGTAAAACATATTGTGCTCCAGTGGAAATAGGTCTTTCAACTGCTGAAATGATCTCAGCCCGTTATCATCATACAGGTGTTGTAATCGCCTAACCCCTGCCGATTCCCATTTTTGCATGCCCTCTAATTGGTATAATTCCCACAAGACCGGATTATGCCATAGGGGAGTATATTTGGTACACATTCCCACTCCCAGGATCTGTTTGCACTGCCACCATATTTTATGTATCAGGAGTAACGTTGGTTTAGCACTCGCCAATCTCTTAAAGGTATGCGCTTCCAGACCCTCTAGTGGGTTGAGTCCTCCCCCCAAATATGACAATAAACGTGCACTGGAGCCCCAGGTCTCTGTGTCCTCCCACCCCTTAAATTGTTGGCTCTGGGCAGCCAGGTAATATATCCAGGCATTTGGCAGCGCTACCCCCCCTTCGTCTTTAGGCAATTGCAATTTCTCCAATTTAATCCTTGGAACCCATTTTTTCCAGACCAGATCCCGAAAGAGATTGTGCAATCGTCTGAACCAGTGCTTAGGTATCCATACTGGGGAGTTATGAAGAATATATAAAACTTGAGGCATAAGGATCATCTTGATTAGATTAGTCCTCCGCAGAGCAGAGAGCGGGAGCCTGTTCCAGGCATCCACCTTATGTTTCACCTTGAGCAGCAGTGGTGAAACATTCAAAGACATATAGTCTGGGACCCTAGCCGTCACCTTAACCCCTAGGTACGTAAATTCAGAGACTATCGGAATCCGGGGTCCCACTCCAGTATCTACCATATTCACCGTGTCAAGTGGCATCAGAGCAGACTTGGTCCAGTTAATATTTAATCCTGAGAACTCCCCAAACCTTGTGATCGTATCCATTATTACCTTCAGTGTATTCTCAGTGTCCGTCATATATATTAAAATATCGTCTGCATATAGTGAAATTTTTTCCTCCATTTCCCCATATTGCAAGCCTCTTATATGCTCCTCCTGTCTTATGAGGCACGCCAGTGGCTCTACCGCCAAGGCGAATAGCAATGGTGACAGTGGGCACCCCTGGCGCGTACCCCGGGCCAGTGAAAATTTCTCGGACATTGCACTATTCACCCGTATGCGGGCTGTAGGGGCCACATACAACAACTGTACCCACTTCACGAAGTTAGGGCCGAATCCCATCTTTTCTATTACTCGCCATAGGTACCCCCATTCTACGCAGTCAAACGCTTTTGCGGCGTCTAACGTTAGCACCGCCCTTCCTCCTTGATCATCCGGTGTCGCCTGAAGTTTTAAAAACAGCCGCCTGAGGTTGACAGCCGTCGATTTGGAGGGCATGAACCCCGATTGGTCTTCATGCACAACATGCTTTACCACCCTGTTCAGCCGCAGCACCAATATCTTTGCCAAAATCTTGACATCCGATGTCAACAAGGATATTGGTCTGTAGGACTCCGGTAATTGACTGTCTTTCCCCTCTTTTGGGAGAACCACTATCGTAGCCTCATATAGGGAGTCTGGTATTTTACCTCTGTCAAAACTATCCTGCAAAGTACTCAAGTATTCTGGCGCTAGTTCCGTCCCATATTCCTTATAGATTTCCCCCGGTAACCCATCTGGACCCGGAGCTTTCTCATTTGCCATATCCCTTATCGCCTGTTCCAACTCCTCCAGTGAAATAGGTGCCTCCAAGCTTTCACAGTCCTCCCGGCCCAAGGTAGGCAAATTAATGTTTCCCAGGTACTCGTCCAATTGCTGTGTGTCGTAATGCACTTTGGATGTATATAGGTCAGTATAAAACCGCTGAAATATTTGCAAGATTTGCCACGTGTGTGTGTCTCCACCCTCCCCCCCTCCCCCCTAAGGCCATGAATGAAATTATTACTCCCATGCGGCTTTGCCATCCTAGCGAGTATTCTCCCCGCCGTTTCCCCTTCTTCATAATATTTCTGTTTAAGGAATAATCGTTTATTATCCACCATTGTTAGTTAGTTTAACAACGTCTGTGCCTCCACCCAATGTCTAAGTGTCTCCTCGGACCCCTCTTCTACATGTCTCCCTTCTGTTTCTGTCACCCGAACCTCTAAACTTTCTCCCAATTGCCTAGATTTAGTTTTAATTCGTTTAATATGTTGAATGAATACTCCCCTCAACCATGCTTTCATGGCATCCCATAACACCCCTCGCAGCACTGACTCAGTATTAAAATTTAAATATTCTTTAACCAGGTTCCGTATTTCCCCGCCATCCATCAATCTTAGCCAAAACGCATTCAGCTTCCAATTCCCGGGGTTCCTGGTATGCCTTACACCCACTTCCATCGTCACCGCCATCGGAGAGTGGTCTGACAACGCCCTCTGTAGGTATTCAATTTGCGCTATGTACGGCACTGCTGAAGCTGAGCATGCTACCAAGTCTATTCGCGAAAGTGACTGAAATGTGGATGATGCACACGAGTACTGCCTCACCCCTGGAAGTTTATCTCTCGGAATATCCCGCAGACCCAATTCCTCATTTAATCTTCCAAAGGCAGTCAGGTCTCCTCTTTGCCCCCCTCCTCCCCTATGAAACCTATCCAACCCTTCAGACATCACTGCATTAAAATCCCCCATTACGATTAGCGGTACCTCAGGCCACCTAGAGAGTTTCTCCGTAACTCGTTTCAGTACAGTGCTAGAATAAGGCGGAGGGATATACAGCACTACTAGAATACAGTTTTTGTTCTATTTTTAAGAGGCGTGGAGACTAAAAAGCAGCAATTCTTCTATTGTTTTTTATTCTATTTTTTTTACAGCGTTTACCGTGCGCTATAAACAACATATTCACTTTATTCAGCATGGCGATACGATTACGGCGATACCAAATGTTTATAGTTTTTTTTTATGTCTTATGGTGTTTGCACAATAAAATAATTTTTATTAAAAATCATTTACATTTATGTTGCCTTATTCTAGGAGCCATACAGTTTTTGTCTTTTTTTCCATCAGGAAAGCCGTGTGAGGACTTGTTTTTGCGTAACGAACGGTAGTTTAGATCAGTACCATTTTTAGGTACATGCGACTTTTTGATCTCTTTTTATTCCATTTTTTGAGAAGTGAAGTGACCAAAAAACTGTGATTCTGGTATGGTTTATTATTATTTTCTTTTACGGCGTTCACCGCGCGGGATAAATAACGAAATACTTTTGTAGTTCAGGCCGTTACGGATGCGGCGATATCAATTATGTATAGTTTATTTGTTTATTTATTTATTTTTATTAATAATAAAAGACTGATAAGGGAAAAAGGGGGATTTTTACTTTTGTTACTTTTAAAACTTTTATTTTCTTATTTTTACTCAACTTTTTTTTAACTTTTTTTAACTTTATTACTTTGTCCCACTAGTGTACTTGAGGGCAGGAGGCCCTGATCCCTATTCTAATACACTGCACTATATGCGTAGTTCAGTGTATTACAGCTGTCAGCTACTCACTGACAGCAAGGATTCCATAAATGGCACAGCTGGATGCCATTGTTAGGCGTCCGGTTGCTATAGCCACCATCGCCGGCCGCTATCGTGTAGCGGGCCGATGATGGCAGCTTAACCCCTAAGAAGCCGCTATCGCTATTGCAAGCGGCTTCCAAGGGGCTAATCAGCGGGGACACAGCGATCAGTCTCCGCAGAAGGAGCTGCGGCGACTGTTGTACGAGTTAGCAGCTGTTACAGCTACTGTATGTGTCGGGAAGATGGCCGAAATGGCCGTTCCTCCCGCGACATACTATTCCAGCGCTGAGCGCGAACGATGCACTTAGCACGAAGGAATAGTACGTCGCTGAGCGCGAAGGGGTTAAGCATCCGTTTCCTAAAATGTAATATTAGACTCCCTTTACAAGCGGAGACAATACGATTAAGCAAATATTTTCTTTACGTTTCCCAGTATATAATATGGTACAATAAATGGTGCCGTGAAAAAGTACAACTTGTACTTCAAAAAACAATCCCTCATACGTTTTTTTTGGACCAAAAAATAAAAACTTATGGCTTCTGGAAGTTGGGGAGGAAAGAGCGAAAATGAAAAACCAAAAATAACTGTAAAAGTCAGGGGTTAAATATGAGGTTATAGGTAACATAAGTAATAATTCATGGCGTGATATATTTAGTAAAGTCCAGTTCATCTCATTCCACTGTTGGACAGGAATAGTTGGTACACTGAAACTTGTAGAATTTCTAATTCTCTTGATGTAGGGATATGAATCTTGGACAATATGGGTGTAAGTATTAAAGGGGTTCTCTGCAAATAAACCTTGATTACTGTAAAATAAAAAATGTTATACAACTTTATAATATCCTTTGTGCTAAAATTTCTGTTTTAACCTTTGCTGTAATGGGATGAAAACACGGAGTGAAAACCCAAAGAAGCCAAATACTTCTCATGGATAGTAATATGCTACAATTGTATCCAGCCTAAGCAATCATCTGTAAACTAAACAGCATGAACTCTAAGGCCTCATGCACACGAATGTAATGGCTTTTATTCTACTCAAATACGCATCCCTATTCATCCAAAGTCATCTGCGACTCATTCGCATATAGGCACGCTGTCCACAAATACGTACCGTCATGCATCCTTAGTTCAGGTCCAATACACTGCACTATGTATGTAGTGTAGTGCAGTGTATTAGAATAGCGATCAGGCTTTCAAGTCCCCTAGTAGAAAAAAATATTTGAAAAAGTTATTAAAAATGTTGAATAAAAAAAAATTGTTTCAAGTTACATAAACAAAAAAACGCCTTTTTTCCCATAATAAAAGTTTTATTATAGGGAAAAATTTAAAACATTAAAAAATGATTTTATATTTTATTCACTGATTCTATTGTAAACCCTGCAAAATGAATATTTTCGTATGATATATGGTGTTAGAACGTTTAAACATTGGTGTAACTGTAAAGGATCTGTCAGGCACAACTTCTGTGTATACGCTCATGGGTAATCAGTCTGCACCTCGTTCTATGTCTCTGAGACTGACTCCATCTTCCACCACTCAGGATGGCAGGCTTAGGAGTGGGAGAGCCTATCACAGCCTGGCCAGACGGAGCTAGCTCCCACCCTCTGTCTATTTATACCTGCCTTTCCTGTTCCTCCTTTGCTTGTGATTCTTCTCGTGTGGTTTCCTGGCCTTGCTGCAGCTCCTAGCTATTTGACCTTGCTTCATACTGACCCCGGCTTACTGACTACTCTCCTGCTCTGCGTTTAATACCTCGTACATTCCTGGTTTGACTCGGCTCGTTCACCTCTCTTGTTGCTCACGGTGTTGCCGTGGGCAACTGCCCCATTTCCCTTTGCTTGTGTCCCCTTGTCTGTTTGTCTGTCGTGCACCTACTGAGCGTAGGGACCGTCGCCCGGTTGTACCCCGTCGCCTGGGGCGGGTCGTTGCAAGTAGGCAGGGACTGAGTGGTGGGTAGATTAGGGCTCACTGTCTGTTTCCCTACCCCCCTGCCATTACATAATCACAAGCCCATATACCTAGGCTACCCTGGTCCCTCACTCTATTATGGACCCCCTTGAGACCCTGGCTCAGCAAATGCAGGGTCTCTCCCTACAGGTCCAGGCCCTGGCTCAGAGGGTCAACCAGCGTGACGCTACCATGGTAGTGCCCCTCACCTCACCTCTTGAACCCCACCTCAAGTTGCCTGACCGGTTCTCAGGGGACCGGAGGACTTTTCTCTCCTTTCGGGAGAGTTGTAGGCTCTATTTTCACTTAAAGCCTCACTCCTCAGGTTCTGAGAGCCAGCGGGTGGGTATAATTATGTCCCGGCTCCAGGAAGGGCCCCAAGAGTGGGCCTTCTCCTTGGCTCCTGACGCCCCTGAACTTTCCTCCGTTGATCGTTTCTTTTCTGCTCTCGGACTCATTTATGACGAGACTGACAGGACTGCCTTTGCCGAGAGTCAGCTGGTGACCTTACGTCAGGGTAAGAGACCTGTTGAGGAGTATTGTTCTGACTTTAGGAAGTGGTGCGTAGCTTCTCGGTGGAATGACCCTGCCTTAAGGTGCCAGTTTAGGTTGGGTCTGTCGACCGCCCTGAAAGACCTGCTAGTTAACTATCCCTCTTCTGACTCCCTAGACCAGGTTATGGCTTTAGCGGTACGACTTGACCGACGTCTCAGGGAACGACAACTTGAACGTTTTTGTGTTTTCCCCTCTGACTCCCCCATGATGCCTCCCGAGGTTCCGTTGCTTCGCTCTTCCACGGAAGACTCGGAGGTACCTATGCAACTCGGGGCCTCTGTGTCCCCCCGACAACGTAGAGAGTTTCGCAGGAAGAATGGTCTCTGCTTCTATTGTGGGGATGACAAGCATCAAGTGAACAACTGTCTTAGGCGTAAGAATAAGCAGCCGGAAATACTTCCACGCCTAAGTGATCATCGGGGAGGTCACTTGGGCGCACAGGTATTTCCCGTAAATATGAAACGTAATAAAATCTTGCTTCCCTTTCAGGTCTCTTTTGGTGGTAGGTCTGCTACCGGCAGTGCCTTCGTGGATTCAGGGTCTTCTGCTAATATCATGTCTGTGGAATTTGCTATGTCTCTAGCTATGCCTTTGATTGATTTGCCTAAACCTGTCCCGGTAGTGGGTATCGACTCCACTCCTCTTGCTAATGGTTATTTTACACAGCATACCCCTGTTTTTGAACTCCTTGTTGGCTCCATGCATTTGGAGCAGTGCTCTGTACTGTTGATGCAGGGATTATCGTCCGATTTGGTTTTAGGCTTTCCCTGGTTGCAGTTGCATAATCCCATGTTTGACTGGAATACTGGGGAGCTTACCAAATGGGGTAATGAATGCTTGACGTCATGTTTTTCTGTTAATTCTATTTCTCCCCCTGAGGAGGTGAACACGCTACCTGAGTTTGTTCAGGACTTCGCTGATGTTTTCTCTAAGGAGGCCTCTGAAGTGTTACCTCCTCATAGAGAATACGATTGCGCTATCGAGTTGGTACCAGGAGCTAAGCTCCCTAAGGGTAGGATATTTAATCTTTCTTGTCCCGAACGTGAAGCCATGAGAGAGTATATCCAGGAATGCCTGGCCAAGGGTTACATTCGCCCCTCTACTTCTCCGGTAGGTGCTGGCTTCTTCTTCATAGGGACGAAAGGATGGTGGTCTTAGGCCATGCATTCACTACCGTAACTTGAATAAGGTCACTGTAAGGAACCAGTATCCCCTTCCTTTGATTCCTGATCTCTTTAATCAGGTCCAGGGGGCCCAATGGTTCTCTAAGTTTGATCTACGGGGGGCGTATAACCTTATCCGCATCAAAGAGGGGGATGAGTGGAAGACTGCGTTCAACACGCCCGAAGGTCATTTCGAATACCTCGTCATGCCCTTTGGGTTGTGTAATGCTCCCGCGGTCTTCCAGAATTTCATAAATGAGATTTTAAGAGATTACCTGGGGGTATTTCTTGTAGTGTACCTTGATGACATACTGGTGTTTTCCAAGGACCTGTCCTCCCACATTGAGCATGTCAGGAAGGTGCTCCAGGTCCTTCGGGAAAACAAACTGTTTGCGAAAACCGAAAAATGTGTGTTTGGGGTCCAGGAGATAGCATTTTTGGGTCAAATCCTCACTCCTCATGAATTCCGCATGGACCCCGCCAAGGTCCAGGCTGTGGCGGAATGGGTCCAACCTGCCTCCCTGAAGGCGTTACAGTGTTTCTTGGGGTTCGCTAATTATTACAGAAGATTTATTGCTAACTTCTCGGTCATCGCTAAGCCTCTTACGGACCTCACTCGCAAAGGTGCTGATCTCCTCCACTGGCCTCCTGAGGCTGTCCAGGCTTTTGAGGTCCTTAAGAAGTGCTTTATCTCGGCCCCGGTGCTGGTTCAGCCCAACCAAATGGAGCCATTTATCGTGGAGGTTGACGCATCCGAGGTGGGAGTGGGGGCTGTCTTGTCCCAGGGTACCAGGTCCCTCACCCATCTCCGTCCCTGTGCCTACTTCTCCAGGAAGTTTTCTTCCACTGAGAGTAACTATGATATTGGCAACCGCGAACTCTTAGCCATTAAATGGGCATTTGAAGAGTGGCGCCACTTCCTGGAGGGGGCTAGGCACCAGGTAACGGTCCTTACCGACCACAAGAATCTGGTTTTCCTAGAATCTGCCCGGAGGCTAAATCCGAGACAAGCTCGATGGGCGCTATATTTTACCAGATTCAACTTTTTGGTTACCTATAGGGCTGGGTCTAAAAATATTAAGGCCGATGCACTGTCGCGTAGCGGAGGAAGATCCTGCTTGTATTTTGCCTCCTGGTATAATCATTTCTTCTATTGATTCTGATTTTGTCTCTGAAATTGCGGCTGATCAAGGTTCAGCTCCCGGGAACCTTCCTGAGGACAAGCTGTTTGTTCCCCTGCAATTCCGGCTAAGGGTACTTAGGGAAAATCATGACTCCGCACTATCTGGTCATCCAGGCGTCCTGGGTACCAAACACCTCATTGCCAGAAACTATTGGTGGCCTGGGTTACCTAAAGATGTTAAGGCCTACGTCGCCGCTTGTGAGGTTTGTGCTAGGTCCAAGGCTCCCAGGTCCCGACCAGCGGGTTTACTACGTTCTTTGCCAATTCCCCAGAGACCTTGGACCCATATCTCCATGGATTTTATCACCGATTTGCCTCCGTCTCAAGGCAAGTCGGTGGTGTGGGTTGTAGTAGACCGCTTCAGTAAGATGTGCCACTTTGTGCCCCTCAAGAAACTACCCAATGCCAAGACGTTAGCTACCTTGTTTGTCAAACACATCCTGCGTCTCCATGGGGTCCCTGTCAATATTGTTTCGGACAGAGGGGTAAAATTTGCTTCATTGTTTTGGAGAGCCTTCTGTAAAAAGTTGGAGATTGATCTGTCCTTCTCCTCTGCCTTCCATCCTGAAACTAATGGCCAAACCGAGAGGACTAATCAATCTCTAGAACAATATTTAAGGTGTTTTATCTCTGACTGTCAATATGATTGGGTGTCATTCATTCCCCTCGCCGAATTTTCCCTTAATAACCGGGTCAGTAACTCGTCAGGGGTCTCCCCCTTTTTCTGTAATTTTGGGTTTAATCCACGGTTCTCCTCCATTTCACCTGGTAGTTCCAACAATCCCGAGGTAGAGGTCGTTCATCGGGAACTGTGCACAGTCTGGGCCCAGGTTCAGAAGAACCTAGAGGGGTCCCAGAGCGTACAAAAAACTCAGGCTAAAAGAAGACGTTCTGCTAATCCCTTGTTTATGGTCGGGGATCTGGTGTGGTTATCGTCTAGGAACTTGCGCCTTAAGGTCCCGTCCAAGAAGTTTGCTCCCCGGTTTATAGGGCCGTATAAGGTCATTGAAGTCCTCAATCCTGTCTCCTTCCGACTGGAGTTGCCCCCATATTTTCGAATACACGACGTGTTTCATGCCTCCCTCCTTAAACGCTGCTCCCCGTCCTTGGCTCCCTCGAGGAAACCTCCTGTTCCCGTTCTCACCCCTGAGGGGGTGTAATTCGAGGTGCCCAAGATTGTGGACAGCAAGATGGTCCAATGCTCCCTCCAGTACCTGGTCCATTGGAGAGGATACGGGCCGGTGGCCCCTCATAAAAGGGGGGGTACTGTAAAGGATCTGCCAGGCACAACTTCTGTGTATACGCCCATAGGTAATTAGTCTGCACCTGAGTCTATGTCTCTGAGACTGACTCCATCTTCCACCACTCAGGATCGCAGGCTTAGGAGTGGGAGAGCCTATCGCAGCCTGGCCAGACGGAGCTAGCTCCCGCCCTCTGTCTATTTATATCCTGCCTTTCCTGTTCCTCCTTTGCTTGTGATTCTTCTCGTGTGGTTTCCTGGCCCTGCTACAGCTTCTAACTATTTGACCCTGCTCCATACTGACCCTGGCTTACTGACTACTCTCCTGCTCTGCGTTTTGTACCTCGTACACTCCTGGTTTGACTCGGCTCGTTCACCAATCTTGTTGCTCACGGTGTTTCCGTGGGCAACTGCTCCATTTCCCTTAGCTTTGTGTACCCTTGTCTGTTTGTCTCGTGCACTTACTGAGCGTAGGGACTGTCGCCCAGTTGTACCCCGTCGCCTAGGGCGGGTCGTTGCAAGTAGGCAGGGACAGAGTGGCGGGTAGATTAGGGCTCACTTGTCCGTTTCCCTTCCCCCATCATTACAGCTTGGTTCTGATGCTGTAATTACTTAGGATATATTTATAATAACAAAATTGCAGGGCAGATGGAATTGTTTTGAATTTATTGTATATTTAATGGGAACCTGTCAGGTAGTTTTACCCCCTTAAACCGCCGCCATGATGTAATACATGACCTGTCAATATTTCCAAACATTCCCCCGTATGTTTTTTTCAGATGCAGCAAAATCCATAAACTTTTAAAACGACACACATTATATGCTAATTACCCATTAAAGGGTCATGTGGTGGTGCCGCTATCTTGAAAAATCACGTAGTCCTGCCTCCAAACCCATATTTCCATGCTTGATTGACATCCCTCTAGCTGTTACACATCACTACCAGTCTCTTCCAACTTTCTCTTATGAGCCATTGCCTTGTACTCCTTGGGCACGCACTGTGCAGCGATGTGTACTCTGCCCAGCTGCACCGCACATGCCAGAACAAGGCAACGGCGGATCTATAAGAGTTGGAGGAGGCTGCTAGTGATGTAGAACAGCCAGGAGGATGTGAATCAAAATCTGGGAAGCACCATTTCAATTTTCACCTCAGGCAGCAGAAAAGCTAGAATTGGCCCTGGGGGAGGGACAGCATTTGCAGGGCGGGATAGGGCTAGCAGGCATGTGTCACGATAGGCACATCTGCTAGTGGTAGAAGTTAGAACACGCCTCTTAGACGATGCAGGCACCCCCAGAGAGGAACAGGAAAGCAGGGTGGTGGTCATGCGATGTGGTTAGTGTGGTACTCGACTCCTAACTTTAAACTGATCAGCCGACGCTAGGGAGGGATTAATTATACACCAAGGGGGGGTCCATCTAACTTACTGCTGAGGACTCTATGGGGGATAATAATTTCCCCCCTTAGAGCACTCAACAGTCAGACGCTGAACCCCCCCTACTGTATAATAAATAATAATAATACTGAGGACTCTATGGGGGATGGGGGGATTATTCCCCCCTTCATAGTGTCCTCTGCAGTCACTTATATGGTTAAACCCCCTATTCAGAATAATCCCCCTCTTCCCACAGACGTCAGAGTCAGACACTCAGACCCCCCTATAGAGCCCCAAGCAGACAGTCAGACAATCTGACCTCCCCTTGAAATATAATCCCCCCCATACAGCCCTCAGTAGTTATTTTACTACAAGGGGACGGCTGTCTGACTACTTAAAAGGGTTTTTTCATGAGGGACATTTATGACATATCCACAGCATATGTCCTAAATCCTAAATGTCAGATAGATGCGGGTCCCACCTCTGGGACTTGCACCTATCTCTAGAACGGGGCCCCCTAAACCCCGTGCTACATCTTTCTGCTCTCGCTGCCTCCCGGCCACTTTCTTACTTCATGGTCGGGAGTTACGAAACCCTAAATTAATAGGTGAGTAAATAATGCTTCTTTTATTACATAGGTCAGATAATGGGTACGTGAAGAATTTGGAGAATAATATAGCGAGCTATGGTAAATTTACTAGATAAGACTTTTGAACATAACAACACAAGTATTGTTAAGTTCAAATAAAGGCCTCCTCCTCCCCTTCAGCCTTGCCTCTCCATCTCCAAAATTAGTGTCTTTACCAATATATCTTTTGTGTCACTTATTGTAAATAGCAGCAAATAGTAAAGTTCCCATAGTCTAGGACCACATCATCTAGAAAACAAGTCAGTCCAGAATTCTTAAATAAATAATTTTGAAACCCCTGTTGAAATCACATACTACTCTGTCTGGTACACAGAAGTAGAGACTGGTGGCAAATTTACCAACACCAAGTTCCCGTAGAGTCACTGGTTTCAAACACTAAAAAAAAGCTAGTGAACACCATCATGTAAAATCAACTCAGATGACTTCCTAACCAGCAAATGGTGTCATACCACGACACCTACACAGAATTTTGAAAAAAGCAGACCTCTATACTCCCAATACCTTCCCAAGGTTATTGGTCTCTGGCATTTCCCTAAAACAAACATGATACCATCTCAGACCACACAAATGCACCTCGAGAGAGGAGCAATAACATAAGCATTACATCTCTCTTTATTGCCCTGACCAAATCCAGCTAAGGGGACCTGCCCTAAGTCATTCCACTACACATGCAGCACCAATATCCAAGAAGGGCATAATAATTGAACAAAACAAACCATTTCTGACCAGACATCTCTATTGGAAATTAGGTGAAAATAATGGAAATGACACAGTGACATGATAGCAATCTCATAATATTACCATTTTGACCATCATGATTTGAGGTACATCTAACTTCAATGTAACAGAATAACGTAAAGAAAATCTATAAAAAAAAATCTAATCACAGAAGAATTAGTTCACCCAGTAGTGTACAATCTAACTGTTTTATAGCTCTACAGATATAAAATGTATTGCTTCTTTAGTAACACACATGATAGCTACTCATTGGAAAACGTACAAGGCCTGGATATCCTAAATCTACAAAATTTATTTTCACACATAAGCTCTACTAATCTTCTTCAGTCCGGCTCCTTTATCTCTAAACCTATTGAACCACTAGAGGCATTGGCTTTAAAGAGACTCTGTCACCACATTATAAGTGCCCTATCTCCTACATAAGGAGATGGGCGCTGTAATGTAGGTGACAGCAGTGCTTTTTATTTAAAAAAACGATCTTTTTTCACAAAGTTAGGAGCGATTTAAGTTTATGCTAATGAGCTTTCTTAATGCCCAAGAGGGCGTACTTTTACTTTTGACCAAGTGGGTGTTGTACAGAGGAGTGCATGACGCTGACCAATCGGCATCATGCACTCCTCTCCATTCATTTACATTGCACTAGCTATATAGATATATCGCTATGTGCAGCCTCATACACAAACCCTAACATTTCTACAGTGTCCTGATAATGAATACACATGAAATTCAGCCTGGACATCATGTGTACTCAGAATCCTGACACTTCTGAATCTTTTTTTGTGAGATTCCAGCAACGGATACGAAATCTCGAGAGATCACGGAGCTAAACGAGATTTGGTTTCACTTGCCGGAATCTCACAAAAAAAGAGTCAGAAGTGTCAGGATTCTGAGTACAAATGACGTCCAGGCTGGATTTCATGTGTATTCATTATCAGGACACTGTAGTAATGTTAGGGTTTGTGTATGAGGCTGCACATAGCGATATATCTATATCGCTAGTGCAGTGTAAATTAATGGAGAGGAGTGCATGATGCTGATTGGTCAGCGTCATGCACTCCTCTGTACAACGCCCACTTGGTCGAAAGTAAAAGTACGCCCACTTGGGCATTAAGAAAGCTCGTTAGCATAAACTTAAATCGCTCCTAACTTTGTGAAAAAAGATTGTTTTTTTTAAATAAAAAGCATTACTGTCACCTACATTACAGCGCCCATCTCCTTATGTAGGAGATAGGGCACTTATAATGTGGTGACAGAGTCTCTTTAAGCACAATATACATATGTGTCTCTAACCATTTATAAAACAGCTCTTGGAATATTAGGTGAATAAATAATGCTACTTCTATTATATTGGTCAGATAGTCGGTACGTAAAAAATTTGGGCAAAGAGATAGCGAGCTATGGGAAATTTACTAAATAAGACTTTTGAACATAACAACACAAGAATTGTTATCTTCAAATAAAGGCCTCCTCCTCCCCTTCAGCCTTGCCTCTCCATCTCCAAAATTGGTGTCTTTACCAATCCTTTGCGTTACTTATTATAAAAAGCAGCAAACAGTAAAGTTCCCATAGCCTAGGACCTTGTCATCCAGTAAACCAGTCAGTCCAGAATTCTTAAAAAAATAGTTTCAAATCAGATATCACATACTACTCTGGTACAAATAAGTAGAGACTGGTGGCAAATTTACTAAAACCAAGTCCCTATGGAGTCACTGGTTTCAAAGACTAAAATAACATAGTGAAGACCATCATGTAAAATAAACTCATATGACTTCTTAACAAGCAAATGGTGCCATACCACGACACCTACATGGAATTTTGAAAAAAACATGTCTCTATTCCCAATACCTTCTGTTACGTCTATGGCCGGGGGTCGTCGTTCTGACTTACCCCTTGACGATCCCTGCCAAGGACGTCTCTCTTCTCTGCGTTCGCTCCCTCCAGTGAGACGCCGGCACTCTCTTCCCGGTCCTCAGACTGTGTCCCGCAGGGAGCGCGCGTTCGCGCGTGCACGGCCTTAAAGGGCCAGTACGCGTCCAGCTGTCTAAGATCAATTATCAGCCCAAATGGCTGCTGCACTATAATAAGGGGCCCTGCCCACTGGTTCCTTGCCTGAGCGTTGTTGTATACCCTAGTTTGTCTTGCTAAAGTTCTCCCAGTGTCTTCCAGTTCCCAGTGTTACCCGTTCCTGCTGCCTGTACCCTGTATCCCAAGCTATCGTTACCTGCTGTGAAAGTCAAGTCGTGTCTTCCCGCTGCATCCGCGGCATCACCTGCTGTGAAAGTCAAGTCATGTCTTCCCGCTGCATCCGTGGCGTCACCTGCTGTGAAAGTCAAGTCTTGTCTTCCCGCTGCATCCGCGGCGTCACCTGCTGTGAAAGTCAAGTCGTGCTCCTGCCACTGTCTACATTGCCTCAGGTACCCATTCAGAACTATAGACATTGTTTTGTACCTTGTTGGCCAGCTGCTACCCCGCTACGCGGTACAGCCCAGTGGGTCCACACCCCGCGCCGTGACACCTTCCAAGTTTATTGGTCTCGGGCATTTCTCCAAAACAAACATGAAACCATCTCAGACCACACAATTGTACCTTGAGAGAGAAGCAATAACATAAGCATTACATCTCTCTTTATTGCCCTGACCAAATCCAGCTAAAGGGACCTACCCTAAATTATTCCACTACACATGCAGCACCAATATCCAAGAAGGGCCCAATAACTGAACCAAACAAACCACTTCTGACCGGACACTGTCCTCACTCTGACACTTAGTCCGCACTGAGCGACTGCTTTATAGCAACGTGTCAATCAGTCCTCTCACTGTCAGTGAACATTGGCGAAATTTTAAAAGTGTGTATGTTTTCCTTTCATTGTCCTTTTAGGAATAATTAATAAAAGTTATATTTTAGCCTACACTAATGCAGCTAGCCGTAAAATAGGGCTTTTGTTTGCTTTAAGGGCATGACCACACATGGCGGAATTCCTCCGCAACTGTCCGCATCAATGCCGCACCTAATCCGGGTTGCGGATTACGGCTGCGGATCTGCACAAAATGTGCAGAAAATTGATGCGGACTAGCTGCTGCGGACTGCGGGAAAAGTGCTTCCCTTCTCCCTATCAGTGCAGGATAGAGAGAAGGGACAGCACTTTCCCTAGTGAAAGTAAAAGAAATTCATACTTACCGCCCGTTGTCTTTATGACGCGTCCCTCCTTCGGCATCCAGCCCGACCTCCCTGGATGACGCGCCAGTCCATGTGACCGCTGCAGCCTGTGCTTGGCCTGTGATTGGCTGCAGCCGTCACTTACACTGAAACGTCATCCTGGGAGGCCGGACTGGAGACAGAAACAGGGAGTTCTCGGTAAGTATGAACTTATATGTTTTTTTACAGATACATGTATATTGAGATCGGTAGTCACTGTCCCGGGTGCAGAAACAGTTACTGCCGATCGCTTAACTCTTTCAGCACCCTGGACAGTGACTATTTACTGACGTCTCCTAGCAACGCTCCCGTCATTACGGGAGCCCCATTGACTTCCTCAGTCTGGCTGTAGACCTAGAAATACATAGGTCCAGCCAGAATGAAGAAATGTCAAGTAAAAAAAGCAAGACGCATCCGCAGCACACATGACATGTGCATGACAGCTGCGGACTTCATTGCGGAACTTTGAATCTCCATTGAAGTCAATGGAGAAATTCCGCCATGAGTCCGCCACTGCTCCGCAACAGACAGAGCATGCTGCGGACACCAAATTCCGCTCCGCAGCCTATGCTCCGCAGCGGAATTGTACGCATCGTGTAAACGAACACTGCTAAATTAAAGTGAAAGTCAATGTAGAAACGGCTCCGCTGCGGATTAACGCTGCGGAGTGTCCGCAGCGGAATTTAAGTGCAATTCCGCCATGTGTGAACCCGCCCTTATAGCAAATATGTTTACAATTTTGTGGTAATACCCAAGAAGGGCCCAATAACTGAACCAAACAAACCTGTTCTGACCAGACACCTCCTTTGGAAATTAGGTGAAAAAAATGGAAGTTACACAGTGACGTGATAGCAATTTCATCATATTACTAATGTGACCATCATGATTTGAGGTACATCTAACTTCAACGTAACAGAATAACATATACAAATATAATTTAAAAAATCTGAAATATGTGCAAGTTTAAAACAAAATTGAAAACTATACAAAAAAATCTCAACTTTTTTACAGTACACAGGAAAATGCAGATGAATTAATTTAGCCAGAAGAGTACACCCCTTTACAATCTAACTTTTTTTTATAGCTCTACAGATACAAAATGTATTGATTCTTTAGTAACACACATGATAGCTACACATTGGAAAACAAACAAGGCCTGGATATCCTAAATCTACACAATTTATCATCACACAAAAGCTCTCAAAATCTGCTTCATTCCTGGTTCATTATCTGTAAACCTATGACACCACTACAGGCATTGTCTTTAAGCACAATATACATATGTGCCTCTAACCATTTGTAAAACAGCTCTTGGAATATTAGCTGAGAAAATAATGCTACTTCTATTATATTGGACAGATAGTGGGTACGTAAAAAATATGGACAAAGAGATAGCGAGCTATGGGAAATTTACTAGGTAAGACTTTTGAACATAAAAACACAATTATTGTTATGTTCAAATAAAGGCCTCCTCCTCCCCTTCAGCCTTTCCTATCCATCTCCAAAATTGGTGTCTTTACCAATCTTTTGTGTCACTTATTGTAAATAGCAGCAAATATTAAAGTTCCTATAGCCTAGGACCTCATAATCCGGAAATCCAGTCAGTACAGAATTCTTAAAAAAATCGTTTCAAACCCCTGGCTATCAGATATCACACACTACTCTGGTACACAGAAGTAGAGACTGGTAACAAATTTACCAAAACCAAGTCCCTGTGGAGTCACTGGTTTCAAAGACTAAACAAACACAGTGAACACCATCACTAAAATCAAATCAGATGACTTACTAACGAGCAAATGGTGCCATACTATGACACCTACACAGAATTTTGAAAAAAGCAGACCTCTTTATTCCCAATACCTTACAAGGTTATTGGTCTGTGGCATTTCTCCAAAACAAACCTGATACCATCTCAGACCACACAATTTTACAGAGAGAGAGAGAGTGAGAGAGAGAGAGAGAGAGAGAGAGAGAGGAGCAATAACATAAGCATTACATCTCTCTTTATTGCCCTGAACAAATCCAGCTAAAGGGACCTGCCATAAGTTATTCCACTACACAAGAAGTACCAATATCCAAGGAGTGCCCAGCAACTGAACCAAACAAACCACTTCTGACCAGACATCTCCATTGGAAATTAGATGAACATAATGGAAATGACACAGTGATATGATAGCAATCTCACCATATTACCAATGTAACTATAATGATTTGAGGTACATCTAACTTCAACATAACAGAATAACTTATAAAAATATAGTAAAAGAATCTAGATAAAATCTCCATGATTATATACAACCAATCAAAACCAAATGAGAGGACAACATTAACATAAAATGTGTGCAAGTATAAAACAAAATTGAAAACTATACCAAAAAATCCCTACTTTTTTACAGTAAACAGGAAAATGCAGAAGAATTAATTCAGCCAGAAGTGTACACCCCTTTACAATATAACTTTTTATAGCTCTACAGATACAAAATGTATTGATTCTTTAGTAACACACATGATAGCTACACATTATAAAACTTACAAGGCCTGGATAACCTAAATCTACACAATTGATCATCACACAAAAGCTCTCCCAATCTGCTTCAGTCCGGGCTCTGTATGTCTAAATCTATGGCACCACTACAGGCCAATGCTTTAAGCACAATATACATATGAGTTTCCAAACATTTGTAAAACAGCTCTTGGAATATTAGCTGAGTAAATAATGCTTCTTCTATTATATTGGTCAGATAGTGGGTACGTGAAGAATGTGGACAAAAAGATAGCGAGCTACGGGATATTTACTAGATAAGACTTTTGAACATAACAACACAACTATTGTTATGTTCAAATAAAGGCCTCCTCCTCCCCTTCAGCCTTGCCTCTCCATCTCTAAAATTGGTGTATTTTCCAATCCTCTGGGTCACTTATTGTAAACAGCAGCAAACAGTGTCACGTTGGGTGCGTGGACCCACTGAGCCGTACCGCATTGATGGAATAGCAGCTAGCCAACAGGATACCAAGTCAAAGTCTATAGTTCGGATAGGTGTACCTGTGGTAACTTCAGACAGTAGCGAAGATTGGCTCGGATGGGACATTGGTAGTTGGCCCTTTAAGACCGGGCACGAGCTTGCGCGCACACCCTATGGGACACAGCAGAGTGAAGCAGAAGTGAGTGCTGGTGTCTCGCTAGTAGGAGATGCGGGCCAGAGCTCACTGATCCATGGCTGCGGCCATCAGGAAGTGAGTAAACCTGACGGTCCGTGGCCATGGGTGTTACAAAACGTGGGTTTTACAAACATGGGTGTAAATTTCCCATAGCCTAGGACCTCATTATTCAGGAAACCAGTCAGTCCAGAATTCTTAAAAAAATGATGGCCACGACCGCAGACCTCTCTTCTCCTGCCAAAGTCTCCCTCCCCGGAGACGCCAGCACATGCATTTGCCCTGCCCTGCAGATCAACCTGGACTTTTAAAAGGGCCCTTCTCTTTCATTCCTTGCCTGAGCGTTGTTGTGTATTCCCATGTTAGTCTTAGCAAGTGGTCCCTTAGTCGTATCCTATTACCAGTGTTTCCGTGCCCTGCTACCTGTATCCTGTATCCCATGCTGTGTTTGCTCCTGAGCCTTATTTAGTGTTGGAGTCGTGTTGTGCCACCTGTCACGCCTGCTGTCATACACCATGTATGGTGTCATCTGCCACACTTGATATCATTCGCCACATGTGGCGTCATCTACCTTCAACTTCCATCTGTGCCTACTGTCTGGACTATTTCAGGTAAACTTGTGCTGGGACTTTGTATAGACTGTTGTTTGGCCAGCTTCTACTCTGCTACGGCGGTGCGGCCTAGTGAGTCCACATACCCACATATCGTGGCAGTACACTCAGGCTATGGACCCCACTGGTCAACCGTATAGCATGACGACGTCACAAGTCATGCAGGCAGACATGCGAGACCTCCGGTCATGACAGGATCAAACCATTTAGGCGGTAAATGCCATTTCACATCGGTTGGATGCGCAAGCTGCAGTCTTCACAGCAACTGCTTCTATTGCTCCTGCTGTTCCTCTTGCTATGCCTCATGTCAGTACCAGTGTTTATCCCTTATTCTCTCTGCCACTAGCTCCTTGCTATGACAGAGACCCGAGGACCTGCAGGGGATTTCTGAACCAATGCCAGATCCAATTCAGACTGCATGCAAGGCCTTTGCTTCTGATGATTCAAGGATCGCCTTCATAATCTCTCTCCTTACTGGCAAGGCCCTGGTATGGGCGAAACCCATTTGGGAATGTCAGGGACCAGAGACCCATGACTTACAGTGTTTCTTACAGACTTTTCATACAGTATTTGAGGAACCTGGGAGAGTCTCTTCTGCAGCTGCATCTCTGCTGACCCTTCGCCAGGGAGACATCTCCGTGGGTGAGTACTCCATTCAGTTCCGTACCCTGGCTGCAGAACTAACCTGCAACAACTAGGCCTTGCTGGCTAACATTTTGGCAGGGACATTCTTCAGGCCACCTGGATTGACATGAGGATCCAGTAACGGTCCCAAGAGGTTGGCCGGGAAATAAAATCCCCTCTGTTGGCTCCTACTTTCCAGCAACCCCTGCTGCCCTCATCCGTTGTTCCACCAGAGGAGCCTATGCAAGTGGACCTCCTCAAATTGTCAGTCCAGGAGAGACAACACGGACACACTTCGAGACTCTGTCTGTATTTCGGCCTCGGGGGCCATTATGTGCATTTGTGTCCCCAGAAGCCAAAAAACTCCAGTGCCTAGAATTGGTTGGAGAGACAACTGTAGGCGGAATGGCGCTAAATGAATAAAAATTGCTCCCAAACTGTCCATTCCCGTAACCATAGTGTCCGGCGAGAAGACGCACCGGGTCTCTGCCTACCTGGACTCAGGGTCCGTGGCAAACTTTATCCAACAAGACCTAGTGTATCATCTCCTGTTACCCACAATCCCTTTGGAGACGTCTCTGGCTGTTGCCTCAGTGAAAGGACTTCCTCTGCCTGATACGATCGTGTCTGAGACCAAGCCACTGAAGCTCCAAGTTGGAGCCGTTTATACTGAACTGATTCAATTTCTTGTCTTGCCTAAAGCCGTCAATCCTATTTTGCTGGATCTGCCTTGGCTCCGGTTGCATGCCCCAGCCCTGGACTGGAATTCCGGAGAAGTTCTCTAATGGGGCTCCAAATGTCTCCACCGCTGCCTGTTACAGATTCACCCTGTCCAGCCTCCTCTGTCTCATTCATTAGCAGCATTACCTCCTCATTTTGCTTAGTTTGCAGATGTCTTCAGCAAGAAGGAAGCTGAGATGCTTCCCCCAAATCAGTCTTACGACTGTCCGATTGAACTGGTCCCAGATGCTTCACCTTCCCGTGGATGGGTATACCCTCTCTCCTTGCCGGAGACCCAGTCCATGTCAGCCTTTGTCAAGGAGAATCTGGAGAGGGGCTTCATAGGAGAATCCTTCTCCCCGGCCGGGGCTGGGTTCTTCTTCGTTAAAAATAAAGACGGATCTCTTCGACCCTGCATTGACTACCGTAGTCTCAACCAGTTCACGGTCAAGAATAAATACCCATTGCCACTGATCGCCTCCTCTTACCTGCTGCTGGCCGTGACCACAGACCTCTCTCCTCCTGCCGACGTCTCCCTCCCCAGAGACACCAGCACATGCATCCGCTCTGACCTGCAGTGACTACTAGGGTGCGCGCTCTCGTTCCCGACTTTAAAGGGCCAGCGTGCGCACATGTAATTAATTATCCCCAGATCACCCTAGATTTTAAAAAGGGCCTTGCCCTTTCACTCCTTGCCTGAGCATTGCTGTGTATTCCCATGTTAATTTTAACAAATGGTCCCTTAGTCGTATCCTGTTCCCAGTCTTCCGGTGCCCTGCTACCTGTATCCTTTTGTTCTTGAGCCTTATTTAGTGTTGGAGTTGTGTTGTGCCACCTGTCAAGTCTGGTGTCATCTGCCATGCCTGATATCATCCTCCATGTGTGGCGTGATCTACCTTCAAGTTTGATCTGTGCCTAAGTATCTGCTACTTTCTGGACTATTTTAGGTAATCTTGTGCTAGGACTTTGTATAGACTGTTGTTTGGCCAGCTGCTACTCCACTACTGCAGTGCGGCCTAGTGGGAACACATACCCACAAATTGTGACAACTATCACGTAAATTCAAATCATATGACTTCCTAAATAGCAAAAGGTGTCATGCCACGAAAACTACATGCAATTTTGAAAAAAGCAGACATCTCTATTCCCAATACGTTCCAAGGTTATTGGTCTTGGACATTTCTCTGGCAAATTTCTATGATTATACACAACTAATCACAATCAAATGAGAGGTCAACATTAACATGAAATGTGTGCAAGTTTAAAACAAAATTGAAAACTATACCAAAAATCTCAACTTTTTTACAGTAAATAGGAAAATGCAGATGAATTAATTAAGCCAGAAGAGTACACCCCTTTCTAACCCCAATCTAACTTTTTTTTTATAGCTCTACAGATACAAAATGTATTGATTCTTTAGTAACACACATGATAGCTACACAATGGAAAACAAACAAGGCCTGGATATGCTAAATCTACACAATTTATCATCACACAAAAGCTCTACAAATCTGCTTCAGTCCGGGTTCTTTATCTATAAACCTATGGCACCACTACAGGCATTGGCTTTAAGCCCAATATACATATGAGTCTCTAACCATTTGTAAAAATGCTCTTGGAATATTAGCTGAGTAAATAATAATTATTTTATTATATTGGTCAGATAGTGGGTACATAAAGAATTTGGGCAAAGAGATAGTGAGCTATGGGAAATTTACTAGATAAGACTTTTGAACATTAAAACCCAATTATTGTTATGTTCAAATCAAGGCCTCCTCCTCCCCTTCAGCCTTGCCTCTCCATCTCCAAAATTTGTGTCTTTACCAATTCTTTGCGTTACTTATTATAAAAATCAGGAGACAGTAAAGTTCCCATAGCCTAAGACCTCATCATCCAGGAAACCAGTCAGTCCAGAATTCTTAAAAAAATAGTTTAAAATCCCTGCCTATGAGATATCACATACTACTCTGGGACAAATAAGTAGAGACTGGTGGCAAATTTAATCAAAAAACAAGTCCCTATGGAGTCACTGGCTTCAAAGACTAAAATAACATAATGAACACCATCATGTAAAATAAACTCATATGACTTCTTAACAAGCAAATGGTGCCATACCACGACACCTACATGGAATTTTGACAAAAAAAATATGTCTCTATTCCCAATACCTTCCTATATAAAACTTACTAGATAAGACTTTTGAACATAACATAAGAATTGTTATCTTCAAATAAAGGCCTCCTCCTCCCCTTCAGCCTTGCCTCTCCATCTCCAAAATTGGTGTCTTTACCAATCTTTTGTGTCACTTATTGTAAATAGCAGCAAATACTAAAGTTCCTATAGCCTAGGACCTCATAATCCGGAAATCCAGTCAGTACAGAATTCTTAAAAAAATAGTTTCAAACCCCTGGCTATCAGATATCACATGCTACTCTGGTACACAGAAGTAGAGACTGGAGACAAATTTATCAAAACCAAGTCCCTGTGGAGTCACTGGTTTCAAAGACTAAAAAAACACAGTGAACACCATCACTAAAATCAAATCAGATGACTTCCTAACCAACAAATGGCGCCATACTATGACACCTACACAGAATTTTGAAAAAAGCAGACCTCTTTATTCCCAATACCTTTCAAGGTTATTGGTCTGTGGTATTTCTCCAAAACAAACATGATACCATCTCAGACCACACAATTTTACTTTGATAGAGAGGAGCAATAACATAAGCATTACATCTCTCTTTATTGCCCTGAGTTGACCAAATCCAGCTAAAGGGACCTACCCTAAGTTATTCCACTTCACATGAAGCACCAATATCCAAGGAGGGCCCAGCAACTGAACCAAACAAACCACTTCTGACCAGACATTTCCATTGGAAATTAGATGAACATAATGGAAATGACAGTGATATGATAGCAATCTCACCATATTACCAATGTAACTATAATGATTTGAGGTACATCTAACTTCAATGTAACAGAATAACATATAAAATATAGTAAAAGAATCTAGGTAAAATCTCCATGATTATACACAGCCAATCAAAATCAAATGAGAGTACAACATTAACATGAAATGTGTGCAAGTATAAAACAAAATTGAAAACTATACCAAAAAATCACAACTTTTTTACAGTAAACAGGAAAACACAGAATTAATTCACCCAGAAGTGTATACCCCTTTACAAGCACTTTTTTTTTTACAAAATGTATTGATTCTATAGTACAACACATGATAGCTACGCATTGGAAAACGTACAAGGTCTGGATATCCTAAGTCTACACAATTTATCATCACACAAAAGCTCTCAAAATCTGCTTCAGTCCTGTTTCTTTATCTAAACCTATGGCACCACTACAGGCATTGGCTTTAAGCCCAATATACATATGAGTCTCCAACCATTTGTAAAACAGCTCTTGGAATATTAGGTGAGTAAATAATGCTACTTCTATTATATTTGTCAGATAGTGGGTACATGAAGAATTTGGAAAAAAAGATAGCAAGCTATGGGAAACTTACTAGATAAGACTTTTGAACATAACAACACAAGAATTGTTATCTTCAAATAAAGGCCTCCTCCTCCCCTTCAACCTTTCCTCTCCATCTCCAAAATTGGTGTCTTTACCAATTCTTTGCGTTACTTATTATAAAAATCAGCAGACAGTAAAGTTCCCATAGCCTAAGACCTCATCATCCAGGAAACCAGTCAGTCCAGAATTCTTAAAAAAATAGTTTCAATTCCCTGCCTATGAGATTTCACATACTACTCTGGGACAAATAAGTAGAGACTGGTGGCAAATTTAATAAAAAAACAAGTCCCTATGGAGTCACTGTCTTTAAAGACTAAAATAACATAATGAACACCATCATGTAAAATAAACTCATATGACTTCCTAACAAGCAAATGGTGCCATACCACGACACCTACATGGAATTTTGAAAAAAAAATATGTCTCTATTCCCAATACCTTCCTATGGAAAACTTACTAGATAAGACTTTTGAACATAACAACACAAGAATTTTTATCTTCAAATAAAGGCCTCCTCCTCCCCTTCAGCCTTGCCTCTCCATCTCCAAAATTGGTGTCTTTACCAATCTTATCTGTCACTTATTGTAAATAGCAGCAAATACTAAAGTTCCTATAGCCTAGGACCTCATAATCCTGAAATCCAGTCAGTACAGAATTCTTAAAAAAATAGTTTCAAACCCCTGGCTATCAGATATCACATACTACTCTGGTACACAGAAGTAGAGACTGGTGACAAATTTACCAAAACCAAGTTCCTGTGGAGTCACTGGTTTCAAAGACTAAAAAAACACAGTGAACACCATCACTAAAATCAAATCAGATGACTTCCTAACCAGCAAATGGCGCCATACTATGACACCTACACAGAATTTTGAAAAAAGCAGACCTCTTTATTCCCAATACCTTTCAAGGTTATTGGTCTGTGGTATTTCTCCAAAACAAACATGATACCATCTCAGACCACACAATTTTACCTTGAGAGAGAGGAGCAATAACATAAGCATTACATCTCTCTTTATTGCCCTGACCAAATCCAGCTAAAGGGACCTACCCTAAGTTATTCCACTTCACATGAAGCACCAATATCCAAGGAGGGCCCAGCCACTGAACCAAACAAACCACTTCTGACCAGACATCTCCATTGGAAATTAGATGAACATAATGGAAATGACACAGTGATATGATAGCAATCTCACCATATTACCAATGTAACTATAATGATTTGAGGTACATCTAACTTCAATGTAACAGAATAACATATAAAATATAGTAAAAGAATCTAGATAAAATCTCCATGATTATACACAGCCAATCAAAATCAAATGAGAGTACAACATTAACATGAAATGTGTGCAAGTATAAAACAAAATTGAAAACTATACCAAAAAATCCCAACTTTTTTACAGTAAACAGGAAAACACAGAATTAATTCACCCAGAAGTGTATACCCCTTTACAAGCCATTTTTTTTACAAAATGTATTGATTCTATAGTACAACACATGATAGCTACGCATTGGAAAACGTACAAGGTCTGGATATCCTAAGTCTACACAATTTATCATCACACAAAAGCTCTCAAAATGTGCTTCAGTCCTGGTTCTTTATCTAAACCTATGGCACCACTACAGGCATTGGCTTTAAGCCCAATATACATATGAGTCTCCAACCATTTGTAAAACAGCTTTTGGTATATTAGGTGAGTAAATAATGCTACTTCTATTATATTTGTCAGATAGTGGGTACATGAAGAATTTGGAAAAAAAGATAGCGAGCTATGGGAAACTTACTAGATAAGACTTTTGAACATAACAACACAAGAATTGTTATCTTCAAATAAAGGCCTCCTCCTCCCCTTCAGCCTTGCCTCTCCATCTCCAAAATTGGTGTCTTTACCAATTCTTTTCGTTACTTATTATAAAAATCAGCAGACAGTAAAGTTCCCATAGCCTAAGACCTCATCATCCAGGAAACCAGTCAGTCCAGAAATCTTTAAAAAAATAGTTTAAAATCCCTGCCTATGAGATATCACATACTACTCTGGGACAAATAAGTAGAGACTGGTGGCAAATTTAATCAAAAAACAAGTCCCTATGGAGTCACTGGCTTCAAAGACTAAAATAACATAATGAACACCATCATGTAAAATAAACTCATATGACTTCCTAACAAGCAAATGGTGCCATACCACGACACCTACATGGAATTTTGAAAAAAAAAATATGTCTCTATTCCCAATACCTTCCTATGGAAAACTTACTAGATAAGACTTTTGAACATAACAACACAAGAATTGTTATCTTCAAATAAAGGCCTCCTCCTCCCCTTCAGCCTTTCCTCTCCATCTCCAAAATTGGTGTCTTTACCAATTCTTTGCGTTACTTATTATAAAAATCAGCAGACAGTAAAGTTCCAATAGCCTAAGACCTCATCATCCAGGAAACCAGTCAGTCCAGAATTCTTAAAAAAATAGTTTCAAATCCCTGCCTATGAGATATCACATACTACTCTGGGACAAATAAGTAGAGACTGGTGCAAATTTAATCAAAAAACAAGTCCCTATGGAGTCACTGGCTTCAAAGACTAAAATAACATAATGAACACCATCATGTAAAATAAACTCATATGACTTCCTAACAAGCAAATGGTGCCATACCACCACACCTACATGGAATTTTTAAAAATAAATATGTCTCTATTCCCAATACCTTCCTATGGGAAACTTACTAGATAAGACATTTGAATAGAGATGAGCGAATCGGGACAACCGAACCCGGTTTCGGTCCGAACTTCAGGAAAAGTTCGGTTCGCAGCGAATCCGAACTTCACCGGGTTCGGCCAAACCCGTTTTGACCAAACCCGGCTACATTTTTGGCGCCTGCCACATGTTACATCTAAAATGGAGGATTTCACAAGATCACCTGACATCAGGCTACCCCATAATGCCTTGCAAACGGCTCTCCCAGCCAATCGGGAGGCAGCATAGGGGCGGGCTCAAGCCTGCAATAAAAGTCTATGCACGGAGCTCAGCGGCCATTTTACAGACAGGAGCTGTAGCGATAGCATCTCTGTGCAGTAAGGGAAAGCTTTAGGAATCTAAAAGGCAGGAATCCAGAAATCGAAGGGGCTCATCCACTACTCACTACTCAGCCAGTGTGTGAATACGTTTTTATAAGGGGCTCATCCCTGTTGCATCCAACTTGCAATACAGGCAGCCTTTGTAGTAGTGGTAGTAGTAGTACTACAAGGCCCAGCATTCCCTGAGTGCACTGCAGCGAGGCTGATTGAAATTCTCATTCATTGCCATTTGCCAAGCCAGTGTCAGTGTGTGAATACGCTTTTAGAAGGGGCTCATCCCCGGCCGTTAACATAACAAACAACCCAACTTGCGATACAGGCAGCCTAGTAGTAATACAAGGCCCAGCATTCCCTGAGTGCACTACAGCGAGGCTGATTGAAATTCTCATTCATTGGCATTTGCCAAGCCAGTGTCAGTGTGTGAATACGCTTTTAGAAGGGGCTCATCCCTGGCCGATAACAGGAATAACAATCCAACTTGCGATACAGGCAGCCTAGTAGTACTACAAGACCCAGCATTCCCTGAGTGCACTGCAGCGAGGCTGATTGAAATTATCATTCATTGCCATTTGCCAAGCCAGTGTCAGTGTGTGAATACGCTTTTAGAAGGGGCTCATCCCTGGCCGTTAACAGGAATAACAATCCAACTTGCGATACAGGCAGCCTAGTAGTACTACAAGGCCCAGCATTCCCTGAGTGCACTGCAGCGAGGCTGATTGAAATTCTCATTCATTGCCATTTGCCAAGCCAGTGTCAGTGTGTGAATACGCTTTTAGAAGGGGCTCATCCCCGGCCGTTAACATAACAAACAACCCAACTTGCGATACAGGCAGCCTAGTAGTAATACAAGGCCCAGCATTCCCTGAGTGCACTGCAGCGAGGCTGATTGAAATTCTCATTCATTGCCATTTGCCAAGCCAGTGTCAGTGTGTGAATACGCTTATAGAAGGGGCTCATCCCCGGCCATTAACATAACAAACAACCCAACTTGCGATACAGGCAGCCAAGTAGTAATACAAGGCCCAGCATTCCCTGAGTGCACTGCAGCGAGGCTGATTGAAATTCTCATTCATTGCCATTTGCCAAGCCAGTGTTAGTGTGTGAATACGCTTTTAGAAGGGGCTCTGAAATGTCTGGGAAAAAAAAGGTTGTGAAAGGACGGGGTAGAGGAAAAAACACTCATGCCGTCTCCTCTTCCAGTCCAAATGTTGGATCTGTTGGTGCCACACCCAGTACCAGCATTTGTGGCACAAGACATGTGCCCAGTTCCACTAGTAGCAGCTGCCATGTGCCTGCTGGTAGTAGTATCAGCAAGCCAGACTTGTCCATCTCCTCCGGTGGGCAGGTTACTTTAGACAATACGGCCATTGTGGACTGGTTGGCTGGCTCGCGGTCATCTCAGCAGGAAGACTCTGACGATCTGGCTTCAAGCCAGGTTTCGTTGGATTCCAGATCCTCTACAGTTCCTTGGCACGGTGACAGTAGTAATATAGGTATTTCTAGCGTTTCCATTCCTTCATCTATGTCTTCGCTCCCCCTTCCTAGCGGGAAGCCATCTTTCCTGAGAGTCCTAAGAGACATCTCCTCGGGTGCGAAGGAAGATACTGAACAACATAGTGATGATGATGATGATTTGTTTTCCGCGAGTCAGCCAACGGAGTGTGTTGCAGCGGTGGTGGAGGTGGAAGCGGTGACCGAGACGCATAGCTGCGGTAGTGGGGGTGTTGGTGGTGGTAGCCGTGGTGGCAGACGCAGTAATGAGGGGGGGCATGGAGCCCGCCATGATGTCACATCACATTCACAACACAGTGACAGAAGTGGCGGGGATGATGAGGAAGGCTATGATGATGATGTTTTTTAGACAGGACGTGGGAACCAGGTGACGAGGTGATGACGGCGTCAGAGGAGGAGGGTAGTAGTGGCGGCACTGGACGTGATAAACAGCCAAGCCGAGGTAGGGGCAGAAGTCAATCTGCAAAACGTTGCAGCGGTAGGGTCAGCTCAGGAGCCGGTGACGGCGACACAGATGCTGGTGTAGGCTCCCGAAAAAAGCCTGCCAGACAAGGGGCAAGCTTGGGTGGTTGTGGTGGTGGTGGTGGACGTGGTACTACCTCTTTACGGTACTCTGCCGTGTGGCAATTTTTCTGTACCTTCCCGGAGGACGAAAACATGGCACAGTGCCGTATCTGCAAGCAGAAAGTAAGGCGTGGGCAGGGCAGCAATGTAGGAACTACTGCTCTACGTAAACACATGGAACGGCATCACAAGGCCATGTGGGACAATCAACATGCCCCACCATCATGTACATCTAATGAAGACCCCTCTTCCGCTGCTGCTGCTGCTGCTCCGCGTCCCTGTCATCTAAGTAGTAGCCAGGCCTTATCCACCATGTCGTTGTCATCATCATCATCACTGTCATCTAGTGCTCCTCCTACGTCCCGTCACTTATCCATTATGGAATCGTTGTCCAATAAGCAACAATATATACCCAGTCATCCACTTGTCGTGCGGCTTAATTCACACCTGGCTAAGTTGTTGGTGGTGCAGTCGCTGCTGTACCACCTGGTCGACTCCGCCGGCTTCAAGCAATTGATGGCGTGCGCTCAGCCTAGGTGGCGAATACCTAGCCGACATTACTTCTCCAAAACAGCTGTCCCTGCCTTGCACAAGCATGTGGAGGAAAAGGTGTGCCAGTCCTTGCAATTATCCGTGTGCAGCAGGGTACATGCCACCGTCGACACGTGGAGCAGCAACTATGGGCAGGGACAGTACATGTCTTTCACGGCCCACTGGGTCAATATTTTGCAGTCCGATGCACCACCGCAGCAATGCCAGGCATTACCACCTCCACGCTTGTATCTTTCTGGTTCAACTCCGGACACCAGGCGCCTACCATCCTCCTCCTCCTACTCCTCCTCCTCCTCCTTCCCGTCCCCGACAGGACACAGCGTATCTTCCACTCCTCCTCCCTCCTCTTTTCATAGGTGCAAGGTGAAGCGCCACAACGCTGTCTTACACCTGCTGAGCCTGGGCGAGAAAAGCCACACAGGGCAGGAGCTGCTGCTCTGCATCAAGGAGGAAATCGCACGCTGGCTGTCTCCTCTGAAACTCACACTGGGCAATGTTGTCTCTGATAACGGCAAGAACGTTGTGGCTGCACTGGGCCTAGGTCACCTGACACACGCTCCTTGCATGGCACATGTGATCAATCTGGTCATAACACGCTTCTTAAAGTCATATGTTGGTTTGAAGGGTGTGCTGGCCATGTCCAGGAAGGTTTGCGTTCGCTTTAGACGTTAGTATGCATTTAAGCACGCCCTCCTGGACTTGCAGCGTCAAAACAATCTCCCAGAACACAGCCTGATTTGCGACGTTCCAACACGCTGGAATTCCACACTGCACATGTTGGACCGTCTGTACGAACAGCAGAAAACCGTGAATGATTTCCTGATGCAGCAGACGGGCAGCGTTTGGAGCCAGTGTAATTTCGAGCTCAGGCACTGGCAGCTGGTTAGAGACGCATGTCGCGTTTTGAGGCCCTTTGAAGAGGCCACACGATTTGTGAGCCGTGACGCTAGCGGAATGAACGATGTTATACCGCTGATATTCATTATGGAGCAAACGCTCACAGTGATGATTCAGCAAAGGATGGAGGAAGGATCACATCTGGCTATGGATGTTGAGGAGGAGGAGGAGGATGAGGATGAGGAAACAGGACCTGAAGAGGAGCCGGATTTGGAGATGGAATCACAGGAAGGGATAGGGGACGAGGAAGCCGCACAACATGACAGTGATGGTGGTGATGACGAGTCTGACGACGAACTTGATGATGGACAACCATGGCAGTATGGGGCGGAGAAGGAACCAACCGGGCCCTCTGAAACGCTGGCCAGGATGGCAAGCTGTATGCTTCGTTACTTGCGCGCTGACTGTCGTATTGTTAGCATGAAGCAAAGAGATGAGTACTGGATAGCCACATTTTTAGACCCTCGGTATGAAGCCAGAATGGGGGAGTTTTTTGTGCCTTCCGAGAGGGAGGCAAAATTGGCTTATTATCGAGAGAAGCTATGCAGCCAGCTTGTCACGGCTTTCAAACGGCAAACACCTGCTGCAAGCATGTCTGACCGGGGGGCCACTCTCCGCTCCCCACTGTCTCATCGTTCCACCGCCTCTGGCAGAGCTACCTCTGCAATAGGCGGCAGCCGCGGCAGCAGCAGCAGCAGCAGCCAATTCAGTTTGGAAAATATGATGACAACATTTTTACATCCAATACCCCGACCTGACACACATCGTAGTCACCAAAGGGATGTTCACCATCACCAGGTGCAGCACCTAAACAACCAGGTTCACTCGTACCTGGACTGTGCCCTTTCTCCGTCAGAAATGCTAATCCCAGACCCCATGGATCATTGGCAAGAACTGGCCCAGTTTGCCATGGGTGTACTGTCTTGTCCACCCTCCAGTGTAGCGTCAGAGAGGGTATTCAGCCTTGCCTCTCCATCTCCAAAATTGGTGTCTTTACCAATCTTTTGTGTCACTTATTGTAAATAGCAGCAAATACTAAAGTTCCTATAGCCTAGGACCTCATAATCCGGAAATCCAGTCAGTACAGAATTCTTAAAAAAATAGTTTCAAACCCCTGGCTATCAGATATCACATACTACTCTGGTACACAGAAGTAGAGACTGGTGACAAATTTACCAAAACCAAGTCCCTGTGGAGTCACTGGTTTCAAAGACTAAAAAAATACAGTGAACACCATCACTAAAATCAAATCAGATGACTTCCTAACCAGCAAATGGCGCCATACTATGACACCTACACAGAATTTAGAAAAAAGCAGACCTCTTTATTCCCAATACCTTTCAAGGTTATTGGTCTGTGGTATTTCTCCAAAACAAACATGATACCATCTCAGACCACACAATTTTACCTTGAGAGAGAGGAGCAATAACATAAGCATTACATCTCTCTTTAGTGTCCTGACCAAATCCAGCTAAAGGGACCTACCCTAAGTTATTCCACTTCACATGAAGCACCAATATCCAAGGAGGGCCCAGCAACTGAACCAAACAAACCACTTCTGACCAGACATCTCCATTGGAAATTAGATGAACATAATGGAAATGACACAGTGATATGATAGCAATCTCACCATATTACCAATGTAACTAGAATGATTTGAGGTACATCTAACTTCAATGTAACAGAATAACATATAAAATATAGTAAAATAATCTAGATAAAATCTCCATGATTATACACAGCCAATCAAAATCAAATGAGAGTACAACATTAACATGTAATGTGTGCAAGTATAAAACAAAATTGAAAACTATACCAAAAAATCCCAACTTTTTTACAGTAAACAGGAAAACACAGAATTAATTCACCCAGAATTGTATATCCCTTTACAAGCACTTTTTTTTTACAAAATGTATTGATTCTATAGTACAACACATGATGGCTATGCATTGGAAAGCGTACAAGGTCTGGATATCCTAAGTCTACACAATTTATCATCACACAAAAGCTCTCAAAATCTGCTTCAGTCCTTGTTCTTTATCTAAACCTATGGCACCACTACAGGCATTGGCTTTAAGCCCAATATACATATGATTCTCCAACCATTTGTAAAACAGCTCTTGGAATATTAGGTGAGTAAATAATGCTACTTCTATTATATTTGTCAGATAGTGGGTACATGAAGAGTTTGGAAAAAAAGATAGCGAGCTATGGGAAACTTACTAGATAAGACTTTTGAACATAACAACACAAGAATTGTTATCTTCAAATAAAGGCCTCCTCCTCCCCTTCAGCCTTTCCTCTCCATCTCCAAAATTGGTGTCTTTACCAATTCTTTGCGTTACTTATTATAAAAATCAGCAGACAGTAAAGTTCCCATAGCCTAAGACCTCATCATCCAGGAAACCAGTCAGTCCAATATTCTTAAAAAAATAGTTTCAAATCCCTGCCTATGAGATATCACATACTACTCTGGGACAAATAAGTAGAGACTGGTGGCAAATTTAATCAAAAAACAAGTCCCTATGGAGTCACTGGCTTCAAAGACTAAAATAACATAATGAACACCATCATGTAAAATAAACTCATATGACTTCCTAACAAGCAAATGGTGCCATACCACAACACCTACATGGAATTTTGAAAAATAAATATGTCTCTATTCCCAATACTTTCCTATGGAAAACTTACTAGATAAGACTTTTGAACATAACAACACAAGAATTGTTATCTTCAAATAAAGGCCTCCTCCTCCCCTTCAGCCTTGCCTCTCCATCTCCAAAATTGGTGTCTTTACCAATCTTTTGTGTCACTTATTGTAAATAGCAGCAAATACTAAAGTTCCTATAGCCTAGGACCTCATAATCCAGAAATCCAGTCAGTACAGAATTCTTAAAAAAATAGTTTCAAACCCCTGGCTATCAGATATCACATACTACTCTGGTACACAGAAGTAGAGACTGGTGACAAATTTACCAAAACCAAGTCCCTGTTGAGTCACTGGTTTCAAAGACTAAAAAAACACAGTGAACACCATCACTAAAATCAAATCAGATGACTTCCTAACCAGCAAATGGCGCCATACTATGACACCTACACAGAATTTAGAAAAAAGCAGACCTCTTTATTCCCAATAGCTTTCAAGGTTATTGGTCTGTGGTATTTCTCCAAAACAAACATGATACCATCTCAGACCACACAATTTTACCTTGAGAGAGAGAGAGGAGCAATAACATAAGCATTACATCTCTCTTTATTGCCCTGACCAAATCCAGCTAAAGGGACCTACCCTAAGTTATTCCACTTCACATGAAGCACCAATATCCAAGGAGGGCCCAGCAACTGAACCAAACAAACCACTTCTGACCAGACATCTCCATTGGAAATTAGATGAACATAATGGAAATGACACAGTGATATGATAGCAATCTCACCATATTACCAATGTAACTATAATGATTTGAGGTACATCTAACTTCAATGTAACAGAATAACATATAAAATATAGTAAAAGAATCTAGATAAAATCTCCATGATTATACACAACCAAACAAAATCAAATGAGAGTACAACATTAACATGAAATGTGTGCAAGTATAAAACAAAATTGAAAACTATACCAAAAAATCCCAACTTTTTTACAGTAAACAGGAAAACACAGAATTAATTCACCCAGAAGTGTATACTCCTTTACAAGCACTTTTTTTACAAAATGTATTGATTCTATAGTACAACACATGATAGCTACGCATTGGAAAACGTACAAGGTCTGGATATCCTAAGTCTACACAATTTATCATCACACAAAAGTTCTCAAAATCTGCTTCAGTCCTGGTTCTTTATCTAAACCTATGGCACCACTACAGGCATTGGCTTTAAGCCCAATATACATATGAGTCTCCAACCATTTGTAAAACAGCTCTTGGAATATTAGGTGAGTAAATAATGCTACTTCTATTATATTTGTCAGATAGTGGGTACATGAAGAATTTGGAAAAAAAGATAGCGAGCTATGGGAAACTTACTAGATAAGACTTTTGAACATAACAACACAAGAATTGTTATCTTCAAATAAAGGCCTCCTCCTCCCCTTCAGCCTTTCCTCTCCATCTCCAAAATTGGTGTCTTTACCAATTCTTTGCGTTACTTATTATAAAAATCAGCAGACAGTAAAGTTCCCATAGCCTAAGACCTCATCATCCAGGAAACCAGTCAGTCCAGAATTCTTAAAAAAATAGTTTCAAATCCCTGCCTATGAGATATCACATACTACTCTGGGACAAATAAGTAGAGACTGGTGGCAAATTTAATCAAAAAACAAGTCCCTATGGAGTCACTGGCTTCAAAGACTAAAATAACATAATGAACACCATCATGTAAAATAAACTCATATGACTTCCTAACAAGCAAATGGTGCCATACCACGACACCTACATGGAATTTTGAAAAAAAATATGTCTCTATTCCCAATGCCTTCCTATGGGAAACTTACTAGATAAGACGTTTGAACATAACAACACAAGAATTGTTATCTTCCAATAAAGGCCTCCTCCTCCTCTTCAGCCTTGCCTCTCCATCTCCAAAATTGGTGTCTTTACCAATCTTTTGTGTCACTTATTGTAAATAGCAGCAAATACTAAAGTTCCTATAGCCTAGGACCTCATAATCTGGAAATCCAGTCAGTACAGAATTCTTAAAAAAATAGTTTCAAACCCCTGGCTATCGGGGCGTGGCCTAGCGCTGATGGTGGAAAGACGTGTTGAGTGAGAGCTCCGACCACGAGAAAGAAATCTCACTTCATCCGTCCAAGGAAATCACCCCCGGTGTTCCAGATACAACATGACATCTCCCTACCACCATATAACACCATTGCTGGGCCCATAGGAGAAAGTCTTACAACTTACCGCATAAGATTGAAACGGCAGCCTACTCCACACGCGGCTGTGGTAGTGGACTTCTGCGGACGCCAGACACTCGGGTCTCTGCAGCCATCCCCTCCTCCCCGGCAGCTGGTCCCGTACAACCGGAGGTACACTAGATAAGGACATAGTCCCAGCCTAGCGACAGCACACAGAAACGGGCCGGCACGCGTTGCAGGACTTTTCCGGTGAGTGGGGGAAGGGGACTGTAACCGGCGGCCATCTTACAGAGCGGCTGATTTGATTTACCTTGCTCTATACTACAACACTGTCACAAGCTCTAATACAGTGCATTAGCCTTTATACCATAAATCTCTGTGAGAGATTAATCCTGTAAACTTCGCTATACAGATGCTGGCTTGAATACTTACCTGTTACTGAAACCGCCAGAACATTTGATTACTCAGACCTTATTACGCTATAATGGTTAAAACGTCAAAAGATAAAATCCGAGAAGCAGCGCCTACCCCTAAGTCCCATAAAACGCAAGCAGATCTTGATAAATTCTTAAGAAAAAAGTTAACAGCTTCACCAGCTAGTAAATCTAAGCAAGCACAGTTACTATCTGATGATAATCCTATGGAGGACGACTCCGATATGGATAGCACAGGCGGTAACTCTGATACTGGGGATGACTCTCGTGTGGTTCCAGCATCAAGAGGCTTTATAAAAAGGACACTATACCAAGCTCTTACGCCACTAGTAAAAGACCTTGCAGATATCAAATCTGATCTTCGTAGCATGGGCACCAGGGTTGAAACTGTGGAAGATACGCAAAATGCTCTACTGCATTATAATGCAAAAGTCAAATGTGTTCTCGACCATCAACAAGATTGTATTAACGAATCTCTACTACGTATTGAAGACCAGGAAAACCGAAGCCGCAGAAATAACATCAGGCTCAGGGGACTTCCAGAATCAATTCTACACGATAATTTACCTCAACTAGCTCTGGATATCTTTTCTGACCTGTTAAGCCCTGAGGCGGCCAAATCCATCATAATTGAACGTATTCACAGAGCACTACGGGCCAAACCTCGCCCCAATGACCCTCCAAGAGATATAGTGTGCGGTTTGCTAAGTTATACAGATACCGCTGCAATTTTGAAAGCTGCAAGAAATAAGAACACATTGACCTATGGAACCTCTACGATTCAAATATTCCAAGATATTGCTCCTTCAACTCTAGCAAAGAGGAGAGTGCTCAAATCATTATTAGATGCTCTGAGAGAGAAAAAAATGCAATTTAAGTGGCTCTTTCCGTTTGGCATTGCCATATCCAAAGATGGTCACCAAATTATCATTAGAAAACCTGCGGATTTGGCAGCTGCGTGGGAGAAACTGGACATCCCGCCCATAGATATCCCGTCGTGGCTTCCGTCTACTATGATGGCCTTACCACCTTTGCCAAGTCCCTCATTTTGGAACCAAACCTCAAAAGCCTCTTCGCCCAAAACCAAGAAAGCCCAAACCCGTGCTAGACAACTGGACACCTGACTGTCTTCACAAAAGCCACCGAATGGATTCCTGACCGACCCGCTTCCCCGCTAAGTTTGTGGGAGAAGTGTGGTGAGTGACTCTCTTCCATACTATTTCACATTAAGTTTATGGTTCTCCTTCTCTGTTTCTCTTCTACATAATGTGATTTGAGCTTATACATGCATTAATATGTAACCTTTTACCATATGTTCTGGTATGTTCTTTCAGTGTAAGGTATACTTGTTGGTATATGACTAACGTGTATTCAGTTCCACAGGATTTCTATGTACCTCACGATTTTCTACTGTGGATAAGGACTAGCTACAATTTTACTATGTATTATTATTCTTGCAAATTGTTGCTGTCCTTAGGGGTGCTGACAACCCCTGTATTATTTTTCTTTTGTTTATATTCTTCTCCACTGATTCCTTCCCTCCCCTCCTTTCCTACCCCTTTTTTCCTATCAAAGTCAATAGGTGATTTCTACCATAAGACTATTGGTTATAGGTGCCGATCTGTTATTTCATTTACAAAGAACTCATGGCGGAACTAAAAATTACTTCATTTAATGTAAGAGGTCTGAACTATCCAAGGAAAAGAAGCCAAATTTGACACCAAATTCTTGTAGATAAAACAAAAATCGCCCTGTTACAAGAAACACATATTAGACATAACAAAATTCCAAATTTAAGGAAAAAAGTTTTTTCGAATGTTTACCATAGCACCTACTCATCCTCGCGTAGAGGAGTAAGTATACTTTTCCATACAAGTGTACCTTTCAAATGGGTTGCTGAAATGGTTGACCCAGAAGGACGCTATTTATTTGTTAAGAGCATCATAGGTAATACCCTTTACACGATTGCAAATTTATATGCACCTAACTCCCAACAAACCCAATGGATAGTTCAGACCTTACAACTGTTCAAACAATTTGCTGAGGGTGTTTTAGTAGTGGGAGGTGACCTTAATGTTCCCATAGACCCACTCTTGGATACCACAGGGAATCCTTCCACTTCATACCGATATACGACTAAATTACGTAAGACTTTAAATGCATTACACCTGTCAGATACTTGGAGACTACTACATCCCTCTGACCGGGACTACACCTATTTCTCTCATACGCACCATAGATACCACAGGTTGGACTATATCTTCATTTCTCAATCCCAAGTTCCTTTTATAATACGTACTGATATAGGAAATATTTTACTCTCAGATCACGCACCGATTCATACTACTCTGACATTAGCAGACATTCCTAAAGGCCAATGGTGTTGGAGGATCAATGATACTCTGTTGGCTGATCCCTCTCACCAATCTTCTATAAAGACACATATACAAAATTACTTTAACACCAATATTACAGCAGATGTCTCACCTGCTATCACTTGGGAAGCACACAAATCAGTTTTAAGGGGGGAGCTTATTTCATTATGTACATATATTAAAAAACAGAAGTCAGAGCTCTTAAATGCTCTCTTCTCACAAATCTCCTCGTTAGAAAACCTTCACAAGCGTACCCAAGCGGAAACCACTAAAGACAAATTATACTCTTTACGTAATAAAGTTAAAGATCTACTGAACATTAAATCAGCCAGACTGTTACAAATATCGAAGTTTAAATTTTATGCACATGGGGACAAAGGCAACCAGACGATGTCCGCTCTCCTTAAAACTTATCAAGATAAAGCATTCATTCACCGTATTGCACAAAAGCCAGGGAATTTTGTTACGGATACAACCTCCATTGCCACGGCATTCCAGAAATTTTATATGAACCTGTATAATCTTACAGATTCTACAGTAGCTGACACATCATCTACACCCACCAAACATGCTATACATTCATTTTTAGACTCCATTGTCATTCCACGCATATCAGATGATAATGCCCAAGAACTGCTGGCACCTTTTTTCCCTGCAGAGCTGCTAAAAGTCCTTCATTCTATCCCGTCAGGTAAAAGCCCGGGCCCAGATGGTTACACCATAAACTACTATAAACAATTTAAAGAGTTATTAATAGCACCATTTACTTCTCTCTGTAACTCACTTCTCACTGGCTCGAAACTTCCTGGTCAAGCCCTAGAAGCACATATTACTCTTATCCCTAAAGAGGGTAAGGATGCCTCACAATGTGGAAGCTATAGACCAATATCACTCCTTAACCCCTTAAGGACGCAGCCTAGTTTTGGCCTTAAGGCTCAGAGCCCATTTTTCAAATCTGACATATTTCACTTTATGTGGTAATAACGTCGGAATGCTTAAACCTACCCAAGCGATTCTGAGATTGTTTTCTCGTGACACATTGGGCTTCATGTTCGTGGTAAAATTTGGTCGATATATTCAGTGTTTATTGGTGAAAAATTGCAAAATTTAGAGAAAATTTTGAAAAAATTGCATTTTTCAGAATTTAAATGCATCTGCTTGTAAAACAGACGGTTATACCACCCAAAATAGTTACTAGTTCACATTTCCCATATGTCTACTTTAGATTGGCATCGTTTTTTGAACATTCTTTTATTTTTCTTGGACGTTACAAGGCTTAGAACATAAACAGCAATTTCTCATATTTTTAAGAAAATTTCAAAAGCCTTTTTTTTAAGGTACCTCTTGAGTTCTGAAGTGGCTTTGTGGGGCCTATGTATTAGAAACCCTGATAAAACACCCCATTTTAAAAACTAGACCCCTCAAAGTATTCAAAACAGCAGTTATAAAGTTTTTTAACCCTTCAGGCATTTCACAGGAATTAAAGCAAAGTGGAGGTGAAATTTGCAAATTTCATTTTTCTTGCTGAATTTCAATTTTATTCATTTTTTTTTCTGTAACAGAGAAGGTTTTACCAGAGAAACACTACTAAATATGTATTGTCCAGATTCTGCAGTTTTTAGAAATGTCCCACATGTGGCCCTACTGCGCTCGTGGACTAAAAGACAAGCCCTAGAAGCAAAGAAGCACCTAGTGCATTTTGAGTCCTCTTTTTTATTAGAATATATTTTAGGCAGCATGCCAGGTTTGAAGAGGTGTTGAGGTGCCAAAACAGTAGGAATCCCCCAATAGTGACCCCATTTTTTAAACTACACCCCTCAAGGAATTCATTTAGGGTTGTTGTTACCATTTTGACCGCACATTTTTTTCACAGCACGTATTTGAATTGGGCTCTGAAATGAAAAAAATGTCATTTTTTCCAATAAAATGTCATTTGTGATCAAAATTTCTTATTTTCACAGGGAACAAAATACCCCATTTTGTTGCCCAATTTGTCCTTAGTGTGGCAGTACCCCATTTGTGGTGATAAACTGCCGTTTGGGCCCATGGGAGGGCTCAGAAGGAAAGGAGCGCTATATGTTTGTTGGAGTCCAGATTTTGTTGGATTGGTTTTCGGGTGCCATGTCGCATTTGCAGAGCCTCAGAGGTATCAAAGCAATGGAAACCCACCAAAAGTGACCCCATTTTGGAAACTACACCCCTCAAGGAATTAATTTATGGTTGTTGTTAGCATTTTGACCGCACAGTTTTTTCACAGCACCTATTTCAATTGGGCTGTGACATTAAAAAAATGTCATTTTTTCCAATAAGATGTAATTTTTTACCAAAATTTCTTATTTTCACAGGGAACAAAATACTCAATTTTGTTGCCCAATTTCTCCTGAGTGCATCAATACCCCATTTGTGGCAATAAACTGCCGTTTGGGCCCATGGGAGGCCTCAGAAGGGAAGGAGCGCTGCGTGTTCTTTGGAGTACAGATTTTGCTGGTTTGGTTTTCGTGTGCCATGTCGCATTTGCAGAGCCCCAGAGGTATCAAAGCAATGGAAACCCACCAGAAGTGACCCCATTTTGGAAACTACACCCCTCAAGGAATTCATTTATGGGTAATGTGACCATTTAGACCCCATAGTTTCTTCACAGAACTTATTTGAATTGGGCTGGGAATTTAAAAAAAATATATTTTTTCCAATAATATGTCATTTTAGCTCAAAAATTCTTATTTTCACAAGAAATAAAATACTCAATTTTGTTGCCCAATTTGTGCTGAGTGCGGCAATACCCCATTTGTGGTGATAAACTGCCGTTTGGGCCCATGGGAGGCCTCAGAAGGGAAGGAGCGCTGTGTGTTCTTTGGAGTACAGATTTTGTTGGATTGGTTTTCGGGTGCCATGTCACATTTGCAGAGCCCCAGAGGTATCAAAGCAATGGAAACCCACCAGAAGTGACCCCATTTTGGAAACTACACCCCTCAAGGAATTCATTTATGGGTAATGTGACCATTTAGACCCCATAGTTTCTTCACAGAACTTATTTGAATTGGGCTGGGAATGAAAACAAAATTATTTTTGTCAAATAATATGTAGTTTTGGCTGAAAATGTCTTATTTCCACAAGAAACAAAATACCCCATTCTGTTGCGCAATTTGTTCTGAGTGCCGCAATACCCCATTTGTTGTGATAAACTGCCGTTTGGGCCCATGGGAGGGCTCAGAAGGAAAGGACCACCATTTGGCCTACTCGGGATTTTCTAGTGCGAAGTCATGTATGCAGAAGCCCCTGAGGTACCAGTACAGTTGAAACCCGCAAGAAGTGACCCCGTTTTAAAAACTACACCCTTAAGGCATTCATCTAGAGGTGTAGTGACCATTTTGACCGGAGACCTACACCCCATAAACTGTAATGTGGGTTCTCCCGGGTATGGCAATACCCTACATGTGGCTGTTATCAGCTGCCTGGACACACAGCAGGGCCCAGAGGGGAAAGACGAGGGGGGATAAGCTGTGCGGAGTGCATCAGGGTAAGTAAAATTGGGGTAAATTATAAACCAAGGGATGTATGATAAATTTTAAAACACTTTCATACAGAGCTCTGGTTATTCGGGACACGTGTCACATTGATATATTGTGTCCTCCCTTATCCCCCTCTTATAGCAGACTTTGCACCTCTTTTGACTTTTTCCCTTCTTGCCAGTTTGGGGAACTTCTCCTGGAAAGTGTTGCCGCCCTGGTACGATGCGTGTGGCCCCGCTTCCAGAAGTACTGGGTGCCCCCCCTTCTTGGTCCCTAAAGATTAGGTTCTTGATAATCACCTCTTGAAATTCCAGGAAAGTTCGCGTCTGGCCTGCACATCGACGTAGCACGTACGCATTGTACAAAGCCATCTATATGATGTTCCCGGCCAGCTTCTTATACCACACCGCATGGCACTGTAGGGCTTCAGGACTTGATCTTACAAGTCCATCACTCCCATGTACCTATTGTAGTCCAGGATGCAGTCTGGTTTGGGGGTGGCCTTTCCTTCATATATCCTAAACCTGTAGGTATACCCTGATGCACTCTCACAGCTTATACATCTTCACGCCATACCTTGCCCTCTTACCCGGCAGGTACTCGCGGAATTGAACCCTCCCTTTAAAATGTACCAGGGACTCATCAATAGAAATACACTTCTCGGGGGTGTATGCTTGGGAAAACCGGGCACTGGAACGGTCTAATAGGGGTCTCCGTTTAGACAAACGGTGAAAACTGGGGTAATCTCGGGGTGGGCACGGCTCATTATCAGTATAATGTAAGAAGCGAAGTATTGCCTCATTTATTTATTTTTTTAGGTTCCAGTTCAGTTCTGAAGTTGCTTTGAGGGGCCCATATATTAGAAACCCCTATCAAATACCCCATTTTAGAAACTAGACCCCTCAAAGTATCCACAACAGCATGTAGAAAGTTTATGAACCCTTTAGGTGTTTCACAAAAATTTAGAGCAAAGTAGAGGTGAAATTTACATTTTTTTTTTGTCAGAAAATCCTCTTTATACCATTTTTTTTATAACACAAAAGGATTTATCACAGAAACGCAACTTAATACGTATTGCCCAGATTCTGCAGTTTTGAGAAATATCCCACATGTGGCCCTCGGGCGGTAATGGACTGAAGCACCGGCCTCCGAAGCAAAGGAGCACCCAGTGGATTTTGAGGCCTCTTTTTTATTAGGCACCATGTCCGGTTTGAAGAGGTCTTGTGGTGCCAAAACATTGGGAGCCCCACAAAAGTGACCCCAATTTGGAAACTAGACCCCTTGAGGAATCCATTGTAGTTTTCTTGGGGTGCATGCGGCTTTTTGATCAGTTTTTATTCTATTTTTAGGTGGCGTGGTGACTAAAAAACAGCAATTCTACTATTGTTTTTTTTTAGTTTTTTTTTACAGCGTTCACCGTGCGCTATAAATGACATATTCACTTTATTCTGCGGGGCGATACGATTACGGCGATACCAGATGTTTATAGTTTTTTTTTATGTCTTATGGCGTTTGCACAATAAAATACGTTTTGTAAACAATCATTCACTTTTTGTGTTACCTTATTCTAAGAGCCAGAACGTTTTTATTTTTCAATCAATAAAGCCGTGCGAGGACTTATTTTTTGCGTAACGAACTGTAGTTTCGATCAGTACCATTTTTAGGTACATGCGACTTTTTGATCTCTTTTTATTCCATTTTTTGGGAGGTGAAGTGACCAAAGAATTGTGATTGTGGTTTGGTTTATTATTATTTTATTTTACGGCGTTCACCGTGCGGGATAAATAATGAAATAATTTTGTAGTTCAGGCCGTTACGGACGCGGCGATACCAATTATGTATAGTTTATTTGTTTGTTTATATATTTTTATTAATAATAAAGGACTGATAAGGGAAAAGGGGGGATTTTTACTTTTAATACTTTTAAATCTTTTATTTTCTTATTTTTACACAACTTTTTTTAACTTTTTTTTAACTTTATTACTTTGTCCCACTAGGGGACATGAGGGCAGGAGGCTCTGATCGCTATTCTAATACACTGCACTACATGCGTAGTGCAGTGTATTAGAACTGTCAGCTACTCACTGACAGCAAGCATAGTGGGTCCTGACGTTGTCAGGACCCACTAGGCTTCCGTCTATGGCATAGCCGGACGCCATTGTTTGGTGTCCGGTTGCCATAGTCACCATCGCCGGCCGCTATCGCGTAGCAGGCCGGCGATGGCAGCTTAACCCCTAAAAAGCCGCGATCTCTATAGAACGCGGCTTTTAAGGGGTTAATCAGCGGGGACAAGCGATCGGTCCCCGCTGTAGGAGCTGTGACAGCTGCTGAACAAGACAGCAGCGTCACAGCTCCTGTATGTGTCGGGAGGACGGCCGAAACGGCCGTTACTCCCGAGACGTACTATTACGGCATGGAGCGCGAACGATACAGCTGCCATGACGTAATAGTACGTCAAGGAGCGGGAAGGGGTTAATACTGCTATAAAATGGTGGGCTAAAGCTCTGGCAGCTCGTCTCAGTCCCATGTTATCTAGCATTATTGGACCTGAACAGACCGGATTTGTCAAGGGAAGACAAGGATCAGATAACTCCTCAAGGGTTTTAAGGTTGGTACAATACGCTTTAAAATCTCGAACACCCTTAGTCCTGCTCAGTACAGATGCAGAAAAGGCGTTTGATAGGGTGGATTGGCCTTATATGATCGCTTCCCTGGAGAAATTTGGGATACCTCTTGCTTTTATACAAGCGATTCTTTCCCTATATAGTAACCCTAGTGCAAAGGTGAGAGTTAATGGGGTGCTCTCAAATTCCTTTACCATCACTAATGGTACAAGACAAGGATGTCCTCTATCGCCGACACTATTCGTGTTAGTCATGGAGACGCTGATCCAGAAAATTCGACAGGATCCTATTATTCATGGCTTGTCAATAGGCTCATTCACACACAAAACGGCAGCATTTGCAGATGACCTGCTGATACTCACTACTAACCCTGAGAGATCACTCCCACAGATCACAGATATCTTCTCAAAATTTGGAGAAATTTCTAATTTTAAAATAAACTTTAGTAAGTCAGAAGCCCTCAACATTTCGGTACCGCAAGATATTATTCTTCGCTTAAAAAAGAGTTCCCCCTACCTGTGGCCAGAAATGTCTATTAAATACTTAGGCATCCACATTCCTAAAAACCCCTCTCTACTTTATAAACTTAATTATCTAAATTTGCTAGCTAACATTAAAACTTACTTACACTCCTTACACGTTCCCTTGATGTCATGGATGGGCAGGAGAAATCTTCTCAAAACATATATTGTCCCTAAACTCTTATATGTTCTTCAAACTGTACCTATCTGGCTTGCTAAGTCTTTCTTCCTATTAGTCAAGAAAACTTTCTCGGAATTTATTTGGAACAACAAACGTTATCGGTTAGCATATAAATACATTATAGCAAACTACCGCTTGGGAGGCTTTGGCCTCTCCGATTTAATGTCCTACTATAGGGCTAACCATTTACGTCGGTGGACCATCTTAGCACATCATGACTTGAAAAATATCTATGCTTCTATGGAACGCTCTCTAATGTCAATAGAAGAAAAACAGGCCTTCTGGGGTTTGCGTCCTGCTACTGCAGGCAAATTTTACAATGAATCTTTACTCAAAGGCACCATATTAACTTGGCAAGAGGTGAATAAATCATCTGCGTTGTTATCCTCCCCATCCCCCCTAATGCCACTAAATTTACTGCCATGCCTTCAATGTAACTCTAACTCCTCACCCTCGGCCCCTTGGGATATTCCACATACTCTAACTATATCAGATGTTCAAAAGCTTTCAGGAAATACTGAAATAATGGATCTAATTGTGAAAGCTAATGTTCCTCCAGGGAATTTTTTATTAACACATCATATTCTTAAAGAATGCCAAAAATTAGGGACACCTCATACAATACCTCACACTAATACCTGGCTAGAAGATTTGATGGCGGTGACTCCATACACTACCCCGAAACTATCCCAATTATATCAACAGGTTCTGATGATGCGAATGGACTGCAAACCAAGATATATTGGGAGATGGGAGGAAGAATTGGGGATGCAGCTCACTGAACCTGAACTGCGTTTTGTACTAGCAAATTCACATGGTTTCTCTAGATGTACGAGAATTCAAGAGAACTCCTTTAAACTTACAACAAGGTGGTATAAAACACCGATAATACTTCATGCTATAAATAACTCAGTTTCAGATCAATGTTGGAGGTGTAAAAGGGACATCGGATCATTATCACATATCTGGTGGCATTGCCCCCTTATTCAGCCATATTGGATTCATGTAGGGAAAGTCATAAATACTATATGCTCTCTCAATATCACATTGACTCCAGAATTGGTACTACTGTGGAAACCTATAAGTGGCTTTATACCAAAAAAAAATAATCTACCAACGCACATGATAGCTGCAGCAAAACTACTGATTCCAATATTGTGGAAAGACACAGCTCCCCCTACTTTTACACAATGGTTAGATAAAGTATTTGAAATCCAGTGATTCGAAGAAATGGCACACTGGGAATCAAAGACAAGGGGCAAATATTTAGCTACCTGGTCCCCATTGCTAGATTTCCCTGACATCACTAGACTATGATGGTATCCCAAAAGGTAGAAATACAGAATCGACCAAGACCTAGCTACCTAGTGCAGAAGAAGAGTCATAACAAGGTACAAAATACAGATCACAATACCGTATAATGCTTTTACCAACAATTCATATACTCCAACAGAATTGCCTACTGACACACCCAAACTACCTACCCTCCCTTACTTTCCCCTCTCCCCCTTCGCATTTCTATATTTTTTGTTTTTCCCTTGTGTTATGTTATATTGTATTATTTTGTATTACCTGCTTATCCTTATGGATGATTAGCAAGGGCTCTGCGTAGCCAATGTTATAACAATTTGTTATATTCGCTTGTTCAAATTTATATAACAATAAAAACAGATTTGAAACAAACAAACCCCTGGCTATCAGATATCACATACTACTCTGGTACACAGAAGTAGAGACTGGTGACAAATTTACCAAAACCAAGTCCCTGTGGAGTCACTGGTTTCAAAGACTAAAAAAACACAGTGAACACCATCACTAAAATCAAATCAGATGACTTCCTAACAAAAAAATGGCGCCATACTATGACACCTACACAGAATTTTGAAAAAAGCAGACCTCTTTATTCCCAATACCTTTCAAGGTAATTGGTCTGAGGTATTTCTCCAAAACAAACATGATACCATCTCAGACCACACAATTTTACCTTGAGAGAGAGGAGCAATAACATAAGCATTACATCTCTCTTTATTGCCCTGACCAAATCCAGCTAAAGGGACCTACCCTAAGTTATTCCACTTCACATGAAGCACCAATATCCAAGGAGGGCCCAACAACTGAACCAAACAAACCACTTCTGACCAGACATCTCCATTGGAAATTAGATGAACATAATGGAAATGACACAGTGATATGATAGCAATCTCAACATATTACCAATGTAACTATAATGATTTGAGGTACATCTAACTTCAATGTAACAGAATAACATATAAAATATAGTAAAAGAATCTAGATAAAATCTCCATGATTATACAGAGCCAATCAAAATCAAATGAGAGTACAACATTAACATGAAATGTGTGCAAGTATAAAACAAAATTGAAAACTATACCAAAAAATCCCAACTTTTTTACAGTAAACAGGAAAACACAGAATTAATTCACCCAGAAGTGTATACCCCTTTACAAGCCCTTTTTTTACAAAATGTATTGATTCTATAGTACAACACATGATAGCTACACATTGGAAAACGTACAAGGTCTGGATATCCTAAGTCTACACAATTTATCATCACACAAAAGCTCTCAAAATCTGCTTCAGTCCTGGTTCTTTATCTAAACCTATGGCACCACTACAGGCATTGGCTTTAAGCCCCATATACATATGAGTCTCAAACCATTTGTAAAACAGCTCTTGGAATATTAGGTGAGTAAATAATGCTACTTCTATTATATTTTTCAGATAGTGGGTACATGAAGAATTTGGAAAAAAAGATAGCGAGCTATGGGAGACTTACTAGATAAGACTTTTGAAGATAACAACACAAGAATTGTTATCTTCAAATAAAGGCCTCCTCCTCCCCTTCAGCCTTTCCTCTCCATCTCCAAAATTGGTGTCTTTACCAATTCTTTGCGTTACTTATTATAAAAATCAGCAGACAGTAAAGTTCCAATAGCCTAAGACCTCATCATCCAGGAAACCAGTCAGTCCAGAATTCTTAAAAAAATTGTTTCAAATCCCTGCCTATGAGATATCACATACTACTCTGGCACAAGTAAGTAGAGACTGGTGGCAAATGTAATCAAAAAACAAGTCCCTATGGAGTCACTGGCTTCAAAGACTAAAATAACATAATGAACACCATCATGTAAAATAAACTCATATGACTTCCTAACAAGCAAATGGTGCCATACCACGACACCTACATGGAATTTTGAAAAAAAAAATATGTCTCTATTCCCAATACCTTCCTATGGAAAACTTACTAGATAAGACTTTTGAACATAACAACACAAGAATTGTTATCTTCAAATAAAGGCCTCCTCCTCCCCTTCAGCCTTGCCTCTCCATCTCCAAAATTGGTGTCTTTACCAATCTTTTGTGTCACTTATTGTAAATAGCAGCAAATACTAAAGTTCCTATAGCCTAGGACCTCATAATCCGGAAATCCAGTCAGTACAGAATTCTTAAAAAAATAGTTTCAAACCCCTGGCTATCAGATATCACATACTACTCTGGTACACAGAAGTAGAGACTGGTGCCAAATTTACCAAAACCAAGTCCCTGTGGAGTCACTGGTTTCAAAGACTAAAAAAATACAGTGAACACCATCACTAAAATCAAATCAGATGACTTCCTAACCAGCAAATGGCGCCATACTATGACACCTACACAGAATTTAGAAAAAAGCAGACCTCTTTATTCCCAATACCTTTCAAGGTTATTGGTCTGTGGTATTTCTCCAAAACAAACATGATACCATCTCAGACCACACAATTTTACCTTGAGAGAGAGGAGCAATAACATAAGCATTACATCTCTCTTTATTGCCCTGACCAAATCCAGCTAAAGGGACCTACCCTAAGTTATTCCACTTCACATGAAGCACCAATATCCAAGGAGGGCCCAGCAACTGAACCAAACAAACCACTTCTGACCAGACATCTCCATTGGAAATTAGATGAACATAATGGAAATGACACAGTGATATGATAGCAATCTCACCATATTACCAATGTAACTATAATGATTTGAGGTACATCTAACTTCAATGTAACAGAATAACATATAAAATATAGTAAAATAATCTAGATAAAATCTCCATGATTATACACAGCCAATCAAAATCAAATGAGAGTACAACATTAACATGAAATGTGTGCAAGTATAAAACAAAATTGAAAACTATACCAAAAAATCCCAACTTTTTTACAGTAAACAGGAAAACACAGAATTAATTCACCCAGAAGTGTATACCCCTTTACAAGCCCCTTTTTTTTACAAAACGTATTGATTCTATAATACAACACATGATAGCTACGCATTGGAAAACGTACAAGGTCTGGATATCCTAAGTCTACACAATTTATCATCACACAAAAGCTCTCAAAATCTGCTTCAGTCCTGGTTCTTTATCTAAACCTATGGCACCACTACAGGCATTGGTTTTAAGCCCAATATACATATGAGTCTCCAACCATTTGTAAAACAGCTCTTGGAATATTAGGTGAGTAAATAATGCTACTTCTATTATATTTGTCAGATAGTGGGTACATGAAGAATTTGGAAAAAAAGATAGCGAGCTATGGGAAACTTACTAGATAAGACTTTTGAACATAACAACACAAGAATTGTTATCTTCAAATAAAGGCCTCCTCCTCCCCTTCAGCCTTTCCTCTCCATCTCCAAAATTGGTGTCTTTACCAATTCTTTGCGTTACTTATTATAAAAATCAGCAGACAGTAAAGTTCCCATAGCCTAAGACCTCATCATCCAGGAAACCAGTCAGTCCAGAATTCTTAAAAAAATAGTTTCAAATCCCTGCCTATGAGATATCACATACTACTCTGGGACAAATAAGTAGAGACTGGTGGCAAATTTAATCAAAAAACAAGTCCCTATGGAGTCACTGGCTTCAAAGACTAAAATAACATAATGAACACCATCATGTAAAATAAACTCATATGACTTCCTAACAAGCAAATGGTGCCATACCACGACACCTACATGGAATTTTGAAAAAAAATATGTCTCTATTCCCAATGCCTTCCTATGGGAAACTTACTAGATAAGACGTTTGAACATAACAACACAAGAATTGTTATCTTCCAATAAAGGCCTCCTCCTCCTCTTCAGCCTTGCCTCTACATCTCCAAAATTGGTGTCTTTACCAATCTTTTGTGTCACTTATTGTAAATAGCAGCAAATACTAAAGTTCCTATAGCCTAGGACCTCATAATCTGGAAATCCAGTCAGTACAGAATTCTTAAAAAAATAGTTTCAAACCCCTGGCTATCGGGGCGTGGCCTAGCGCTGATGGTGGAAAGACGTGTTGAGTGAGAGCTCCGACCACGAGAAAGAAATCTCACTTCATCCGTCCAAGGAAATCACCCCCGGTGTTCCAGATACAACATGACATCTCCCTACCACCATATAACACCATTGCTGGGCCCATAGGAGAAAGTCTTACAACTTACCGCATAAGATTGAAACGGCGGCCTACTCCACACGCGGCTGTGGTAGTGGATTTCTGCGGACGCCAGACACTCGGGTCTCTGCAGCCATCCCCTCCTCCCCGGCAGCTGGTCCCGTACAACCGGAGGTACACTAGATAAGGACATAGTCCCAGCCTAGCGACAGCACACAGAAACGGGCCGGCACGCGTTGCAGGACTTTTCCGGTGAGTGGGGGAAGGGGACTGTAACCGGCGGCCATCTTACAGAGCGGCTGATTTGATTTACCTTGCTCTATACTACAACACTGTCACAAGCTCTAATACAGTGCATTAGCCTTTATACCATAAATCTCTGTGAGAGATTAATCCTCTAAACTTCGCTATACAGATGCTGGCTTGAATACTTACCTGTTACTGAAACTGCCATAACATTTGCTTACTCAGACCTTATTACGCCATAATGGTTAAAACGTCAAAAGATAAAATCCGAGAAGCAGCGCCTACCCCTAAGTCCCATAAAACGCAAGCAGATCTTGATAAATTCTTAAGAAAAAAGTTAACAGCTTCACCAGCTAGTAAATCTAAGCAAGCACAGTTACTATCTGATGATAATCCTATGGAGGACGACTCCGATATGGATAGCACAGGCGGTAACTCTGATACTGGGGATGACTCTCGTGTGGTTCCAGCATCAAGAGGCTTTATAAAAAGGACACTATACCAAGCTCTTACGCCACTAGTAAAAGACCTTGCAGATATCAAATCTGATCTTCGTAGCATGGGCACCAGGGTTGAAACTGTGGAAGATACGCAAAATGCTCTACTGCATTATAATGCAAAAGTCAAATGTGTTCTCGACCATCAACAAGATTGTATTAACGAATCTCTACTACGTATTGAAGACCAGGAAAACCGAAGCCGCAGAAATAACATCAGGCTCAGGGGACTTCCAGAATCAATTCTACACGATAATTTACCTCAACTAGCTCTGGATATCTTTTCTGACCTGTTAAGCCCTGAGGCGGCCAAATCCATCATAATTGAACGTATTCACAGAGCACTACGGGCCAAACCTCGCCCCAATGACCCTCCAAGAGATATAGTGTGCGGTTTGCTAAGTTATACAGATACCGCTGCAATTTTGAAAGCTGCAAGAAATAAGAACACATTGACCTATGGAACCTCTACGATTCAAATATTCCAAGATATTGCTCCTTCAACTCTAGCAAAGAGGAGAGTGCTCAAACCATTATTAGATGCTCTGAGAGAGAAAAAAATGCAATTTAAGTGGCTCTTTCCGTTTGGCATTGCCATATCCAAAGATGGTCACCAAATTATCATTAGAAAACCTGCGGATTTGGCAGCTGCGTGGGAGAAACTGGACATCCCACCCATAGATATCCTGTCGTGGCTTCCGTCTACTATGATGGCCTTACCACCTTTGCCAAGTCCCTCATTTTGGAACCAAACCTCAAAAGCCTCTTCGCCCAAAACCAAGAAAGCCCAAACCCGTGCTAGACAACTGGACACCTGACTGTCTTCACAAAAGCCACCGAATGGATTCCTGACCGACCCGCTTCCCCGCTAAGTTTGTGGGAGAAGTGTGGTGAGTGACTCTCTTCCATACTATTTCACATTAAGTTTATGGTTCTCCTTCTCTGTTTCTCTTCTACATAATGTGATTTGAGTTTATACATGCATTAATATGTAACCTTTTACCATATGTTCTGGTATGTTCTTTCAGTGTAAGGTATACTTGTTGGTATATGACTAACGTGTATTCAGTTCCACAGGATTTCTATGTACCTCACGATTTTCTACTGTGGATAAGGACTAGCTACAATTTTACTATGTATTATTATTCTTGCAAATTGTTGCTGTCCTTAGGGGTGCTGACAACCCCTGTATTATTTTTCTTTTGTTTATATTCTTCTCCACTGATTCCTTCCCTCCCCTCCTTTCCTACCCCTTTTTTCCTATCAAAGTCAATAGGTGATTTCTACCATAAGACTATTGGTTATAGGTGCCGATCTGTTATTTCATTTACAAAGAACTCATGGCGGAACTAAAAATTACTTCATTTAATGTAAGAGGTCTGAACTATCCAAGGAAAAGAAGCCAAATTTTACACCAAATTCTTGTAGATAAAACAAAAATCGCCCTGTTACAAGAAACACATATTAGACATAACAAAATTCCAAATTTAAGGAAAAATGTTTTTTCGAATGTTTACCATAGCACCTACTCATCCTCACGTAGAGGAGTACGTATACTTTTCCATACAAGTGTACCTTTCAAATGGGTTGCTGAAATGGTTGACCCAGAAGGACGCTATTTATTTGTTAAGAGCATCATAGGTAATACCCTTTACACGATTGCAAATTTATATGCACCTAACTCCCAACAAACCCAGTGGATAGTTCAGACCTTACAACTGTTCAAACAATTTGCTGAGGGTGTTTTAGTAGTGGGAGGTGACCTTAATGTTCCCATAGACCCACTCTTGGATACCACAGGGAATCCTTCCACTTCATACCGATATACGACTAAATTACGTAAGACTTTAAATGCATTACACCTGTCAGATACTTGGAGACTACTACATCCCTCTGACCGGGACTACACCTATTTCTCTCATACGCACCATAGATACCACAGGTTGGACTATATCTTCATTTCTCAATCCCAAGTTCCTTTTATAATACGTACTGATATAGGAAATATTTTACTCTCAGATCACGCACCGATTCATACTACTCTGACATTAGCAGACATTCCTAAAGGCCAATGGTGTTGGAGGATCAATGATACTCTGTTGGCTGATCCCTCTCACCAATCTTCTATAAAGACACATATACAAAATTACTTTAACACCAATATTACAGCAGATGTCTCACCTGCTATCACTTGGGAAGCACACAAATCAGTTTTAAGGGGGGAGCTTATTTCATTATGTACATATATTAAAAAACAGAAGTCAGAGCTCTTAAATGCTCTCTTCTCACAAATCTCCTCGTTAGAAAACCTTCACAAGCGTACCCAAGCGGAAACCACTAAAGACAAATTATACTCTTTACGTAATAAAGTTAAAGATCTACTGAACATTAAATCAGCCAGACTGTTACAAATATCGAAGTTTAAATTTTATACACATGGGGACAAAGGCAACAAGACGATGTCCGCTCTCCTTAAAACTTATCAAGATAAAGCATTCATTCACCGTATTGCACAAAAGCCAGGGAATTTTGTTACGGATACAACCTCCATTGCCACGGCATTCCAGAAATTTTATATGAACCTGTATAATCTTACAGATTCTACAGTAGCTGACACATCATCTACACCCACCAAACATGCTATACATTCATTTTTAGACTCCATTGACATTCCACGCATATCAGATGATAATGCCCAAGAACTGCTGGCACCTTTTTTCCCTGCAGAGCTGCTAAAAGTCCTTCATTCTATCCCGTCAGGTAAAAGCCCGGGCCCAGATGGTTACACCATAAACTACTATAAACAATTTAAAGAGTTATTAATAGCACCATTTACTTCTCTCTGTAACTCACTTCTCACTGGCTCGAAACTTCCTGGTCAAGCCCTAGAAGCACATATTACTCTTATCCCTAAAGAGGGTAAGGATGCCTCACAATGTGGAAGCTATAGACCAATATCGCTCCTTAATACTGATATAAAATGGTGGGCTAAAGCTCTAGCAGCTCGTCTCAGTCCCATGTTATCTAGCATTATTGGACCTGAACAGACCGGATTTGTCAAGGGAAGACAAGGATCAGATAACTCCTCAAGGGTTTTAAGGTTGGTACAATACGCTTTAAAATCTCGAACACCCTTAGTCCTGCTCAGTACAGATGCAGAAAATGCGTTTGATAGGGTGGATTGGCCTTATATGATCGCTTCCCTGGAGAAATTTGGGATACCTCTTGCTTTTATACAAGCGATTCTTTCCCTATATAGTAACCCTAGTGCAAAGGTGAGAGTTAATGGGGTGCTGTCAAATTCCTTTACCATCACTAATGGTACAAGACAAGGATGTCCTCTATCGCCGACACTATTCGTGTTAGTCATGGAGACGCTGATCCAGAAAATTCGACAGGATCCTATTATTCATGGCTTGTCAATAGGCTCATTCACACACAAAACAGCAGCATTTGCAGATGACCTGCTGATACTCACTACTAACCCTGAGAGATCACTCCCACAGATCACAGATATCTTCTCAAAATTTGGAGAAATTTCTAATTTTAAAATAAACTTTAGTAAGTCAGAAGCCCTCAACATTTCGGTACCGCAAGATATTATTCTTTGCTTAAAAAAGAGTTCCCCCTACCTGTGGTCAGAAATGTCTATTAAATACTTAGGTATCCGCATTCCTAAAAACCCCTCTCTACTTTATAAACTTAATTATCTCAATTTGCTAGCTGACATTAAAACTTACTTACATTCCTTACACGTTCCCTTGATGTCATGGATGGGCAGGAGAAATCTTCTCAAAACATATATTGTCCCTAAACTCTTATATGTTCTTCAAACTGTACCTATCTGGCTTCCTAAGTCTTTCTTCCTATTAGTCAAGAAAACTTTCTTGGAATTTATTTGGAACAACAAACGTCCTAGGTTAGCATATAAATACATTATAGCAAACTCCCGCTTGGGAGGCTTTGGCCTCTCCGATTTAATGTCCTACTATAGGGCTAACCATTTACGTCGGTGGATCATCTTAGCACATCATGACTTGAAAAATATCTATGCTTCTATGGAACGCTCTCTAATGTCAATAGAAGAAAAACAGGCCTTCTGGGGTTTGCATCCTGCTACTGCAGGCAAATTTTACAATGAATCTTTACTCAAAGGCACCATATTAACTTGGCAAGAGGTGAATAAATCATCTGCGTTGTTATCCTCCCCATCCCCGCTAATGACACTAAATTTACTGCCATGCCTTCAATGTAACTCTAACTCCTCACCCTCGGCCCCTTGGGATATTCCACATACTCTAACTATATCAGATGCTCAAAAGCTTTCAGGAAATACTGAAATAATGGATCTAATTGTGAAAGCTAATGTTCCTCCAGGGAATTTTTTATTAACACATCATATTCTTAAAGAATGCCAAAAATTAGGGACACCTCATACAATACCTCACACTAATACCTGGCTAGAAGATTTGATGGCGGTGACTCCATACACTACACCGAAACTATCCCAATTATATCAACAGGTTCTGATGATGCGAATGGACTGCAAACCAAGATATATTGGGAGATGGGAGGAAGAATTGGGGATGCAGCTCACTGAACCTGAACTGCGTTTTGTACTAGCAAATTCACATGGTTTCTCTAGATGTACGAGAATTCAAGAGAACTCCTTTAAACTTACAACAAGGTGGTATAAAACACCGATAATACTTCATGCTATAAATAACTCAGTTTCAGATCAATGTTGGAGGTGTAAAAGGGACATCGGATCATTATCACATATCTGGTGGCATTGCCCCCTTATTCAGCCATATTGGATTCATGTAGGGAAAGCCATAAATACTATATGCTCTCTCAATATCACATTGACTCCAGAATTGGTACTACTATGGAAACCTATAAGTGGCTTTATACCAAAAAAAAATAATCTACCAACGCACATGATAGCTACAGCAAAACTACTGATTCCAATATTGTGGAAAGACACAGCTCCCCCTACTTTTACACAATGGTTAGATAAAGTATTTGAAATCCAGCGATTCGAAGAAATGGCACACTGTGAATCAAAGACAAGGGGCAAATATTTAGCTACCTGGTCCCCATGGCTAGATTTCCCTGACATCACTAGACTATGATGGTATCCCAAAAGGTAGAAATACAGAATCGACCAAGACCTAGCTACCTAGTGCAGAAGAAGAGTCATAACAAGGTACAAAATACAGATCACAATACCGTATAATGCTTTTACCAACAATTCATATACTCCAACAGAATTGCCTACTGACACACCCAAACTACCTACCCTCCCTTACTTTCCCCTCTCCCCCTTCGCATTTCTATATTTTTTGTTTTTCCCTTGTGTTATGTTATATTGTATTATTTTGTATTACCTGCTTATCCTTATGGATGATTAGCAAGGGCTCTGCGTAGCCAATGTTATAACAATTTGTTATATTCGCTTGTTCAAATTTATATAACAATAAAAACAGATTTGAAACAAACAAACCCCTGGCTATCAGATATCACATACTACTCTGGTACACAGAAGTAGAGACTGTTGACAAATTTACCAAAACCAAGTCCCTGTGGAGTCACTGGTTTCAAAGACTAAAAAAACACAGTGAACACCATCACTGAAATCATATCAGATGACTTCCTAACCAGCAAATGGCGCCATACTATGACACCTACACAGAATTTTGAAAAAAGCAGACCTCTTTATTCCCAATAACTTTCAAGGTTATTGGTCTGTGGTATTTCTCCAAAACAAACATGATACCATCTCAGACCACACAATTTTACCTTGAGAGAGAGGAGCAATAACATAAGCATTACATCTCTCTTTATTGCCCTGACCAAATACAGCTAAAGGGACCTACCCTAAGTTATTCCACTTCACATGAAGCACCAATATCCAAGGAGGGCCCAACAACTGAACCAAACAAATCACTTCTGACCAGACATCTCCATTGGAAATTAGATGAACATAATGGAAATGACACAGTGATATGATAGCAATCTCACCATATTACCAATGTAACTACTATGATTTGAGGTACATCTAACTTCAATGTAACAGAATAACATATAAAATATAGCAAAAGAATCTAGATAAAATCTCCATGATTTTACACAGCCAATCAAAATCAAATGAGAGTACAACATTAACATGAAATGTGTGCAAGTATAAAACAAAATTGAAAACTATACCAAAAAATTTCCAACTTTTTTACAATAAACAGGAAAACACAGAATTAATTCACCCAGAAGTGTATACCCCTTTACAAGCCCTTTTTTTTACAAAATGTATTGATTCTATAGTACAACACATGATAGCTATGCATTGGAAAACGTACAAGGTCTGGATATCCTAAGTCTACACAATTTATCATCACACAAAAGCTCTCAAAATCTGCTTCAGTCCTGGTTCTTTATCTAAACCTATGGCACCACTACAGGCATTGGCTTTAACCCCAATATACATATGAGTCTCCAACCATTTGTAAAACAGCTCTTGGAATATTAGGTGAGTAAATAATGCTACTTCTATTATATTTGTCAGATAGTGGGTACATGAAGAATTTGGAAAAAAAGATAGCGAGCTATGGGAAACTTACTAGATAAGACTTTTGAACATAACAACACAAGAATTGTTATCTTCAAATAAAGGCCTCCTCCTCCCCTTCAGCCTTTCCTCTCCATCTCCAAAATTGGTGTCTTTAGCAATTCTTTGCGTTACTTATTATAAAAATCAGCAGACAGTAAAGTTCCCATAGCCTAAGACCTCATCATCCAGGAAACCTCTCAGTCCAGAATTCTTAAAAAAATTGTTTCAAATCCCTGCCTATGAGATATCACATACTACTCTGGGACAAATAAGTAGAGACTGGTGGCAAATTTAATCAAAAAACAAGTCCCTATGGAGTCACTGGCTTCAAAGACTAAAATAACATAATGAACACCATCATGTAAAATAAACTCATATGACTTCCTAACAAGCAAATGGTGCCATACCACGACACCTACATGGAATTTTGAAAAAAAAATATGTCTCTATTCCCAATACCTTCCTATGGAAAACTTACTAGATAAGACTTTTGAACATAACAACACAAGAATTGTTATCTTCAAATAAAGGCCTCCTCCTCCCCTTCAGCCTTGCCTCTCCATCTCAAAAATTGGTGTCTTTACCAATCTTTTGTGTCACTTATTGTAAATAGCAGCAAATACTAAAGTTCCTATAGCCTAGGACCTCATAATCCGGAAATCCAGTCAGTACAGAATTCTTAAAAAAATAGTTTCACACCCCTGGCTATCAGATATCACATACTACTCTGGTACACAGAAGTAGAGACTGGTGACAAATTTACCAAAACCAAGTCCCTGTGGAGTCACTGGTTTCAAAGACTAAAAAAACACAGTGAACACCATCACTAAAATCAAATCAGATGACTTCCTAACCAGCAAATGGCGCCATACTATGACACCTACACAGAATTTTGAAAAAAGCAGACCTCTTTATTCCCAATGCCTTTCAAGGTTATTGGTCTGTGGTATTTCTCCAAAACAAACATGATATCATCTCAGACCACACAATTTTACCTTGAGAGAGAGGAGCAATAACATAAGCATTACATCTCTCTTTATTGCCCTGACCAAATCCAGCTAAAGGGACCTACCCTAAGTTATTCCACTTCACATGAAGCACCAATATCCAAGGAGGGCCCCGCAACTGAACCAAACAAACCACTTCTGACCAGACATCTCCATTGGAAATTAGATGAACATAATGGAAATGACACAGTGATATGATAGCAATGTCACCATATTACCAATGTAACTATAATGATTTGAGGTATATCTAACTTCAATGTAACAGAATAACATATAAAATATAGTAAAAGAATCTAGATAAAATCTCCATGATTATACACAGCCAATCAAAATCAAATGAGAGTACAACATTAACATGAAATGTGTGCAAGTATAAAACAAAATTGAAAACTATACCAAAAAATCCCAACTTTTTTACAGTAAACAGGAAAACACAGAATTAATTCACCCAGAAGTGTAGACCCCTTTACAAGCCCTTTTTTTTACAAAATGTATTGATTCTATAGTACAACACATGATAGCTACGCATTGGAAAACGTACAAGGTCTGGATATCCTAAGTCTACACAATTTATCATCACAAAAAAGCTCTCAAAATCTGCTTCAGTCCTGGTTCTTTATCTAAACCTATGGCACCACTACAGGCATTAGCTTTAAGCCCAATATACATATGAGTCTCCAACCATTTGTAAAACAGCGCTTGGAATATTAGGTGAGTAAATAATGCTACTTCTATTATATTTGTCAGATAGTGGGTACATGAAGAATTTGGAAAAAAAGATAGCGAGCTATGGGAAACTTACTAGATAAGACTTTTGAACATAACAACACAAGAATTGTTATCTTCAAATAAAGGCCTCCTCCTCCCCTTCAGCCTTTCCTCTCCATCTCCAAAATTGGTGTCTTTAACAATTCTTTGCATTACTTATTATAAAAATCAGCAGACAGTAAAGTTCCAATAGCCTAAGACCTCATCATCCAGGAAACCAGTCAGTCCAGAATTCTTAAAAAAATAGTTTCAAATCCCTGCCTATGAGATATCACATACTACTCTGGGACAAATAAGTAGAGACTGGTGCCAAATTTAATTAAAAAACAAGTCCCTATGGAGTCACTGGCTTCAAAGACTAAAATAACATAATGAACACCATCATGTAAAATAAACTCATATGACTTCCTAACAAGCAAATGGTGCCATGCCACGACACCTACATGGAATTTAAAAAAAAAATATGTCTCTATTCCCAATACCTTCCTATGGGAAACTTACTAGATAAGACGTTTGAACATAACAACACAAGAATTGTTATCTTCCAATAAAGGCCTCCTCCTCCCCTCAGCCTTGCCTCTCCATCTCCAAAATTGGTGTCTTTACCAATCTTTTGTGTCACTTATTGTAAATAGCAGCAAATACTAAAGTTCCTATAGCCTAGGACCTCATAATCCGGAAATCCAGTCAGTACAGAATTCTTAAAAAAATAGTTTCAAACCCTTGGCTATCAGATATCACATACTACTCTGGTATACAGAAGTAGAGACTGGTGACAAATTTACCAAAACCAAGTCCCTGTGGAGTCACTGGTTTCAAAGACTAAAAAAACACAGTGAACACCATCACTAAAATCAAATCAGATGACTTCCTAACCAGCAAATGGTGCCATACTATGACACCTACACAGAATTTTGAAAAAAGCAGACCTCTTTATTCCCAATACCTTTCAAGGTTATTGGTCTGTGGTATTTCTACAAAACAAACCTGATACCATCTCAGACCACACAATTTTACCTTGAGAGAGAGGAGCAATAACATAAGCATTACATCTCTCTTTATTGCCCTGATCAAATCCAGCTAAAGGGACCTAACCTAAGTTATTCCACTTCACATGAAGCACCAATATCCAAGGAGGGCCCAGCAACTGAACCAAACAAACCACTTCTGACCAGACATCTCCATTGGAAATTAGATGAGCATAATGGAAATGACACAGTGATATGATAGCAATCTCACCATATTACCAATGTAACTATAATGATTTGAGGTACATCTATATTCAATGTAACAGAATAACATATAAAATATAGTAAAAGAATCTAGATAAAATCTCCATGATTATACACAGCCAATCAAAATCAAATGAGAGTACAACATTAACATGAAATGTGTGCAAGTATAAAACAAAATTGAAAACTATACCAAAAAATCCCAACTTTTTTACAATAAACAGGAAAACACTGAATTAATTCACCCAGAAGTGTATACCCCTTTACAAGCACTTTTTTTTCCCAAAATGTATTGATTCTATAGTACAACACATGATAGCTACGCATTGGAAAACGTACAAGGTCTGCATATCCTAAGTCTACACAATTTATCATCACACAAAAGCTCTCAAACTCTGCTTCAGTCCTGGTTCTTTATCTAAACCTATGGCACCACTACAGGCATTGGCTTTAAGCCCAATATACATATGAGAATCCAACCATTTGTAAAACAGCTCTTGGAATATTAGGTGAGTAAATAATGCTACTTCTATTATATTTGTCAGATAGTGGGTACATGAAGAATTTGGAAAAAAAGATAGCGAGCTATGGGAAACTTACTAGATAAGACTTTTGAACATAACAACACAAGAATTGTTATCTTCAAATAAAGGCCTCCTCCTCCCCTTCAGCCTTGCCTCTCCATCTCCAAAATTGGTGTCTTTACCAATCTTATGTGTCACTTATTGTAAATAGCAGCAAATACTAAAGTTCCTATAGCCTAGGACCTCATAATCCGGAAATCCAGTCAGTACAGAATTCTTAAAAAAATAGTTTCAAACCCCTGGCTATCAGATATCACATACTACTCTGGTACACAGAAGTAGAGACTGGTGACAAATTTACCAAAACCAAGTCCCTGTGGAGTCACTGGTTTCAAAGACTAAAAAAACACAGTGAACACCATCACTAAAATCAAATCAGATGACTTCCTAACCAGCAAGTGGCGCCATACTATGACACCTACACAGAATTTTGAAAAAAGCAGACCTCTTTATTCCCAATACCTTTCAAGGTTATTGGTCTGTGGTTTTTCTCCAAAACAAACATGATACCATCTCAGACCACACAATTTTACCTTGAGAGAGAGGAGCAATAACATAAGCATTACATCTCTCTTTATTGCCCTGACCAAATCCAGCTAAAGGGACCTACCCTAAGTTATTCCACTTCACATGAAGCACCAATGTCCAAGGAGGGCCCAGCAACTGAACCAAACAAACCACTTCTGACCAGACATCTCCATTGGAAATTAGATGAACATAATGGAAATGACACAGTGATATGATAGCAATCTCACCATATTACCAATGTAACTATAATGATTTGAGGTACATCTAACTTCAATGTAACAGAATAACATATAAAATATAGTAAAAGAATCTAGATAAAATCTCCATGATTATACACAGCCAATCAAAATCAAATGAGAGTACAACATTAACATGAAATGTGTGTAAGTATAAAACAAAATTGAAAACTATACCAAAAAATCCCAACTTTTTTACAGTAAACAGGAAAACACAGAATTAATTCACCCAGAAGTGTATACCCCTTTACAAGCACTTTTTTTTTACAAAATGTATTGATTCTATAGTACAACACATGATAGCTATGCATTGGAAAACGTACAAGGTCTGGATATCCAAAGTATACACAATTTATCATCACACAAAAGATCTCAAAATCTGCTTCAGTCCTGGTTCTTTATCTAAACCTATGGCACCACTACAGGCATTGGCTTTAAGCCCAATATACATATGAGTCTCCAACCATTTGTAAAACAGCTCTTGAAATATTAGGTGAGTAAATAATGCTACTTCTATTATATTTGTCAGATAGTGGGTACATGAAGAATTTGGAAAAAAAGATAGCGAGCTATGGGAAACTTACTAGATAAGACTTTTGAACATAACAACACAAGAATTGTTATCTTCAAATAAAGGCCTCCTCCTCCCCTTCAGCCTTTCCTCTCCATCTCCAAAATTGGGGTCTTTACCAATTCTTTGCGTTACTTATTAGAAAAATCAGCAGACAGTAAAGTTCCCATAGCCTAAGACCTCATCATCAAGAAAACCAGTCAGTCCAGAATTCTTAAAAAAATAGTTTCAAATCCCTGCCTATGAGATATCACATACTACTCTGGAACAAATAAGTAGAGACTGGTGGCAAATTTAATCAAAAAACAAGTCCCTATGGAGTCACTGGCTTCAAAGACTAAAATAACATAATGAACACCATCATGTAAAATAAACTCATATGACTTCCTAACAAGCAAATGGTGCCATACCACGACACCTACATGGAATTTTGAAAATAAAAAAAAGTGTCTCTATTCCCAATACCTTCCTATGGGAAACTTACTAGATAAGACTTTTGAACATAACAAAACAAGAATTGTTATCTTCAAATAAAGGCCTCCTCCTCCCCTTCAGCCTTGCCTCTCCATCTCCAAAATTGGTGTCTTTACCAATCTTACGTGTCACTTATTGTAAATAGCAGCAAATACTAAAGTTCCTATAGCCTAGGACCTCATAATCCGGAAATCCAGTCAGTACAGAATTCTTAAAAAAATAGTTTCAAACCCCTGGCTATCAGATATCACATACTACTCTGGTACACAGAAGTAGAGACTGGTGACAAATTTACCAAAACCAAGTCCCTGTGGAGTCACTGGTTTCAAAGACTAAAAAAACATAGTGAACACCATCACTAAAATCAAATCAGATGACTTCCTAACCAGCAAATGGCGCCATACTATGACACCTACACAGAATTTTGAAAAAAGCAGGCCTCTTTATTCCCAATACTTTTCAAGGTTATTGGTCTGTGGTATTTCTCCAAAACAAACATGATACCATCTGAGACCACACAATTTTACCTTGAGAGAGAGAGGACCAATAACATAAGCATTACATCTCTCTTTATTGCCCTCACCAAATCCAGCTAAAGGGACCTACCCTAAGTTATTCCACTTCACATGAAGCACCAATATCCAAGGAGGGCCCAGCAACTGAACCAAACAAACCACTTCTGACCAGACATCTCCATTGGAAATTAGATGAACATAATGGAAATGGCACAGTGATATGATAGCAATCTCACCATATTACCAATGTAACTATAATGATTTGAGGTACATCTAACTTCAATGTAACAGAATAACATATAAAATATAGTAAAAGAATCTAGATAAAATCTCCATGATTATACACAGCCAATCAAAATCAAATGAGAGTACAACATTAACATGAAATGTGTGTAAGTATAAAACAAAATTGAAAACTATACCAAAAAATCCCAACTTTTTTACAATAAACAGGAAAACACAGAATTAATTCACCCAGAAGTGTATACCCCTTTACTAGTACTTTTTTTTTACAAAATGTATTAATTCTATAGTACAACACATGATAGCTACACATTGGAAAACGTACAAGGTCTGGATATCCTAAGTCTACACAATTTATCATCACACAAAAGCTCTCAAAATCTGCTTCAGTCCTGGTTCTTTATCTTAACCTATGGCACCACTACAGGCATTGGCTTTAAGCCCAATATACATATGAGTCTCCAACCATTTGTAAAACAGCTCTTTGAATATTAGGTGAGTAAATAATGCTACTTCTATTATATTTGTCAGATAGTGGGTACAAGAAGAATTTGGAAAAAAAGATAGCGAGCTATGGGAAACTTACTAGATAAGACTTTTGAACATAACAACACAAGAATTGTTATCTTCAAATAAAGGCCTCCTCCTCCCCTTCAGCCTTTCCTCTCCATCTCCAAAATTGGTGTCTTTACCAATTATTTGCGTTACTTATTATAAAAATCAGCAGACAGTAAAGTTCCCATAGCCTAAGACCTCATCATCAAGGAAACCAGTCAGTCCAGAATTCTTAAAAAAATTGTTCCAAATCCCTGCCTATGAGATATCACATACTACTCTGGGACAAATAAGTAGAGACTGGTGGCAAATTTAATCAAAAAACAAGTCCCTATGGAGTCACTGGCTTCAAAGACTAAAATAACATAATGAACACCATCATGTAAAATAAACTCATATGACTTCCTAACAAGCAAATGGTGCCATACCACGACACCTACATGGAATTTTGAAAAAAATATATGTCTCTATTCCCAATGCCTTCCTATGGGAAACTTACTACATAAGACTTTTGAACATAACAACACAAGAATTGTTATCTTCAAATAAAGGCCTCCTCCTCCCCTTCAGCCTTGCCTCTCCATCTCCAAAATTGGTGTCTTTACCAATTTTATGTTTCACTTATTTTAGATAGCAGCAAATACTAAAGTTCCTATAGCCTAGGACCTCACAATGCGGAAATCCAGTCAGTACAGAATTCTTAAAAAAATAGTTTCAAACCCCTGGCTATCAGATATCACATACTACTCTGGTACACAGAAGTAGAGACTGGTGACAAATTTACCAAAACCAAGTCCCTGTGGAGTCACTGGTTTCAAAGACTAAAAAAACATAGTGAACACCATCACTAAAATCAAATCAGATGACTTCCTAACCAGCAAATGGCGCCATACTATGACACCTACACAGAATTTTGAAAAAAGCAGGCCTCTTTATTCCCAATACTTTTCAAGGTTATTGGTCTGTGGTATTTCTCCAAAACAAACATGATACCATCTGAGACCACACAATTTTACCTTGAGAGAGAGAGGAGCAATAACATAAGCATTACATCTCTCTTTATTGCCCTGACCAAATCCAGCTAAAGGGACCTACCCTAAGTTATTCCACTTCACATGAAGCACCAATATCCAAGGAGGGCCCAGCAACTGAACCAAACAAACCACTTCTGACCAGACATCTCCATTGGAAATTAGATGAACATAATGGAAATGACACAGTGATATGATAGCAATCTCATCATATTACCAATGTAACTATAATAATTTGAGGTACATCTAACTTCAATGTAACAGAATAACATATAAAATATAGTAAAATAATCTAGATAAAATCTCCATGATTATACACAGCCAATCAAAATCAAATCAGAGTACAACATTAACATGAAATGTGTGCAAGTATAAAACAAAATTGAAAACTATACCAAAAAATGTCCAACTTTTTTACAATAAACAGGAAAACACAGAATTAATTCACCCAGAAGTGTATACCCCTTTACTAGTACTTTTTTTTTACAAAATTTATTGATTCTATAGTACAACACATGATAGCTACGCATTGGAAAACGTACAAGGTCTGGATATCCTAAGTCTACACAATTTATCATCACACAAAAGCTCTCAAAATCTGCTTCAGTCCTGGTTCTTTATCTAAACCTATGGCACCACTACAGGCATTGGCTTTAAGCCCAATATACATATGAGTCTCCAACCATTTGTAAAACAGCTCTTGGAATATTAGGTGAGTAAATAATGCTACTTCTATTATATTTGTCAGATAGTGGGTACAAGAAGAATTTGGAAAAAAAGATAGCGAGCTATGGGAAACTTACTAGATAAGACTTTTGAACATAACAACACAAGAATTGTTATCTTCAAATAAAGGCCTCCTCCTCCCCTTCAGCCTTTCCTCTCCATCTCCAAAATTGGTGTCTTTACCAATTCTTTGCGTTACTTATTATAAAAATCAGCAGACAGTAAAGTTCCCATAGCCTAAGACCTCATCATCAAGGAAACCAGTCAGTCCAGAATTCTTAAAAAAATAGTTTCAAATCCCTGCCTATGAGATATCACATACTACTCTGGAACAAATAAGTAGAGACTGGTGGCAAATTTAATCAAAAAACAAGTCCCTATGGAGTCACTGGCTTCAAAGACTAAAATAACATAATGAACACCATCATGTAAAATAAACTCATATGACTTCCTAACAAGCAAATGGTGCCATACCACGACACCTACATGGAATTTTGAAAATAAAAAAAAGTGTCTCCATTCCCAATACCTTCCTATGGGAAACTTACTAGATAAGACTTTTGAACATAACAACACAAGAATTGTTATCTTCAAATAAAGGCCTCCTCCTCCCCTTCAGCCTTGCCTCTCCATCTCCAAAATTGGTGTCTTTACCAATCTTATGTGTCACTTATTGTAAATAGCAGCAAATACTAAAGTTCCTATAGCCTAGGACCTCATAATCCGGAAATCCAGTCAGTACAGAATTCTTAAAAAAATAGTTTCAAACCCCTGGCTATCAGATATCACATACTACTCTGGTACACAGAAGTAGAGACTGGTGACAAATTTACCAAAACCAAGTCCCTGTGGAGTCACTGGTTTCAAAGACTAAAAAAACACAGTGAACACCATCACTAAAATCAAATCAGATGACTTCCTAACCAGCAAGTGGCGCCATACTATGACACCTACACAGAATTTTGAAAAAAGCAGACCTCTTTATTCCCAATACCTTTCAAGGTTATTGGTCTGTGGTATTTCTCCAAAACAAACATGATACCATCTCAGACCACACAATTTTACCTTCAGAGAGAGGAGCAATAACATAAGCATTACATCTCTCTTTATTGCCCTGACCAAATTCAGCTAAAGGGACCTACCCTAAGTTATTCCACTTCACATGAAGCACCAATATCCAAGGAGGGCCCAGCAACTGAACCAATCAAACCACTTCTGACCAGACATCTCCATTGGAAATTAGATGAACATAATGGAAATGACACAGTGATATGATAGCAATCTCACCATATTACCAATGTAACTATAATGATTTGAGGTACATCTAACTTCAATGTAACAGAATAACATATAAAATATAGTAAAAGAATCTAGATAAAATCTCCATGATTATACACAGCCAATCAAAATCAAATGAGAGTACAACATTAACATGAAATGTGTGTAAGTATAAAACAAAATTGAAAACTATATCAAAAAATCCCAACTTTTTTACAGTAAACAGGAAAACACAGAATTAATTCACCCAGAAGTGTATACCCCTTTACAAGCACTTTTTTTTACAAAATGTATTGATTCTATAGTACAACACATGATAGCTATGCATTGGAAAACGTACAAGGTCTGGATATCCTAAGTCTACACAATTTATCATCACACAAAAGCTCTCAAAATCTGCTTCAGTCCTGGTTCTTTATCTAAACCTATGGCACCACTACAGGCATTGGCTTTAAGCCCAATATACATATGAGTCTCCATCCATTTGTAAAACAGCTTTTGGAATATTAGGTGAGTAAATAATGCTACTTCTATTATATTTGTCAGATAGTGGGTACATGAAGAATTTGGAAAAAAAGATAGCGAGCTATGGGAAACTTACTAGATAAGACTTTTGAACATAACAACACAAGAATTGTTATCTTCAAATAAAGGCCTCCTCCTCCCCTTCAGCCTTTCCTCTCCATCTCCAAAATTGGTGTCTTTACTAATTCTTTGTGTTACTTATTATTATAAAAATCAGCAGACAGTAAAGTTCCCATAGCCTAAGACCTCATCATCCAGGAAACCAGTCAGTCCAGAATTCATAAAAAAAATAGTTTCAAATCCCTGCCTATGAGATATCACATACTACTCTGGGACAAATAAGTAGAGACTGGTGGCAAATTTAATCAAAAAACTAGTCCCATGGAGTCACTGGCTTCAAAGACTAAAATAACATAATGAACACCATCATGTAAAATAAACTCATATGACTTCCTAACAAGCAAATGGTGCCATACCACGACACCTACATGGAATTTTGAAAAAAATATATGTCTCTATTCCCAATACCTTCCTATGGGAAACTTACTAGATAAGACTTTTGAACATAACAACACAAGAATTGTTATCTTCAAATAAAGGCCTCCTCCTCCCCTTCAGCCTTGCCTCTCCATCTCCAAAATTGGTGTCTTTACCAATCTTATGTTTCAATTATTGTAGATAGCAGCAAATACTAAAGTTCCTATAGCCTAGGACCTCATAATCCGGAAATCCAGTCAGTACAGAATTCTTAAAAGAATAGTTTCAAACCCCTGGCTATCAGATATCACATACTACTCTGGTACACAGAAGTAGAGACTGGTGACAAATTTACCAAAACCAAGTCCCTGTGGAGTCACTGGTTTCAAAGACTAAAAAAACACAGTGAACACCATCGCTAAAATCAAATCAGATGACTTCCTAACCAGCAAATGGCGCCATACTATGACACCTACACAGAATTTTGAAAAAAGCAGACCTCTTTATGCCCAATACCTTTCAAGGTTATTGGTCTGTGGTATTTCTCCAAAACAAACATGATACCATCTCAGACCACACAATTTTACCTTGAGAGAGAGGAGCAATAACATAAGCATTACATCTCTCTTTATTGCCCTGACCAAATCCAGCTAAAGGGACCTACCCTAAGTTATTCCACTTCACATGAAGCACCAATATCCAAGGAGGGCCCAGCAACTGAACCAAACAAACCACTTCTGACCAGACATCTCCATTGGAAATTAGATGAACATAATGGAAATGACACAGTGATATGATAGCAATCTCACCATATTACCAATGTAACTATAATGATTTGAGGTACATCTAACTTCAATGTAACAGAATAACATATAAAATATAGTAAAAGAATCTAGATAAAATCTTCATGATTATACACAGCCAATCAAAATCAAATGAGAGTACAACATTTACATGAAATGTGTGTAAGTATAAAACAAAATTGAAAACTATACCAAAAAATCCCAACTTTTTTACAGTAAACAGGAAAACACAGAATTAATTCACCCAGAAGTGTATACCCCTTTACAAGCACTTTTTTTTACAAAATGTATTGATTCTATAGTACAACACATGATAGCTACGCATTGGAAAACGTACAAGGTCTGGATATCCTAAGTCTACACAATTTATCATCACACAAAAGCTCTCAAAATCTGCTTCAGTCCTGGTTCTTTATCTAAACCTATGGCACCACTACAGGCATTGGCTTAAGCCCAATATACATATGAGTCTCCAACCATTTGTAAAACGGCTTTTGGTATATTAGGTGAGTAAATAATGCTACTTCTATTATATTTGTCAGATAGTGGGTACATGAAGAATTTGGAAAAAAAGATAGCGACCTATGGGAAACTTACTAGATAAGACTTTTGAACATAACAACACAAGAATTGTTATCTTCAAATAAAGGCCTCCTCCTCCCCTTCAGCCTTTCCTCTCCATCTCCAAAATTGGTGTTTTTACCAATTTTTTGCGTTACTTATTATAAAAATCAGCAGACAGTAAAGTTCCCATAGCCTAAGACCTCATCATCCAGGAAACCAGTCAGTCCAGAATTCTTAAAAAAATAGTTTCAAATCCCTGCCTATGAGATATCACATACTACTCTGGGACAAATAAGTAGAGACTGGTGGCAAATTTAATCAAAAAACAAGTCCCTATGGAGTCACTGGCTTCAAAGACTAAAATAACATAATGAACACCATCATGTAAAATAAACTCATATGACTTCCTAACAAGCAAATGGTGCCATACCACGACACCTACATGGAATTTTGAAAAAAATATGTCTCTATTCCCAATACCTTCCTATGGGAAACTTACTAGATAAGACTTTTGAACATAACAACACAAGAATTGTTATCTTCAAATAAAGGCCTCCTCCTCCCCTTCAGCCTTGCCTCTCCATCTCCAAAATTGGTGTATTTACCAATCTTATGTGTCACTTATTGTAAATAGCAGCAAATACTAAAGTTCCTATAGCCTAGGACCTCATAATCCGGAAATCCAGTCAGTACAGAATTCTTAAAAAAATAGTTTCAAACCCCTGGCTATCAGATATCACATACTACTCTGGTACACAGAAGTAGAGACTGGTGACAAATTTACCAAAACCAAGTCCCTGTGGAGTCACTGGTTTCAAAGACTAAAAAAACACAGTGAACACCATCACTAAAATCAAATCAGATGACTTCCTAACCAGCAAATGGCGCCATACTATGACATCTACACAGAATTTTGAAAAAAGCAGAAATCTTTATTCCCAATACCTTTCAAGGTTATTGGTCTGTGGTATTTCTCCAAAACAAACCTGATACCATCTCAGACCACACAATTTTACCTTGAGAGACAGGAGCAATAACATAAGCATTACATCTCTCTTTATTGCCCTGACCAAATCCAGCTAAAGGGACCTACCCTTAGGTTATTCCACTTCACATGAAGCACCAATATCCAAGGAGGGCCCAGCAACTGAACCAAACAAACCACTTCTGACCAGACATCTCCATTGGAAATTAGATGAACATAATGGAAATGACACAGTGATATGATAGCAATCTCACCATATTACCAATGTAACTATAATGATTTAAGGTGCGTCTAACTTCAATGTAACAGAATAACATATAAAATATAGTAAAAGAATCTAGATAAAATCTCCATGATTATACACAACCAATCAAAATCAAATGAGAGTACAACATTAACATGAAATGTGTGCAAGTATAAAACAAAATTGAAAACTATACCAAAAAATCCCAACTTTTTTACAATAAACAGGAAAACACAGAATTAATTCACCCAGAAGTGTATACCCCTTTACAAGCACTTTTTTTTCCAAAATGTATTGATTCTATAGTACAACACATGATAGCTACACATTGGAAAACGTACAAGGTCTGGATATCCTAAGTCTACACAATTTATCATCACACAATAGCTCTCAAAATCTGCTTCAGTCCTGGTTCTTTATCTAAACCTATGGCACCACTACAGGCATTGGATTTAAGCTCAATATACATATGAGTCTCCAACCATTTGTAAAACAGCTCTTGGTATATTAGGTGAGTAAATAATGCTACTTCTATTATATTTGTCAGATAGTGGGTACATGAAGAATTTGGAAAAAAAGATAGCGAGCTATGGGAAACTTACTAGATAAGACTTTTGAACATAACAACACAAGAATTGTTATCTTCAAATAAAGGCCTCCTCCTTTCCTTCAGCCTTTAATCTCCATCTCCAAAATTGGTGTCTTTACCAATTCTTTGCGTTACTTATTATAAAAATCAGCAGACAGTAAAGTTCCCATAGCCTAAGACCTCATCATCCAGGAAACCAGTCAGTCCAGAATTCTTAAAAAAATAGTTTCAAATCCCTGCCTATGAGATATCACATACTACTCTGGGACAAATAAGTAGAGACTGGTGGCAAATTTAATCAAAAAACAAGTCCCTATGGAGTCACTGGCTTCAAAGACTAAAATAACATAATGAACACCATCATGTAAAATAAATTCATATGACTTCCTAACATGCAAATGGTGCCATACCAAGACACCTACATGGAATTTTGAAAAACAAATATGTCTCTATTCCCAATACCTTCCTATGGGAAACTTACTAGATAAGACTTTTGAACATAACAACACAAGAATTGTTATCTTCAAATAAAGGCCTCCTCCTCCCCTTCAGCCTTGCCTCTCCATCTCCAAAATTGGTGTCTTTACCAATCTTATGTGTCACTTATTGTAAATAGCAGCAAATACTAAAGTTCCTATAGCCTAGGACCTCATAATCCGGAAATCCAGTCAGTACAGAATTCTTAAAAAAATAGTTTCAAACCCCTGGCTATCAGATATCACATACTACTCTGGTACACAGAAGTAGAGACTGGTGACAAATTTACCAAAACCAAGTCCCTGTGGAATCACTGGTTTCAAAGACTAAAAAAACACAGTGAACACCATCGCTAAAATCAAATCAGATGACTTCCTAACCAGCAAATGGCGCCATACTATGACACCTACACAGAATTTTGAAAAAAGCAGACCTCTTTATGCCCTATACCTTTCAAGGTTATTGGTCTGTGGTATTTCTCCAAAACAAACATGATACCATTTCAGACCACACAATTTTACCTTGAGAGAGAGGAGCAATAACATAAGCATTACATCTCTCTTTATTGCCCTGACCAAATCCAGCTAAAGGGACCTACCCTAAGTTATTCCACTTCACATGAAGCACCAATATCCAAGGAGGGCCCAGCAACTGAACCAAACAAACCACTTCTGACCAGACATCTCCATTGGAAATTAGATGAACATAATGGAAATGACACAGTGATATGATAGCAATCTCACCATATTACCAATGTAACTATAATGATTTGAGGTACATCTAACTTCAATGTAACAGAATAACATATAAAATATAGTAAAAGAATCTAGATAAAATCTCCATGATTATACACAGCCAATCAAAATCAAATGAGAGTACAACATTTACATGAAATGTGTGTAAGTATAAAACAAAATTGAAAACTATACCAAAAAATCCCAACTTTTTTACAGTAAACAGGAAAACACAGAATTAATTCACCCAGAAGTGTATACCCCTTTACAAGCACTTTTTTTTACAAAATGTATTGATTCTATAGTACAACACATGATAGCTACACATTGGAAAACGTACAAGGTCTGGATATCCTAAGTCTACACAATTTATCATCACACAAAAGCTCTCAAAATCTGCTTCAGTCCTGGTTCTTTATCTAAGCCTATGGCACCACTACAGGCATTGGCTTAAGCCCAATATACATATGAGTCTCCAACCATTTGTAAAACAGCTTTTGGTATATTAGGTGAGTAAATAGTGCTACTTCTATTATATTTGTCAGATAGTGGGTACATGAAGAATTTGGAAAAAAATATAGCGAGCTATGGGAAACTTACTAGATAAGACTTTTGAACATAACAACACAAGAATTGTTATCTTCAAATAAAGGCCTCCTCCTCCCCTTCAGCCTTTCCTCTCCATCTCCAAAATTGTGTCTTTACCAATTCTTTGCGTTACTTATTATAAAAATCAGCAGACAGTAAAGTTCCCATAGCCTAAGACCTCATCATCCAGGAAACCAGTCAGTCCAGAATTCTTAAAAAAATGGTTTCAAATCCCTGCCTATGAGATATCACATACTACTCTGGGACAAATAAGTAGAGACTGGTGGCAAATTTAATCAAAAAACAAGTCCCTATGGAGTCACTGGCTTCAAAGACTAAAATAACATAATGAACACCATCATGTAAAATAAATTCATATGACTTCCTAACATGCAAATGGTGCCATACCACGACACCTACATGGAATTTTGAAAAAAACATATGTCTCTATTCACAATACCTTCCTATGGGAAACTTACGAGATAAGACTTTTGAACATAACAACACAAGAATAGTTATCTTCAAATAAAGGCCTCCACCTCCCCTTCAGCCTTGCCTCTCCATCTCCAAAATTGGTGTCTTTACCAATCTTATGTGTCACTTATTGTAAATAGCAGCCAATACTAAAGTTCCTATAGCCTAGGACCTCATAATCCAGAAATCCAGTCAGTACAGAATTCTTAAAAAAATAGTTTCAAACCCCTGGCTATCAGATATCACATACTACTCTGGTACACAGAAGTAGAGACTGGTGACAAATTTACCAAAACCAAGTCCCTGTGGAGTCACTGGTTTCAAAGACTAAAAAAACACAGTGAACACCATCACTAAAATCAAATCAGATGACTTCCTAACCAGCAAATGGCGCCATACTATGACACCTACACAGAATTTTGAAAAAAGCAGACTTCTTTATTCCCAATACCTTTCAAGGTTATTGGTCTGTGGTATTTCTCCAAAACAAACCTGATACCATCTCAGACCACACAATTTTACCTTGAGAGAGAGGAGCAATAACATAAGCATTACATCTCTCTTTATTGCCCTGATCAAATCCAGCTAAAGGGACCTACCCTAAGTTATTCCACTTCACATGAAGCACCAATATCCAAGGAGGGCCCAGCAACTGAACCAAACAAACCACTTCTGACCAGACATCTCCATTGGAAATTAGATGAACATAATGGAAATGACACAGTGATATGATAGCAATCTCACCATATTACCAATGTAACTATAATGATTTGAGGTACATCTAACTTCAATGTAACAGAATAACATATAAAATATAGTAAAAGAATCTAGATAAAATCTCCATGATTATACACAGCCAATCAAAATCAAATGAGAGTACAACATTAACATGAAATGTGTGCAAGTATAAAACAAAATTGAAAACTATACCAAAAAATCCCAACTTTTTTACAGTAAACAGGAAAACACAGAATTAATTCACCCAGAAGTGTATACCCCTTTACAAGCACTTTTTTTTTTACAAAATGTATTGATTCTATAGTAAAACACATGATAGCTACGCATTGGAAAACGTACAAGGTCTGGATATCCTAAGTCTACACAATTTATCATCACACAAAAGCTCTCAAAATCTGCTTCAGTCCTGGTTCTTTATCTAAACCTATGGCACAACTACAGGCATTGGCTTTAAGCCCAATATACATATGAGTCTCCAACCATTTGTAAAACAGCTCTTGGAATATTAGGTGAGTAAATAATGCTACTTCTATTAAATTTGTCAGATAGTGGGTACATGAAGAATTTGGAAAAAAAGATAGTGAGCTATGGGAAACTTCATAGATAATCTTTTGAACATAACAACACAAGAATTGTTATCTTCAAATAAAGGCCTCCTCCTCCCATTTAGCCTTTCCTCTCCATCTCCAAAATTGGTGTCTTTACCAATTCTTTGCGTTACTTATTATAAAAATCAGCAGACAGTAAAGTTCCCATAGCCTAAGACCTCATCAGCCAGGAAACCAGTCAGTCCAGAATTCTTAAAAAAATAGTTTCAAATCCCTGCCTATGAGATATCACATACTACTCTGGGACAAATAAGTAGAGACTGGTGGCAAATTTAATCAAAAAACAAGTCCCTATGGAGTCACTGGCTTCAAAGACTAAAATAACATAATGAACACCATCATGTAAAATAAACTCATATGACTTCCTAACAAGCAAATGGTGCCATACCACAACACCTACATGGAATTTTGAAAAAAATATATGTCTCTATTCCCAATACCTTCCTATGGGAAACTTACTAGATAAGACTTTTGAACATAACAACACAAGAATTGTTATCTTCAAATAAAGGCCTCCTCCTCCCCTTCAGCCTTGCCTCTCCATCTCCAAAATTGGTGTCTTTACCAATCTTATGTGTCACTTATTGTAAATAGCAGCAAATACTAAAGTTCCTATAGCCTAGGACCTCATAATCCGGAAATCCAGTCAGTACAGAATTCTTAAAAAAATAGTTTCAAACCCCTGGCTATCAGATATCACATACTACTCTGGTACACAGAAGTAGAGACTGGTGACAAATTTACCAAAACCAAGTCCCTGTGGAGTCACTGGTTTCAAAGACTAAAAAAACACAGTGAACACGATCACTAAAATCAAATCAGATGACTTCCTAACCAGCAAATGGCGCCATACTATGACACCTACACAGAATTTTGAAAAAAGCAGACCTCTTTATTCCCAATACCTTTCAAGGTTATTGGTCTGTGGTATTTCTCCAAAACAAACATGATACCATATCAGACCACACAATTTTACCTTGAGAGAGAGGAGCAATAACATAAGCATTACATCTCTCTTTATTGCCCTGACCAAATCCAGCTAAAGGGACCTACCCTAAGTTATTCCACTTCACATGAAGCACCAATATCCAAGGAGGGCCCAGCAACTGAACCAAACAAACCACTTCTGACCAGACATCTCCATTGGAAATTAGATGAACATAATGGAAATGACACAGTGATATGATAGCAATCTCACCATATTACCAATGTAACTATAATGATTTGAGGTACATCTAACTTCAATGTAACAGAATAACATAAAAAATATAGTAAAAGAATCTAGATAAAATCTCCATGATTATACACAGCCAATCAAAATCAAATGAGAGTAAAACATTAAAGGGAACCTGTCACCATATTTTAGCTATAAAGCCAGCAATACCTGGTGAAAGTGGGTGAAAAATCATTGTCATCTAAGCTATAAATATGTTCTAAGTAAGTTCTGTACCTTTAGTATTCCGTTTTTCAGTGGTCCCACGCCGTATGCAAATGAGCAGAAAGAGTCAAATCTTCATCTGAAAAGAGTCAGATTTTCATTCCTCCAGAGTCTCAGAGTAGACTCCACCTCCTTCTTTTTGATTGACAGCTCCTTAGCCAGTCAGGGCCGGACAGGTGCCGGCGGAGGGCGGGGTTAAGAAGCTGCGTCCCACAGGGAAAACGAATTACCATAAAAGGCGAGAAGAGTTTAAACGACTACATTTACCGACAGAGGAGGACTTCAGGAAAGAAGAGAACAGGAATGAACTCTGGACAGCTTCGGCCATTGAGGGGTCAGGCGAGTTTGACAGGTAAGATGTTAATGACAGGAACCCTTTAACATGAAATGTGTGCAAGTATAAAACAAAATTGAAAACTATACCAAAAAATCCCAACTTTTTTACAGTAAACAGGAAAACACAGAATTAATTCACCCAGAAGTGTATACCCCTTTACAAGCACTTTTTTTTTACAAAATGTATTGATTCTATAGTACAACACATGATAGCTACGCATTGGAAAACGTACAAGGTCTGGATATCCTAAGTCTACACAATTTATCATCACACAAAAGCTCTCAAAATGTGCTTCAGTCCTGGTTCTTTATCTAAACCTATGGCACCACTACAGGCATTGGCTTTAAGCCCAATATACATATGAGTCTCCAACCATTTGTAAAACAGCTCTTGGAATATTAGGTGAGTAAATAATGCTACTTCTATTATATTTGTCAGAATGTGGGTACATGAAGAATTTGGAAAAAAAGATAGCGAGCTATGGGAAACTAACTAGATAAGACTTTTGAACATAACAACACAAGAATTGTTATCTTCAAATAAAGGTCTCCTCCTCCCCTTCAGCCTTTCCTCTCCATCTCCAAAATTGGTGTCTTTACCAATTCTTTGCGTTACTTATTATAAAAATCAGCAGACAGTAAAGTTCCCATAGCCTAAGACCTCATCATCCAGGAAACCAGTCAGTCCAGAATTCTTAAAAAAATAGTTTCAAATCCCTGCCTATGAGATATCACATAATACTCTGGGACAAATAAGTAGAGACTGGTGGCAAATTTAATCAAAAAACAAGTCCTTATGGAGTCACTGGCTTCAAAGACTAAAATAACATAATGAACACCATCATGTAAAATAAATTCATATGACTTCCTAACATGCAAATGGTGCCATACCACGACACCTACATGGAATTTTGAAAAAAAAATATGTCTCTTTTCCCAATACCTTCCTAAGGAAAACTTACTAGATAAGACTTTTGAACATAACAACACAAGAATTGTTATGTTCAAATAAAGGCCTCCTCCTTCCCTTCAGCCTTGCCTCTCCATCTCCAAAATTGGTGTCTTTACCAATCTTATGTGTCACTTATTGTAAATAGCAGCAAATACTAAAGTTCCTATAGCCTAGGACCTCATAATCCGGAAATCCAGTCAGTACAGAATTCTTAAAAAAATAGTTTCAAACCCCTGGCTATCAGATATCACATACTACTCTGGTACACAGAAGTAGAGACTGGTGACAAATTTACCAAAACCAAGTTCCTGCGGAGTCACTGGTTTCAAAGACTAAAAAAACACAGTGAACACCATCACTAAAATCAAATCAGATGACTTCCTAACCAGCAAATGGCGCCATACTATGACACCTACACAGAATTTTGAAAAAAGCAGACCTCTTTATTCCCAATACCTTTCAAGGTTATTGGTCTGTGGTATTTCTCCAAAACAAACCTGATACCATCTCGGACCACACAATTTTACCTTGAGAGAGAGGAGCAATAACATAAGCATTACATCTCTCTTTATTGTCCTGACCAAATCCAGCTTAAGGGACCTACCCTAAGTTATTCCTCTTCACATGAAGCACCAATATCCAAGGAAGGCCCAGCAACTGAACCAAACAAACCACTTCTGACCAGACATCTCCATTGGAAATAAGATCAACATAATGGAAATGACACAGTGATATGATAGCAATCTCACCATATTACCAATGTAACTATAATGATTTGAGGTACATGTAACTTCAATGTAACAGAATAACATATAAAATATAGTAAAAGAATCTAGATAAAATCTCCATGATTATACACAGCCAATCAAAATCAAATGAGAGTACAACATTAACATGAAATGTGTGCAAGTATAAAACAAAATTGAAAACTATACCAAAAAATGTCCAACTTTTTTACAATAAACAGGAAAACACAGAATTAATTCACCCAGAAGTGTATACCCCTTTACAAGCACTTTTTTTCCAAAATGTATTGATTCTATACTACAACACATGATAGCTACGCAGTGGAAAACGTACAAGGTCTGGATATCCTAAGTCTACACAATTTATCATCACACAAAAGCTCTCAAAATCTGCTTCAGTCCTGGTTCTTTATCTAAACCTATGGCACCACTACAGGCATTGGCTTTAAGCCCAATATACATATGAGTCTCCAACCAATGGTAAAACAGCTCTTGGAATATTAGGTGAGTAAATAATGCTACTTCTATTATATTTGTCAGATAGTGGGTACATGAAGAATTTGGAAAAAAAGATAGCGAGCTATGGGAAACTTACTAGATAAGACTTTTGAACATAACAACACAAGAATTGTTATCTTCAAATAAAGGCCTCCTCCTCCCCTTCAGCCTTTCCTCTCAATCTCCAAAATTGGTGTCTTTACCAATTCTTTGCGTTACTTATTATAAAAATCAGCAGACAGTAAAGTTCCCATAGCCTAAGACCTCATCATCCAGGAAACCAGTCAGTCCAGAATTCTTAAAAAAATAGTTTCAAATCCCTGCCTATGAGATATCACATACTACTCTGGGACAAATAAGTAGAGACTGGTGGCAAATGTAATAAAAAAACAAGTCCCTATGGAGTCACTGGCTTCAAAGACTAAAATAACATAATGAACACCATTATGTAAAATAAACTCATATGACTTCCTAACAAGCAAATGGTGCCATACCATGACACCTACATGGAATTTTGAAAAAAAAATATGTCTCTATTCCCAATACCTTCCTATGGGAAACTTACTAGATAAGACATTTGAACATAACAACACAAGAATTGTTATCTTCAAATAAAGGCCTCCTCCTCCCCTTCAGCCTTGCCTCTCCATCTCCAAAATTGGTGTCTTTACCAATCTTATGTGTCACTTATTGTAAATAGCAGCGAATACTAAAGTTCCTATAGCCTAGGACCTCATAATCCGGAAATCCAGTCAGTACAGAATTCTTAAAAAAATAGTTTCAAACCCCTGGCTATCAGATATCAGATACTACTCTGGTACACAGAAGTAGAGACTGGTGACAAATTTACCAAAACCAAGTCCCTGTGGAGTCACTGGTTTCAAAGACTAAAAAAACACAGTGAACACCATCACTAAAATCAAATCAGATGACTTCCTAAACAGCAAATGGCGCCATACTATGACACCTACACAGAATTTTGAAAAAAGCAGACCTCTTTATTCCCAATACCTTTCAAGGTTATTGGTCTGTGGTATTTCTCCAAAACAAACCTGATACCATCTCAGACCACACAATTTTACCTTGAGAGAGAGGAGCAATAACATAAGCATTACATCTCTCTTTATTGCCCTGATCAAATCCAGCTAAAGGGACCTACCCTAAGTTATTCCACTTCACATGAAGCACCAATATCCAAGGAGGGCCCAGCAACTGAACCAAACAAACCACTTCTGACCAGACATCTCCATTGGAAATTAGATGAACATAATGGAAATGACACAGTGATATGATAGCAATCTCACCATACTACCAATGTAACTATAATGATTTGAGGTACATCTAACTTCAATGTAACAGAATAACATATAAAATATAGTAAAATAATCTAGATAAAATCTCCATGATTATACACAGCCAATCAAAATCAAATGAGAGTACAACATTAACATGAAAAGTGTGTAAGCATAAAACAAAATTGAAAACTATACCAAAAAATTTCCAACTTTTTTACAATAAACAGGAAAACACAGAATTAATTCACCCAGAAGTGTATACCCCTTTACAAGCACTTTTTTTTTACAAAATGTATTGATTCTATAGTACAACACATGATAGCTACGCATTGGAAAACGTACAAGGCCTGGATATCCAAAGTCTACACAATTTATCATCACACAAAAGCTCTCAAAATGTGCTTCAGTCCTGGTTCTTTATCTAAACCTATGGCACCACTACAGGCATTGGCTTTAAGCCCAATATACATATGAGTCTCCAACCAATGGTAAAACAGCTCTTGGAATATTAGGTGAGTAAATAATGCTACTTCTATTATATTTGTCAGATAGTGGGTACATGAAGAATTTGGAAAAAAGATAGCGAGCTATGGGAAACTTACTAGATAAGACTTTTGAACATAACAACACAAGAATTGTTATCTTCAAATAAAGGCCTCCTCCTCCCCTTCAGCCTTTCCTCTCAATCTCCAAAATTGGTGTCTTTACCAATTCTTTGCGTTACTTATTATAAAAATCAGCAGACAGTAAAGTTCCCATAGCCTAAGACCTCATCATCCAGGAAACCAGTCAGTCCAGAATTCTTAAAAAAATAGTTTCAAATCCCTGCCTATGAGATATCACATACTACTCTGGGACAAATAAGTAGAGACTGGTGGCAAATGTAATAAAAAAACAAGTCCCTATGGAGTCACTGGCTTCAAAGACTAAAATAACATAATGAACACCATCATGTAAAATAATCTCATATGACTTCCTAACAAGCAAATGGTGCCATACCACGACACCTACATGGAATTTAAAAAAAAAAATATGTCTCTATTCCCAATACCTTCCTATGGGAAACTTACTAGATAAGACTTTTGAACATAACAACACAAGAATTGTTATCTTCAAATAAAGGCCTCCTCCTCCCCTTCAGCCTTGCCTCTCCATCTCCAAAATTGGTGTCTTTACCAATCTTATGTGTCACTTATTGTAAATAGCAGCAAATACTAAAGTTCCTATAGCCTAGGACCTCATAATTCGGAAATCCAGTCAGTACAGAATTCTTAAAAAAATAGTTTCAAACCCCTGGCTATCAGATATCACATACTACTCTGGTACACAGAAGTAGAGACTGGTGACAAATTTACCAAAACCAAGTCCCTGTGGAGTCACTGGTTTCAATGACTAAAAAAACACAGTGAACACCATCACTATAATTAAATCAGATGACTTCCTAACCAGCAAATGGCGCCATACTATGACACCTACACAGAATTTTGAAAAAAGCAGACCTCTTAATTCCCAATACCTTTTAAGGTTATTGGTCTGTGGTATTTCTCCAAAACAAACATGATACCATCTCAGACCACACAATTTTACCTTGAGAGAGAGGAGCAATAACGTAAGCATTACATATCTCTTTATTGCCCTGACCAAATCCAGCAAAAGGGACCTACCCTAAGTTATTCCACTTCACATGAAGCACCAATATCCAAGGAGGGCCCAGCAACTGAACCAAACAAACCACTTCTGACCAGACATCTCCATTGGAAATTAGATGAACATAATGGAAATGACACAGTGATATGATAGCAATCTCACCATATTACCAATGTAACTATAATGATTTAAGGTGCGTCTAACTTCAATGTAACAGAATAACATATAAAATATAGTAAAAGAATCTAGATAAAATCTCCATGATTATACACAGCCAATCAAAATCAAATGAGAGTACAACATTAACATGAAATGTGTGCAAGTATAAAACAAAATTGAAAACTATACCAAAAAATCCCAACTTTTTTACAATAAACAGGAAAACACAGAATTAATTCACCCAGAAGTGTATACCCCTTTACAAGCACTTTTTTTTTTCCAAAATATATTGATTCTATAGTACAACACATGATAGCTACGCATTGGAAAACGTACAAGGTCTGGATATCCTAAGTCTACACAATTTATCATCACACAAAAGCTCTCAAAATCTGCTTCAGTCCTGGTTCTTTATCTAAACCTATGGCACCACTACAGGCATTGGCTTTAAGCCCAATATACATATGAGTCTTCAACCATTTGTAAAACAGCTCTTGGAATATTAGGTGAGTAAATAATGCTACTTCTATTATATTTGTCAGATAGTGGGTACATGAAGAATTTGGAAAAAAAGATAGCGAGCTATGGGAAACTAACTAGATAAGACTTTTGAACATAACAACACAAGAATTGTTATCTTCAAATAAAGGCCTCCTCCTCCCCTTCAGCCTTTCCTCTCCATCTCCAAAAATGGTGTCTTTACCAATTCTTTGCGTTACTTATTATAAAAATCAGCAGACAGTAAAGTTCCCATAGCCTAAGACCTCATCATCCAGGAAACCAGTCAGTCCAGAATTCTTAAAAAAATAGTTTCAAATCCCTGCCTATGAGATATCACATACTACTCTGGGACAAATAAGTAGAGACTGGTGGCAAATTTAATCAAAAAACAAGTCCCTATGGAGTCACTGGCTTCAAAGACTAAAATAACATAATGAACACCATCATGTAAAATAAACTCATATGACTTCCTAACAAGCAAATGGTGCCATACCACGACACCTACATGGAATTTTGAAAAAAAAATATGTCTCTATTCCCAATACCTTCCTATGGGAAACTTACTAGATAAGACTTTTGAACATAACAACACAAGAATTGTTATCTTCAAATAAAGGCCTCCTCCTCCCCTTCAGCCTTGCCTCTCCATCTCCAAAATTGGTGTCTTTACCAATCTTATGTGTCACTTATTGTAAATAGCAGCAAATACTAAAGTTCCTATAGCCTAGGACCTCATAATTCGGAAATCCAGTCAGTACAGAATTCTTAAAAAAATAGTTTCAAACCCCTGGCTATCAGATATCACATACTACTCTGGTACACAGAAGTAGAGACTGGTGACAAATTTACCAAAACCAAGTCCCTGTGGAGTCACTGGTTTCAAAGACTAAAAAAACACAGTGAACACCATCACTATAATTAAATCAGATGACTTCCTAACCAGCAAATGGCACCATACTATGACACCTACACAGAATTTTGAAAAAAGCAGACCTCTTAATTCCCAATACCTTTTAAGGTTATTGGTCTGTGGTATTTCTCCAAAACAAACATGATACCATCTCAGACCACACAATTTTACCTTGAGAGAGAGGAGCAATAACGTAAGCATTACATATCTCTTTATTGCCCTGACCAAATCCAGCAAAAGGGACCTACCCTAAGTTATTCCACTTCACATGAAGCACCAATATCCAAGGAGGGCCCAGCAACTGAACCAAACAAACCACTTCTGACCAGACATCTCCATTGGAAATTAGATGAACATAATGGAAATGACACAGTGATATGATAGCAATCTCACCATATTACCAATGTAACTATAATGATTTAAGGTGCGTCTAACTTCAATGTAACAGAATAACATATAAAATATAGTAAAAGAATCTAGATAAAATCTCCATGATTATACACAGCCAATCAAAATCAAATGAGAGTACAACATTAACATGAAATGTGTGCAAGTATAAAACAAAATTGAAAACTATACCAAAAAATCCCAACTTTTTTACAATAAACAGGAAAACACAGAATTAATTCACCCAGAAGTGTATACCCCTTTACAAGCACTTTTTTTTTTCCAAAATATATTGATTCTATAGTACAACACATGATAGCTACACATTGGAAAACGTACAAGGTCTGGATATCCTAAGTCTACACAATTTATCATCACACAAAAGCTCTCAAAATCTGCTTCAGTCCTGGTTCTTTATCTAAACCTATGGCACCACTACAGGCATTGGCTTTAAGCCCAATATACATATGAGTCTTCAACCATTTGTAAAACAGCTCTTGGAATATTAGGTGAGTAAATAATGCTACTTCTATTATATTTGTCAGAATGTGGGTACATGAAGAATTTGGAAAAAAAGATAGCGAGCTATGGGAAACTAACTAGATAAGACTTTTGAACATAACAACACAAGAATTGTTATCTTCAAATAAAGGTCTCCTCCTCCCCTTCAGCCTTTCCTCTCCATCTCCAAAATTGGTGTCTTTACCAATTCTTTGCGTTACTTATTATAAAAATCAGCAGACAGTAAAGTTCCCATAGCCTAAGACCTCATCATCCAGGAAACCAGTCAGTCCAGAATTCTTAAAAAAATAGTTTCAAATCCCTGCCTATGAGATATCACATACTATTCTGGGACAAATAAGTAGAGACTGGTGGCAAATTTAATCAAAAAACAAGTCCCTATGGAGTCACTGGCTTCAAAGACTAAAATAACATAATAAACACCATCATGTAAAATAAACTCATATGACTTCCTAACAAGCAAATGGTGCCATACCACGACACCTACATGGAATTTTGAAAAAAAAATATGTCTCTATTCCCAATACCTTCCTATGGGAAACTTACTAGATAAGACTTTTGAACATAACAACACAAGAATTGTTATCTTCAAATAAAGGCATCCTCCTCCCCTTCAGCCTTGCCTCTCCATCTCCAAAATTGGTGTCTTTACCAATCTTATGTGTCACTTATTGTAAATAGCAGCAAATACTAAAGTTCCTATAGCCTAGGACCTCATAATCCGGAAATCCAGTCAGTACAGAATTCTTAAAAAAATAGTTTCAAACCCCTGGCTATCAGATATCACATACTACTCTGGTACACAGAAGTAGAGACTGGTGACAAATTTACCAAAACCAAGTACCTGTGGAGTCACTGGTTTCAAAGACTAAAAAAACACAGTGAACACCATCACTAAAATCAAATCAGATGACTTCCTAACCAGCAAATGGCGCCATACTATGACACCTACACAGAATTTTGAAAAAAGCAGACCTCTTTATTCCCAATACCTTTCAAAGTTATTGGTCTGTGGTATTTCTCCAAAACAAACCTGATACCATCTCAGACCACACAATTTTACCTTGAGAGAGAGGAGCAATAACATAAGCATTACATCTCTCTTTATTGTCCTGACCAAATCCAGCTTAAGGGACCTACCCTAAGTTTTTCCACTTCACATGAAGCACCAATAACCAAGGAGGGCCCAGCAACTGAACCAAACAAACCACTTCTGACCAGACATCTCCATTGGAAATTAGATGAACATAATGGAAATGACACAGTGATATGATAGCAATCTCACCATATTACCAATGTAACTATAATGATTTGAGGTACATCTAACTTCAATGTAACAGAATAACATATAAAATATAGTAAAATAATCTAGATAAAATCTCCATGATTATACACAGCCAATCAAAATCAAATGAGAGTACAACATTAACATGAAATGTGTGCAAGTATATAACAAAATTGAAAACTATACCAAAAAATCCCAACTTTTTTACAATAAACAGGAAAACACAGAATTAATTCACCCAGAAGTGTATACCCCTTTACAAGCACTTTTTTTTTCCAAAATGTATTGATTCTATAGTACAACACATGATAGCTACGCATTGAAAAACGTACAAGGTCTGGATATCCTAAGTCTACACAATTTATCATCACACAAAAGCTCTCAAAATCTGCTTCAGTCCTGGTTCTTTATCTAAACCTATGGCACCACTACAGGCATTGGCTTTAAGCCCAATATACATATGAGTCTCCAACCATTTGTAAAACAGCTCTTGGAATATTAGGTGAGTAAATAATGCTACTTCTATTATATTTGTCAGATAGTGGGTACATGAAGAATTTGGAAAAAAAGATAGCGAGCTATGGGAAACTTACTAGATAAGACTTTTGAACATAACAACACAAGAATTGTTATCTTCAAATAAAGGCCTCCTCCTCCCCTTCAGCCTTTCCTCTCCATCTCCAAAATTGGTGTCTTTACCAATTCTTTGCGTTACTTATTATAAAAATCAGCAGATAGTAAAGTTCCCATAGCCTAAGACCTCATCATCCAGGAAACCAGTCAGTCCAGAATTCTTAAAAAAATAGTTTCAAATCCCTGCCTATGAGATATCACTTACTACTCTGGGACAAATAAGTAGAGACTGGTGGCAAATTTAATAAAAAAACAAGTCCCTATGGAGTCTCTGGCTTCAAAGACTAAAATAACATAATGAACACCATCATGTAAAATAAACTTATATGACTTCCTAACAAGCAAATGGTGCCATACCACGACACCTATATGGAATTTTGAAAAAAAAATATGTCTCTATTCCCAATACCTTCCTATGGGAAACTTACTAGATAAGACTTTTGAACATAACAACACAAGAATTGTTATCTTCAAATAAAGGCCTCCTCCTCCCCTTCAGCCTTGCCTCTCCATCTCCAAAATTGGTGTCCTTACCAATCTTATGTGTCACTTATTGTAAATAGCAGCAAATACTAAAGTTCCTATAGCCTAGGACCTCATAATCCGGAAATCCAGTCAGTACAGAATTCTTAAAAAAAATAGTTTCAAACCCCTGGCTATCAGATATCACATACTACTCTGGTACACAGAAGTAGAGACTGGTGACAAATTTACCAAAACCAAGTCCCTGTGGAGTCACTGGTTTCAAAGACTAAAAAAACACAGTGAACACCATCACTAAAATCAAATCAGATGACTTCCTAACCAGCAAATGGCGCCATACTATGACACCTACACAGAATTTTGAATAAAGCAGACCTCTTTATTCCCAATACCTTTCAAGGTTATTGGTCTGTAGTATTTCTCCAAAACAAACATGATACCATCTCAGACCACACAATTTTACCTTGAGAGAGAGGAGCAATAACATAAGCATTACATCTCTCTTTATTGCCCTGATCAAATCCAGCTAAAGGGACCTACCCTAAGTTATTCCACTTCACATGAAGCACCAATATCCAAGGAGGGCCCAGCAACTGAACCAAACAAACCACTTCTGACCAGACATCTCCATTGGAAATTAGATGAATATAATGGAAATGACACAGTGATATGATAGCAATCTCACCATATTACCAATGTAACTATAATGATTTGAGGTACATCTAACTTCAATGTAACAGAATAACATATAAAATATAGTAAAATAATCTAGATTAACCCCTTAAGGACGCAGCCTAGTTTGGGCCTTAAGGCTCAGAGCCCATTTTTCAAATCTGACATATTTCACTTTATGTGGTAATAACGTCGGAATGCTTAAACCTACCCAAGCGATTCTGAGATTGTTTTCTCGTGACACTTTGGGCTTCATGTTCGTGGTAAAATTTGGTCGATATATTTAGTCTTTATTTGTGAAAAATTGCAAAATTTAGAGAAAATTTACAAAAAATAGCATTTTTCAGAATTTAAATGCATCTGCTTGAAAAACAGACGGTTATACCACCCAAAATAGTTACTAGTTCACATTTCCCATATGTCTACTTTAGATTGGCATCGTTTTTTGAACATTATTTTATTTTTCTTGGACGTTACAAGGCTTAGAACATAAACAGCAATTTCTCATATTCTTAAGAAAATTTCAAAAGCCTTTTTTTGAAGGTGCCAGTTCAGTTCTGAAGTGGATTTGAGGGGCCTATGTATTAGAAACCCCCATAAAACACCCCATTTTAAAAACTAGACCCCTCAAAGTATTCAAAACAGCATATAGAAAGTTTTTTAATCCTTCAGGCATTTCACAGGAATTAAAGCAAAGTGGAAATGAAATTTGCAAATTTCATTTTTTCTGCTGAATTTCAATTTTATTCAATTTTTTTTTAGTAACAGAGAAGGTTTTACCAGAGAAACACTACTAAATATGTATTGTCCAGATTCTGCAGTTTTTAGAAATGTCCCACATGTGGCCCTACTGCGCTCGTGGACTAAAACACAAGCCCTAGAAGCAAAGAAGCACCTAGTGCATTTTGAGGCCTCTTTTTTATTAGAATATATTTTAGGCAGCATGCCAGGTTTGAAGAGGCGTTGAGGTATCAAAACAATGGAAACCCACCAGAAGTGACCCCATTTTGGAAATTACACCCCTCAAGGAATTCATTTATGGTTTTTGTTATCATTTTGACCGCACAGTTTTTTCACAGCACCTATTTGAATTGGGCTGTGAAATGAAAAAAATGATATTTTTTCCAATAAAATGTCATTTTTGATAAAATTTTCTTATTTTCACAGGGAACAACATACCCCATTTTGTTGCCCAATTTGTCCTTAGTGCGGCAATACCCCATTTGTGGTGATAAACTGGCATTTGGGCCCATGGGAGGGCTCAGAAGGAAAGGAGCGCTATGTGTTTGTTGGAGTCCAGATTTTGCTGGATTGGTTTTCGGGTGCCATGTCGCATTTGCAGAGCCCCAGAGGTATCAAAGCAATGGAAACCCACCAGAAGTGACCCCATTTTGGAAACTACACCCCTCAAGGAATTCATTTATGGTTTTTGTTATCATTTTGACCGCACAGGTTTTTCACAGCACCTATTTGAATTGGGCTGTGAAATGAAAAAAATTATATTTTTTCCAATAAGATGTCATTTTTGATCAAAATTTCTTATTTTCACAGGGAACAACATACCCCATTTTGTTGCCCAATTTGTCCTTAGTGCGGCAATACCCCATTTGTGGTGATAAACTGCCGTTTGGGCCCATGGGAGGGCTCAGACGGAAAGGAGCGCTATGTGTTTGTTGGAGTCCAGATTTTGCTGGATTGGTTTTCGGGTGCCATGTTGCATTTGCAGAGCCCCAGAGGTATCAAAGCAATGGAAACCCACCAGAAGTGACCCCATTTTGGAAACTACACCCCTCAAGGAATTCATTTATGGTTTTTGTTATCATTTTGACCGCACAGTTTTTTCACAGCACCTATTTGAATTGGGCTGTGAAATGAAAAAAATGATATTTTTTCCAATAAGATGTCATTTTTGATCAAAATTTCTTATTTTCACAAGGAACAACATACCCCATTTTGTTGCCCAATTTGTCCTTAGTGCGGCAATACCCCATTTGTGGTGATAAACTGCCGTTTGGGCCCATGGGAGGGCTCAGACGGAAAGGAGCGCTATGTGTTTGTTGGAGTCCAGATTTTGCTGGATTGGTTTTCGGGTGCCATGTTGCATTTGCAGAGCCCCAGAGGTATCAAAGCAATGGAAACCCACCAGAAGTGACCCCATTTTGGAAACTACACCCCTCAAGGAATTCATTTATGGTTTTTGTTATCATTTTGACCGCACAGTTTTTTCACAGCACCTATTTGAATTGGGCTGTGAAATGAAAAAAATGATATTTTTTCCAATAAGATGTCATTTTTGATCAAAATTTCTTATTTTCACAAGGAACAACATACCCCATTTTGTTGCCCAATTTGTCCTTAGTGCGGCAATACCCCATTTGTGGTGATAAACTGCCCTTTGGGCCCATGGGAGGGCTCAGAAGGAAAGGACCACCATTTGGCCTACTGGAGCTTTTCTGGTGCTAAGTCATGTGTGCAGAAGCCCCTGAGGTACCAGTACAGTTGAAACCCCCGAGAAGTGACCCCATTTTAAAAACTACACCCCTTAAGACATTCATCTAGAGGTGTAGTGAGCATTTTGACCCCACAGGTACTGTGTAAAAGATAATGCGCAGCAGATGGTGCAGTGTGAGATTTGCAATTTTATATATGTATATGCCATTTCAGTGTCCAATATAGTGTGCCCAGCATGCGCCACCGGAGATATACACCCCTTAAATTGTAATGTGGGTTCTCCTGGGTACGACAATACCCTACATGTGGCTGTTATCAGCTGCCTGGGCATACGGCAGGGCTCAGAAGGGAAAGATGAGGGGGGTAAGCTGTGCGGAGTGCATCAGGGTAAATTAAAAATCAAGGGATGTATGATACATTTTAAAACAATCTTTTATACAGAGCCCTGGTTTTTCGGGACACGTGTCACATTGGTATATTGTGTTCTTCCTTATCCCCCTCTTATAGCAGACTCTGCACCTCTTTTGACTCTTTCCCTTTCCACCGGTTTGGGGACCTTCTCCTGGAAAGTGTTGCCCTGGTACGATGCGTGTGGCCTCGCTTCCAGAAGTACTGGGTGCCCCCCCTTCCTGGTCCCTAAAGATTAGATCTTGAAATTCCAGGAAAGTTCCCCTCTGGCCTGCACATCGACGTAGCACATACGCATTGTACAAAGCCATCTTTATGATGTGCCCGGCCAGCTTCTTATACCACACCGCATGGCGCTGTAGGGCTTCAGGACTTGATTTGACAAGTCCATCCCTCCCATGTACCTATTGTAGTCCAGGATGCAGTCTGGTTTGGGGGTGGCCTTTCCTTCATATATCCTAAACCTGTAGGTATACCCTGATGCACTCTCGCACAGCTTATACATCTTCACGCCATACCTTGCCCTCTTACCCGGCAGGTACTGGCGGAATTGAACCCTCCCTTTAAAATGTACCAGGGACTCATCAATAGAAAAACACTTCTCGGGGGTGTATGCTTGGGAAAACCGGGCACTGGAACGGTCTAATAGGGGTCTCCGTTTATACAAACGGTCAAAACTGGGGTCATCTCGGAGTGGGCACGGCTCATTATCAGTATAATGTAAGAAGCGAAGTATTGCCTCATTTATTTATTTTTTTAGGTTCCAGTTCATTTCTGAAGTTGCTTTGAGGGGCCCATATATTAGAAACCCCTATCAAATACCCCATTTTAGAAACTAGACCCCTCAAAGTATTCACAACAGCATTTAGAAAGTTTATGAACCCTTTAGGTGTTTCACAGAAATTTGGAGCAAAGTAGAGGTGAAATTTACTCTTTTTATACCATTTTTTTTATAACACAAAAGGATTTATCAGAGAAACGCAACTCAATACTTATTGCCCAGATTCTGCAGTTTAGAGAAATATCCCACATGTTGCCCTCGGGCGGTAATGGACTGAAGCACCGGCCTCCGAAGCAAAGGAGCACCTAGCGGATTTTGAGCCCTCTTTTTTATTAGGCACCATGTCCGGTTTGAAGAGGTCTTGTGGTGCCAAAACATTGGAAACCCCCCAAAAGTGACCCCAATTTGGAAACTAGACCCCTTGAGGAATCCATTGTAGTTTTCATGGGGTGCATGCGGCTTTTTGATCAGTTTTTATTCCATTTTTAGGTGGCGTGGTGACTAAAAAACAGCAATTCTACTATTGTTTTTGTATACTTTTTTTTTTACAGCGTTCACCGTGCGCTATAAATGATATATTAACTTTATTCTGCGGGGCGATACGATCACGGCGATACCAGATGTTTATAGGTTTTTTTTATGTCTTATGGCGTTTGCACAATAAAATACGTTTTGTAAACAATCATTCACTTTTTGTGTTACCTTATTCTAAGAGCCAGAACGTTTTTATTTTTCAATCAATAAAGCCGTGCGAGGACTTATTTTTTGCGTAACGAACTGTATTTTCCATCAGTACCATTTTTAGGTACATGCGACTTTTTGATCTCTTTTTATTCCATTTTTTGGGAGGTGAAGTGACCAAACAATTGTGATTGTGGTACGGTTTATTAACCCCTTAAGGACGCAGCCTAGTTTGGGCCTTAAGGCTCAGAGCCCATTTTTCAAATCTGACATATTTCACTTTATGTGGTAATAACGTCGGAATGCTTAAACCTATCCAAGCGATTCTGAGATTGTTTTCTCGTGACACTTTGGGCTTCATGTTCGTGGTAAAATTTGGTCGATATATTCAGTCTTTATTTGTGAAAAATTGCAAAATTTAGAGAAAATTTACAAAAAATAGCATTTTTCAGAATTTAAATGCATCTGCTTGAAAAACAGACGGTTATACCACCCAAAATAGTTACTAGTTCACATTTCCCATATGTCTACTTTTGATTGGCATCGTTTTTTGAACATTCTTTTATTTTTCTTGGACGTTACAAGGCTTAGAACATAAACAGCAATTTCTCATATTCTTAAGAAAATTTCAAAAGCCTTTTTTTGAAGGTGCCAGTTCAGTTCTGAAGTGGATTTGAGGGGACTATGTGTTAGAAACCCCCATAAAACACCCCATTTTAAAAACTAGACCCCTCAAAGTATTCAAAACAGCATATAGAAAGTTTTTTAACCCTTCAGGCATTTCACAGGAATTAAAGCAAAGTGGAAACTAAATTTGCAAATTTCATTTTTTCTGCTGAATTTCAATTTTATTCAATTTTTTTTTAGTAACAGAGAAGGTTTTACCAGAGAAACACTACTAAATATGTATTGTCCAGATTCTGCAGTTTTTAGAAATGTCCCACATGTGGCCCTACTGCGCTCGTGGACTAAAACACAAGCCCTAGAAGCAAAGAAGCACCTAGTGCATTTTGAGGCCTCTTTTTTATTAGAATATATTTTAGGCAGCATGCCAGGTTTGAAGAGGCGTTGAGGTATCAAAACAATGGAAACCCACCAGAAGTGACCCCATTTTGGAAATTACACCCCTCAAGGAATTCATTTATGGTTTTTGTTATCATTTTGACCGCACAGTTTTTTCACAGCACCTATTTGAATTGGGCTGTGAAATGAAAAAAATGATATTTTTTCCAATAAAATGTAATTTTTGATCAAATTTTCTTATTTTCACAGGGAACAACATACCCCATTTTGTTGCCCAATTTGTCCTTAGTGCGGCAATACCCCATTTGTGGTGATAAACTGCCGTTTGGGCCCATGGGAGGGCTCAGAAGGAAAGGAGCGCTATGTGTTTGTTGGAGTCCAGATTTTGCTGGATTGGTTTTCGGGTGCCATGTCGCATTTGCAGAGCCCCAGAGGTATCAAAGCAATGGAAACCCACCAGAAGTGACCCCATTTTGGAAACTGCACCCCTCAAGGAATTCATTTATGGTTTTTGTTATCATTTTGACCGCACAGGTTTTTCACAGCACCTATTTGAATTGGGCTGTGAAATGAAAAAAATTATATTTTTTCCAATAAGATGTCATTTTTGATCAAAATTTCTTATTTTCACAGGGAACAACATACCCCATTTTGTTGCCCAATTTGTCCTTAGTGCGGCAATACCCCATTTGTGGTGATAAACTGCCGTTTGGGCCCATGGGAGGGCTCAGACGGAAAGGAGCGCTATGTGTTTGTTGGAGTCCAGATTTTGCTGGATTGGTTTTCGGGTGCCATGTTGCATTTGCAGAGCCCCAGAGGTATCAAAGCAATGGAAACCCACCAGAAGTGACCCCATTTTGGAAACTACACCCCTCAAGGAATTCATTTATGGTTTTTGTTATCATTTTGACCGCACAGTTTTTTCACAGCACCTATTTGAATTGGGCTGTGAAATGAAAAAAATGATATTTTTTCCAATAAGATGTCATTTTTGATCAAAATTTCTTATTTTCACAAGGAACAACATACCCCATTTTGTTGCCCAATTTGTCCTTAGTGCGGCAATACCCCATTTGTGGTGATAAACTGCCCTTTGGGCCCATGGGAGGGCTCAGAAGGAAAGGACCACCATTTGGCCTACTGGAGCTTTTCTGGTGCTAAGTCATGTGTGCAGAAGCCCCTGAGGTACCAGTACAGTTGAAACCCCCGAGAAGTGACCCCATTTTAAAAACTACACCCCTTAAGACATTCATCTAGAGGTGTAGTGAGCATTTTGACCCCACAGGTACTGTGTAAAAGATAATGCGCAGCAGATGGTGCAGTGTGAGATTTGCAATTTTATATATGTATATGCCATTTCAGTGTCCAATATAGTGTGCCCAGCATGCGCCACCGGAGATATACACCCCTTAAATTGTAATGTGGGTTCTCCTGGGTACGACAATACCCTACATGTGGCTGTTATCAGCTGCCTGGGCATACGGCAGGGCTCAGAAGGGAAAGATGAGGGGGGTAAGCTGTGCGGAGTGCATCAGGGTAAATTGAAAATCAAGGGATGTATGATACATTTTAAAACAATCTTTTATACAGAGCCCTGGTTTTTCGGGACACGTGTCACATTGGTATATTGTGTTCTTCCTTATCCCCCTCTTATAGCAGACTCTGCACCTCTTTTGACTCTTTCCCTTTCCACCGGTTTGGGGACCTTCTCCTGGAAAGTGTTGCCCTGGTACGATGCGCCCCCCCTTCCTGGTCCCTAAAGATTAGATCTTGAAATTCCAGGAAAGTTCCCCTCTGGCCTGCACATCGACGTAGCACATACGCATTGTACAAAGCCATCTGTATGATGTGCCCGGCCAGCTTCTTATACCTCACCGCATGGCGCTGTAGGGCTTCAGGACTTGATTTGACAAGTCCATCCCTCCCATGTACCTATTGTAGTCCAGGATGCAGTCTGGTTTGGGGGTGGCCTTTCCTTCATATATCCTAAACCTGTAGGTATACCCTGATGCACTCTCACACAGCTTATACATCTTCACGCCATACCTTGCCCTCTTACCTGGCAGGTACTGGCGGAATTGAACCCTCCCTTTAAAATGTACCAGGGACTCATCAATAGAAAAACACTTCTCGGGGGTGTATGCTTGGGAAAACCGGGCACTGGAACGGTCTAATAGGGGTCTCCGTTTATACAAACGGTCAAAACTGGGGTCATCTCGGAGTGGGCACGGCTCATTATCAGTATAATGTAAGAAGCGAAGTATTGCCTCATTTATTTATTTTTTTAGGTTCCAGTTCATTTCTGAAGTTGCTTTGAGGGGACTATATATTAGAAACCCCTATTAAACACCCCATTTTAGAAACTAGACCCCTCAAAGTATTCACAACAGCATTTAGAAAGTTTATGAACCCTTTAGGTGTTTCACAGAAATTTAGAGCAAAGTAGAGGTGACATTTACTCTTTTTATACCATTTTTTTTATAACACAAAAGGATTTATCAGAGAAACGCAACTCAATATTTATTACCCAGATTCTGCAGTTTTGAGAAATATCCCACATGTGGCCCTAGTGCGGTAATGGACTGAAGCACCGGCCTCCGAAGCAAAGGAGCACCTAGCGGATTTTGAGCCCTCTTTTTTATTAGGCACCATGTCCGGTTTGAAGAGGTCTTGTGGTGCCAAAACATTGGAAACCCCCCAAAAGTGACCCCAATTTGGAAACTAGACCCCTTGAGGAATCCATTGTAGTTTTCATGGGGTGCATGCGGCTTTTTGATCAGTTTTTATTCCATTTTTAGGTGGCGTGGTGACTAATAAACAGCAATTGTACTATTGTTTTTGTATACTTTTTTTTTTACAGCGTTCACCGTGCGCTATAAATGATATATTAACTTTATTCTGCGGGGCGATACGATCACGGCGATACCAGATGTTTATAGTTTTTTTTTATGTCTTATGGCGTTTGCACAATAAAGTACGTTTTGTAAACAATCATTCACTTTTTGTGTTACCTTATTCTAAGAGCCATAACGTTTTTATTTTTCAATCAATAAAGCCGTGCGAGGACTTATTTTTTGCGTAACGAACTGTATTTTCCATCAGTACCATTTTTAGGTACATGCGACTTTTTGATCTCTTTTTATTCCATTTTTTGGGAGGTGAAGTGACCAAACAATTGTGATTGTGGTACGGTTTATTAATATTTTTTTTTACGGCGTTCACCGTGCGGGATAAATAACAAAATAATTTTGTAGTTCAGGCCGTTACGGACGCGGCGATACCAATTATGTATAGTTTATTTGTTTGTTTATATATTTTTATTAATAATAAAGGACTGATAAGGGAAAAAGTGGGACTTTTACTTTTATTACTTTTAAAACTTTTATTTTCTTATTTTTACACATCTTTTTTTAACTTTTTTTTTACTTTATTACTTTGTCCCACTAGGGGACATGAGGGCAGGAGGCCCTGATCGCTATTCTAATACACTGCACTACATGCGTAGTGCAGTGTATTAGAACTGTCAGCTACTCACTGACAGCAAGCATAGTGGGTCCTGACGTTGTCAGGACCCACTAGGCTTCCGTCTATGGCATAGCCGGACGCCATTGTTTGGTGTCCGGTTGCCATAGTCACCATCGCCGGCCGCTATCGCGTAGCAGGCCGGCGATGGCAGCTTAACCCCTAAAAAGCCGCGATCTCTATAGAACGCGGCTTTTAAGGGGTTAATCAGCGGGGACACAGCGATCGGTCCCCGCTGTAGGAGCTGTGACAGCTGCTGAACAAGACAGCAGCGTCACAGCTCCTGTATGTGTCGGGAGGACGGCCGAAACGGCCGTTACTCCCGAGACGTACTATTACGGCATGGAGCGCGAACGATACAGCTGCCATGACGTAATAGTACGTCAAGGAGCGGGAAGGGGTTAATATTTTTTTTTACGGCGTTCACCGTGCGGGATAAATAACAAAATAATTTTGTAGTTCAGGCCGTTACGGACGCGGCGATACCAATTATGTATAGTTTATTTGTTTGTTTATATATTTTTATTAATAATAAAGGACTGATAAGGGAAAAAGTGGGACTTTTACTTTTATTACTTTTAAAACTTTTATTTTCTTATTTTTACACATCTTTTTTTAACTTTTTTTTTACTTTATTACTTTGTCCCACTAGGGGACTTGAGGGCAGGAGGCCCTGATCGCTATTCTAATACACTGCACTACATGCGTAGTGCAGTGTATTAGAACTGTCAGCTACTCACTGACAGCAAGCATAGTGGGTCCTGACGTTGTCAGGACCCACTAGGCTTCCGTCTATGGCATAGCCGGACGCCATTGTTTGGAGTCCGGTTGCCATAGTCACCATCGCCGGCCGCTATCGCGTAGCAGGCCGGCGATGGCAGCTTAACCCCTAAAAAGCCGCGATCTCTATAGAACGCGGCTTTTAAGGGGTTAATCAGCGGGGACACAGCGATCGGTCCCCGCTGTAGGAGCTGTGACAGCTGCTGAACAAGACAGCAGCGTCACAGCTCCTGTATGTGTCGGGAGGACGGCCGAAACGGCCGTTACTCCCGAGACGTACTATTACGGCATGGAGCGCGAACGATACAGCTGCCATGACGTAATAGTACGTCAAGGAGCGGGAAGGGGTTAAATCTCCATGATTATACACAGCCAATCAAAATCAAATGAGAGTACAACATTAACATGAAATGTGTGCAAGTATATAACAAAATTGAAAACTATACCAAAAAATCCCAACTTTTTTACAATAAACAGGAAAACACAGAATTAATTCACCCAGAAGTGTATACCCATTTACAAGCACTTTTTTTTTTACAAAATGTATTGATTCTATAGTACAACACATGATAGCTACGCATTGGAAAACGTACAAGGTCTGGATATCCTAAGTCTACACAATTTATCATCACACAAAAGCTCTCAAAATCTGCTTCAGTCATGGTTCTTTATCTAAACCTATGGCACCACTACAGGCATTGGCTATAAGCCCAATATACATATGAGTCTCCAACCATTTGTAAAACAGCTCTTGGAATATTAGGTGAGTAAATAATGCTACTTCTATTATATTTGTCAGATAGTGGGTACATGAAGAATTTGGAAAAAAAGATAGCGAGCTATGGGAAACTTACTAGATAAGACTTTTGAACATAACAACACAAGAATTGTTATCTTCAAATAAAGGCCTCCTCCTCCCCATCAGCCTTTCCTCTCCATCTCCAAAATTGGTGTCTTTACCAATTCTTTGCGTTACTTATTATAAAAATCAGCAGACAGTAAAGTTCCCATAGCCTAAGACCTCATCATCCAGGAAACCAGTCAGTCCAGAATTCTTAAAAAAATAGTTTCAAATCCCTGCCTATGAGATATCACATACTACTCTGGGACAAATAAGTAGAGACTGGTGGCAAATTTAATCAAAAAACAAGTCCCTATGGAGTCACTGGCTTCAAAGACTAAAATAACATAATGAACACAATCATGTAAAATAAACTTATATGACTTCCTAACAAGCAAATGGTGCCATACCATGACACCTACATGGAATTTTGAAAAAAAAAAGATGTCTCCATTCCCAATACCTTCCTATGGGAAACTTACTAGATAAGACTTTTGAACATAACAACACAAGAATTGTTATGTTCAAATAAAGGCCTCCTCCTCCCCTTCAGCCTTTCCTCTCCATCTCCAAAATTGGTGTCTTTACCAATCTTTTGTGTCACTTATTGTAAATAGCAGCAAATACTAAAGTTCCTATAGCCTAGGACCTCATAATCCGGAAATCCAGTCAGTACAGAATTCTTAAAAAAAATAGTTTCAAACCCCTGGCTATCAGATATCACATACTACTCTGGTACACAGAAGTAGAGACTGGTGACAAATTTACCAAAACCAAGTCCCTGTGGAGTCACTGGTTTCAAAGACTAAAAAAACACAGTGAACACCATCACTAAAATCAAATCAGGTGACTTCCTAACCAGCAAATGGCGCCATACTATGACACCTACACAGAATTTTGAAAAAAGCAGACCTCTTTATTCCCAATACCTTTAAGGTTATTGGTCTGTGGTATTTCTACAAAACAAACCTGATACCATCTCAGACCACACAATTTTACCTTGAGAGAGAGGAGCAATAACATAAGCATTACATCTCTCTTTATTGCCCTGATCAAATCCAGCTAAAGGGACCTACCCTAAGTTATTCCACTTCACATGAAGCACCAATATCCAAGGAGGGCCCAGCAACTGAACCAAACAAACCACTTCTGACCAGACATCTGCATTGGAAATTAGATGAACATAATGGAAATGACACAGTGATATGATAGCAATCTCACCATATTACCAATGTAACTATAATGATTTGAGGTACATCTAACTTCAATGTAACAGAATAACATATAAAATATAGTAAAAGAATCTAGATAAAATCTCCATGATTATACACAGCCAATCAAAATCAAATGAGAGTACAACATTATCATGAAATGTGTGCAAGTATAAAACAGAATTGAAAACGATACCAAAAAATCCCAACTTTTTTACAGTAAACAGGAAAACACAGAATTAATTCACCCAGAAGTGTATACCCCTTTACAAGCACTTTTTTTTTTACAAAATGTATTGATTCTATAGTACAACACATGATAGCTACGCATTGGAAAACGTACAAGGTCTGGATATCCTAAGTCTACACAATTTATCATCACACAAAAGCTCTCAAAATCTGCTTCAGTCCTGGTTCTTTATCTAAACCTATGGCACCACTACAGGCATTGGCTTTAAGCCCAATATACATATGAGTCTCCAACCATTTGTAAAACAGCTCTTGGTATATTAGGTGAGTAAATAATGCTACTTCTATTATATTTGTCAGATAGTGGGTACATGAAGAATTTGGAAAAAAAGATAGCGAGCTATGGGAAACTTACTAGATAAGACTTTTGAACATAACAACACAAGAATTGTTATCTTCAAATAAAGGCCTCCTCCTCCCCTTCAGCCTTTCCTCTCCATCTCCAAAATTGGTGTCTTTACCAATTCTTTGCGTTACTTATTATAAAAATCAGCAGACAGTAAAGTTCCCATAGCCTAAGACCTCATCATCCAGGAAACCAGTCAGTCCAGAATTCTTAAAAAAATAGTTTCAAATCCCTGCCTATGAGATATCACATACTACTCTGGGAAAAATAAGTAGAGACTGGTGGCAAATTTAATCAAAAAACAAGTCCCTATGGAGTCACTGGCTTCAAAGACTAAAATAACATAATGAACACAATCATGTAAAATAAACTCATATGACTTCCTAACAAGCAAATGGTGCCATACCATGACACCTACATGGAATTTTGAAAAAAAAGTATGTCTCCATTCCCAATACCTTCCTATGGGAAACTTACTAGATAAGACTTTTGAACATAACAACACAAGAATTGTTATGTTCAAATAAAGGCCTCCTCCTCCCCTTCAGCCTTTCCTCTCCATCTCCAAAATTGGTGTCTTTACCAATCTTTTGCGTCACTTATTGTAAATAGCAGCAAATACTAAAGTTCCTATAGCCTAGGACCTCATAATGCGGAAATCCAGTCAGTACAGAATTCTTAAAAAAATAGTTTCAAACCCCTGGCTATCAGATATCACATACTACTCTGGTACACAGAAGTAGAGACTGGTGACAAATTTACCAAAACCAAGTCCCTGTGGAGTCACTGGTTTCAAAGACTAAAAAAACACAGTGAACACCATCACTAAAATCAAATCAGGTGACTTCCTAACCAGCAAATGGCGCCATACTATGACACCTACACAGAATTTTGAAAAAAGCAGACCTCTTTATTCCCAATACCTTTAAGGTTATTGGTCTGTGGTATTTCTACAAAACAAACCTGATACCATCTCAGACCACACAATTTTACCTTGAGAGAGAGGAGCAATAACATAAGCATTACATCTCTCTTTATTGCCCTCACCAAATCCAGCTAAAGGGACCTACCCTAAGTTATTCCACTTCACATGAAGCACCAATATCCAAGGAGGGCCCAGCAACTGAACCAAACAAACCACTTCTGACCAGACATCTCCATTGGAAATTAGATGAATATAATGGAAATGACACAGTGATATGATAGCAATCTCACCATATTACCAATGTAACTATAATGATTTGAGGTACATCTAACTTCAATGTAACAGAATAACATATAAAATATAGTAAAATAATCTAGATAAAATCTCCATGATTATACACAGCCAATCAAAATCAAATGAGAGTACAACATTAACATGAAATGTGTGCAAGTATATAACAAAATTGAAAACTATACCAAAAAATCCCAACTTTTTTACAATAAACAGGAAAACACAGAATTAATTCACCCAGAAGTGTATACCCCTTTACAAGCACTTTTTTTTTCCAAAATGTATTGATTCTATAGTACAACACATGATAGCTACGCATTGAAAAACGTACAAGGTCTGGATATCGTAAGTCTACACAATTTATCATCACACAAAAGCTCTCAAAATCTGCTTCAGTCCTGGTTCTTTATCTAAACCTATGGCACCACTACAGGCATTGGCTTTAAGCCCAATATACATATGAGTCTCCCACCATTTGTAAAACAGCTCTTGGAATATTAGGTGAGTAAATAATGCTACTTCTATTATATTTGTCAGATAGTGGGTACATGAAGAATTTGGAAAAAAAGATAGCGAGCTATGGGAAACTTACTAGATAAGACTTTTGAACATAACAACACAAGAATTGTTATCTTCAAATAAAGGCCTCCTCCTCCCCTTCAGCCTTTCCTCGCCATCTCCAAAATTGGTGTCTTTACCAATTCTTTGCGTTACTTATTATAAAAATCAGCAGACAGTAAAGTTCCCATAGCCTAAGACCTCATCATCCAGGAAACCAGTCAGTCCAGAATTCTTAAAAAAATAGTTTCAAATCCCTGCCTTTGAGATATCACATACTACTCTGGGACAAATAAGTAGAGACTGGTGGCAAATTTAATCAAAAAACAAGTCCCTATGGAGTCACTGGCTTCAAAGACTAAAATAACATAATGAACACAATCATGTAAAATAAACTCATATGACTTCCTAACAAGCAAATGGTGCCATACCATGACACCTATATGGAATTTTGAAAAAAAAAATATGTCTCCATTCCCAATACCTTCCTATGGGAAACTTACTAGATAAGACTTTTGAACATAACAACACAAGAATTGTTATGTTCAAATAAAGGCCTCCTCCTACCCTTCAGCCTTTCCTCTCCATCTCCAAAATTGGTGTCTTTACCAATCTTTTGTGTCACTTATTGTAAATAGCAGCAAATACTAAAGTTCCTATAGCCTAGGACCTCATAATCCGGAAATCCAGTCAGTACAGAATTCTTAAAAAAATAGTTTCAAACCCCTGGCTATCAGATATCACATACTACTCTGGTACACAGAAGTAGAGACTGGTGACAAATTTACCAAAACCAAGTCCCTGTGGAGTCACTGGTTTCAAAGACTAAAAAAACACAGTGAACACCATCACTAAAATCAAATCAGGTGACTTCCTAACCAGCAAATGGCGCCATACTATGACACCTACACAGAATTTTGAAAAAAGCAGACCTCTTTATTCCCAATACCTTTAAGGTTATTGGTCTGTGGTATTTCTACAAAACAAACCTGATACCATCTCAGACCACACAATTTTACCTTGAGAGAGAGGAGCAATAACATAAGCATTACATCTCTCTTTATTGCCCTGATCAAATCCAGCTAAAGGGACCTACCCTAAGTTATTCCACTTCACATGAAGCACCAATATCCAAGGAGGGCCCAGCAACTGAACCAAACAAACCACTTCTGACCAGACATCTGCATTGGAAATTAGATGAACATAATGGAAATGACACAGTGATATGATAGCAATCTCACCATATTACCAATGTAACTATAATGATTTGAGGTACATCTAACTTCAATGTAACAGAATAACATATAAAATATAGTAAAAGAATCTAGATAAAATCTCCATGATTATACACAGCCAATCAAAATCAAATGAGAGTACAACATTATCATGAAATGTGTGCAAGTATAAAACAGAATTGAAAACGATACCAAAAAATCCCAACTTTTTTACAGTAAACAGGAAAACACAGAATTAATTCACCCAGAAGTGTATACCCCTTTACAAGCACTTTTTTTTTTACAAAATGTATTGATTCTATAGTACAACACATGATAGCTACGCATTGGAAAACGTACAAGGTCTGGATATCCTAAGTCTACACAATTTATCATCACACAAAAGCTCTCAAAATCTGCTTCAGTCCTGGTTCTTTATCTAAACCTATGGCACCACTACAGGCATTGGCTTTAAGCCCAATATACATATGAGTCTCCAACCATTTGTAAAACAGCTCTTGGTATATTAGGTGAGTAAATAATGCTACTTCTATTATATTTGTCAGATAGTGGGTACATGAAGAATTTGGAAAAAAAGATAGCGAGCTATGGGAAACTTACTAGATAAGACTTTTGAACATAACAACACAAGAATTGTTATCTTCAAATAAAGGCCTCCTCCTCCCCTTCAGCCTTTCCTCTCAATCTCCAAAATTGGTGTCTTTACCAATTCTTTGCGTTAGTTATTATAAAAATCAGCAGACAGTAAAGTTCCCATAGCCTAAGACCTCATCATCCAGGAAACCAGTCAGTCCAGAATTCTTAAAAAAATTGTTTCAAATCCCTGCCTATGAGATATCACATACTACTCTGGGACAAATTAGTAGAGACTGGTGGCAAATTGAATCAAAAATCAAGTCCCTATGGAGTCACTGGCTTCAAAAACTAAAATAACATAATGAACACCATCATGTAAAATAAACTCATATGACTTCCTAACAAGCAAATGGTGCCATACCATGACACCTACATGGAATTTTGAAAAAAAAATATGTCTCCATTCCCAATACCTTCCTATGGGAAACTTACTAGATAAGACTTTTGAACATAACAACACAAGAATTGTTGTGTTCAAATAAAGGCCTCCTCCTCCCCTTCAGCCTTTCCTCTCCATCTCCAAAATTGGTGTCTTTACCAATCTTTTGTGTCACTTATTGTAAATAGCAGCAAATACTAAAGTTCCTATAGCCTAGGACCTCCTAATCCGGAAATCCAGTCAGTACAGAATTCTTAAAAAAATAGTTTCAAACACCTGGCTATCAGAAATCACATACTACTCTGGTACACAGAAGTAGAGACTGGCGACAAATTTACCAAAACCAAGTCCCTGTGGAGTCACTGGTTTCAAAGACTAAAAAAACACAGTGAACACCATCACTAAAATCAAATCAGATGACTTCCTAACCAGCAAATGGCGCCATACTATGACACCTACACAGAATTTTGAAAAAAGCAGACCTCTTTATTCCCAATACCTTTCAAGGTTATTGGTCTGTGGTATTTCTCCAAAACAAACCTGATACCATCTCAGACCACACAATTTTACCTTGAGAGAGAGGAACAATAACATAAGCATTACATCTCCTCTTTACTGCCCTGACCAAATCCAGCTAAAGGGACCTACCCTAAGTTATTCCACTTCACATGAAGCACCAATATCCAAGGAGGGCCCAGCAACTGAACCAAACAAACCACTTCTGACCAGACATCTCCATTGGAAATTAGATGAACATAATGGAAATGACACAGTGATATGATAGCAATCTCACCATATTACCAATGTAACTATAATGATTTGAGGTACATCTAACTTCAATGTAACAGAATAACATATAAAATATAGTAAAATAATCTAGATAAAATCTCCATGATTATACACAGCCGATCAAAATCAAATGAGAGTACAACATTAACATGAAATGTGTGCAAGTATAAAACAAAATTGAAAACTATACCAAAAAATCCCAACTTTTTTACAGTAAACAGGAAAACACAGAATTAATTCACCCAGAAGTGTATACCCCTTTACAAGCACTTTTTTTTACAAAATGTATTGATTCTATAGTACAACACATGATAGCTACGCATTGGAAAACGTACAAGGTCTGGATATCCTAAGTCTACACAATTTATCATCACACAAAAGCTCTCAAAATCTGCTTCAGTCCTGGTTCTTTATCTAAACCTATGGCACCACTACAGGCATTGGCTTTAAGCCCAATATACATATGAGTCTCCAACCATTTGTAAAACAGCTCTTGGAATATTAGGTGAGTAAATAATGCTACTTCTATTATATTTGTCAGATAGTGGGTACATGAAGAATTTGGAAAAAAAGATAGCGAGCTATGGGAAACTTACTAGATAAGACTTTTGAACATAACAACACAAGAATTGTTATCTTGAAATAAAGGCCTCCTCCTCCCCTTCAGCCTTTCCTCTCCATCTCCAAAATTGGTGTCTTTAACAATTCTTTGCCTTACTTATTATAAAAATCAGCAGACAGTAAAGTTCCCATAGCCTAAGACCTCATTATCCAGGAAACCAGTCAGTCCAGAATTCTTAAAAAAATAGTTTCAAATCCCTGCCTATGAGATATCACATACTACTCTGGGACAAATTAGTAGAGACTGGTGGTAAATTTAATCAAAAATCAAGTCCCTATGGAGTCACTGGCTTCAAAAACTAAAATAACATAATGAACACCATCATGTAAAATAAACTCATATGACTTCCTAACAAGCAAATGGTGCCATACCATGACACCTACATGGAATTTTGAAAAATAAATATGTCTCCATTCCCAATACCTTCCTATGGGAAACTTACTAGATAAGACTTTTGAACATAACAACAAAAGAATTGTTGTGTTCAAATAAAGGCCTCCTCCTCCCCTTCAGCCTTTCCTCTCCATCTCCAAAATTGGTGTCTTTACCAATCTTTTGTGTCACTTATTGTAAATAGCAGCAAATACTAAAGTTCCTATAGCCTAGGACCTCATAATCCGGAAATCCAGTCAGTACAGAATTCTTAAAAAAATAGTTTTAAACCCCTGGCTATCAGAAATCACATACTACTCTGGTACACAGAAGTAGAGACTGGCGACAAATTTACCAAAACCAAGTCCCTGTGGAGTCACTGGTTTCAAAGACTAAAAAAACACAGTGAACACCATCACTAAAATCAAATCAGATGACTTCCTAACCAGCAAATGGCGCCATACTATGACACCTACACAGAATTTTGAAAAAAGCAGACCTCTTTATTTCCAATACCTTTCAAGGTTATTGGTCTGTGGTATTTCTCCAAAACAAACATGATACCATCTCAGACCACACAATTTTACCTTGAGAGAGAGGAGCAATAACATAAGCATTACATCTCTCTTTATTGCACTGACCAAATCCAGCTAAAGGGACCTACCCTAAGTTATTCCACTTCACATGAAGCACCAATATCCAAGGAGGGCCCAGCAACTGAACCAAACAAACCACTTCTGACCAGACATCTCCATTGGAAATTAGATAAACATAATGGAAATGACACAGTGATATGATAGCAATCTCACCATATTAGCAATGTAACTATAATGATTTGAGGTACATCTAACTTCAATGTAACAGAATAACATATAAAATATAGTAAAAGAATCTAGATAAAATCTCCATGATTATACACAGCCAATCAAAATCAAATGAGAGTACAACATTAACATGAAATGTGTGTAAGTATAAAACAAAATTTAAAACTATACCAAAAAATCCCAACTTTTTTACATTAAACTGGAAAACACAGAATTAATTCACCCAGAAGTGTATACCCCTTTACAAGCACTTTTTTTTACAAAATGTATTGATTCTATAGTACAACACATGATAGCTAGGCATTGGAAAACGTACAAGGTCTGGATATCCTAAGTCTACACAATTTATCATCACACAAAAGCTCTCAAAATCTGCTTCAGTCCTGGTTCTTTATCTAAACCTATGGCACCACTACAGGCATTGGCTTTAAGCCCAATATACATATGAGTATCCAACCATTTGTAAAACAGCTCTTGGTATATTAGGTGAGTAAATAATGCTACTTCAATTATATTTGTCAGATAGTGGGTACATGAAGAATTTGGAAAAAAAGATAGCGAGCTATGGGAAACTTACTACATAAGACTTTTGAACATAACAACACAAGAATTGTTATCTTCAAATAAAGGCCTCCTCCTCCCCTTCAGCCTTTCCTCTCCATCTCCAAAATTGGTGTCTTTACCAATTCTTTGCGTTACTTATTATAAAAATCAGCAGACAGTAAAGTTCCCATAGCCTAAGACCTCATCATCCAGGAAACCAGTCAGTCCAGAATTCTTAAAAAAATAGTTTCAAATCCCTGCCTATGAGATATCACATACTACTCTGGGACAAATAAGTAGAGACTGGTGGCAAATTTAATCAAAACACAAGTCCCTATGGAGTCACTGGCTTCAAAGACTAAAATAACATAATGAACACAATCATGTAAAATAAACTCATATGACTTCCTAACAAGCAAATGGTGCCATACCACGACACCTACATGGAATTTTGAAAAAAAAAAATGTCTCTATTCCCAATACCTTCCTATGGGAAACTTACTAGATAAGACTTTTGAACATAACAACACAAGAATTGTTATCTTCAAATAAAGGCCTCCTCCTCCCCTTCAGCCTTGCCTCTCCATCTCCAAAATTGGTGTCTTTAACAATCTTATGTGTCACTTATTGTAAATAGCAGCAAATACTAAAGTTCCTATAGCCTAGGACCTCATAATCCGGAAATCCAGTCAGTACAGAATTCTTAAAAAAATAGTTTCAAACCCCTGGCTATCAGATATCACATACTACTCTGGTACACAGAAGTAGAGACTGGTGACAAATTTACCAAAACCAAGTCCCTGTGGAGTCACTGGTTTCAAAGACTAAAAAAACACAGTGAACACCATCACTAAAATCAAATCAGGTGACTTCCTAACCAGTAAATGGCGCCATACTATGACACCTACACAGAATTTTGAAAAAAGCAGACCTCTTTATTCCCAATACCTTTCAAGGTTATTGGTCTGTGGTATTTCTCCAAAACAAACCTGATACCATCTCAGACCACACAATTTTACCTTGAGAGAGAGGAGCAATAACATAAGCATTACATCTCTCTTTATTGCCCTGACCAAATCCAGCTAAAGGGACCTACCCTAAGTTATTCCACTTCACATGAAGCACCAATATCCAAGGAGGGCCCAGCAACTGAACCAAACAAACCACTTCTGACCAGACATCTCCATTGGAAATTAGATGAACATAATGGAAATGACACAGTGATATGATAGCAATCTCACCATATTACCAATGTAACTATAATGATTTGAGGTACATCTAACTTCAATGTAACAGAATAACATATAAAATATAGTAAAAGAATCTAGATAAAATATCCATGATTATACACAGCCAATCAAAATCAAATGAGAGTACAACATTAACATGAAATGTGTGCAAGTATAAAACAAAATTGAAAACTATACCAAAAAATTTCCAACTTTTTTACAATAAACAGGAAAACACAGAATTAATTCACCCAGAAGTGTATACCCCTTTACAAGCACTTTTTTTTACAAAATGTATTGATTCTATAGTACAACACATGATAGCTACGCATTGGAAAACGTACAAGGTCTGGATATCCTAAGTCTACACAATTTATCATCACACAAAAGCTCTCAAAATCTGCTTCAGTCCTGGTTCTTTATCTAAACCTATGGCACCACTACAGGCATTGGCTTTAAGCCCAATATACATATGAGTCTCCAACCATTTGTAAAACAGCTCTTGGTATATTAGGTGAGTAAATAATGCTACTTCAATTATATTTGTCAGATAGTGGGTACATGAAGAATTTGGAAAAAAAGATAGCGAGCTATGGGAAACTTACTAGATAAGACTTTTGAACATAACAACACAAGAATTGTTATCTTCAAATAAAGGCCTCCTCCTCCCCTTCAGCCTTCCCTCTCCATCTCCAAAATTGGTGTCTTTACCAATTCTTTACGTTACTTATTATAAAAATCAGCAGACAGTAAAGTTCCCATAGCCTAAGACCTCATCATCCAGGAAACCAGTCAGTCCAGAATTCTTAAAAAAATAGTTTCAAATCCCTGCCTATGAGATATCACATACTACTCTGGGACAAATAAGTAGAGACTGGTGGCAAATTTAATCAAAAAACAAGTCCCTATGGAGTCACTGGCTTCAAAGACTAAAATAACATAATGAACACCATCATGTAAAATAAACTCATATGACTTCCTAACAAGCAAATGGTGCCATACCACGACACCTACATGGAATTTTGAAAAAAAAATATGTCTCTATTCCCAATACCTTCCTATGGGAAACTTACTAGATAAGACTTTTGAACATAACAACACAAGAATTGTTATCTTCAAATAAAGGCCTCCTCCTCCCCTTCAGCCTTGCCTCTCCATCTCCAAAATTGGTGTCTTTACCAATCTTATGTGTCACTTATTGTAAATAGCAGCAAATACTAAATTTCCTATAGCCTAGGATCTCATAATCCGGAAATCCAGTCAGTACAGAATTCTTAAAAAAATAGTTTCAAACCCCTGGCTATCAGTTATCACATACTACTCTGGTACACAGAAGTAGAGACTGGTGACAAATTTACCAAAACCAAGTCCCTGTGGAGTCACTGGTTTCAAAGACTAAAAAAACACAGTGAACATCATCACTAAAATCAAATCAGATGACTTCCTAACCAGCAAATGGCGCCATACTATGACACCTACACAGAATTTTGAAAAAAGCAGACCTCTTTATTCCCAATACCTTTCAAGGTTATTGGTCTGTGGTATTTCTCCAAAACAAACATGATACCATCTCAGACCACACAATTTTACATTGAGAGAGAGGAGCAATAACATAAGCATTACATCTCTCTTTATTGCCCTGACCAAATCCAGCTAAAGGGACCTACCCTAAGTTATTCCACTTCACATGAAGCACCAATATCCAAGGAGGGCCCAGCAACTGAACCAAACAAACCACTTCTGACCAGACATCTCCATTGGAAATTAGATGAACATAATGGAAATGACACAGTGATATGATAGCAATCTCACCATATTACCAATGTAACTACAATGATTTGAGGTACATCTAACTTCAATGTAACAGAATAACATATAAAATATAGTAAAAGAATCTAGATAAAATCTCCATGATTATACACAGCCAATCAAAATCAAATGAGAGTACAACATTAACATGAAATGTGTGCAAGTATAAAACAAAATTGGAAACGATACCAAAAAATTTCCAACTTTTTTACAATAAACAGGAAAACACAGAATTAATTCACCCAGAAGTGTATACCCCTTTACAAGCACTTTTTTTTACAAAATGTATTGATTCTATAGTACAACACATGATAGCTACGCATTGGAAAACGTACAAGGTCTGGATATCCTAAGTCTACACAATTTATCATCACACAAAAGCTCTCAAAATCTGCTTCAGTCCTGGTTCTTTATCTAAACCTATGGCACCACTACAGGCATTGGCTTTAAGCCCAATATACATATGAGTCTCCAACCATTCGTAAAACAGCTCTTGGAATATTAGGTGAGTAAATAATGCTACTTCTATTATATTTGTCAGATAGTGGGTACATGAAGAATTTGGAAAAAAAGATAGCGAGCTATGGGAAACTTACTAGATAAGACTTTTGAACATAACAACACAAGAATTGTTATCTTCAAATAAAGGCCTCCTCCTCCCCTTCAGCCTTTCCTCTCCATCTCCAAAATTGGTGTCTTTACCAATTCTTTGCGTTACTTATTATAAAAATCAGCAGACAGTAAAGTTCCCATAGCCTAAGACCTCATCATCCAGGAAACCAGTCAGTCCAGAATTCTTAAAAAAATAGTTTCAAATCCCTGCCTATGAGATATCACATACTACTCTGGGACAAATAAGTAGAGACTGGTGGCAAATTTAATCAAAAAACAAGTCCCTATGGAGTCACTGGCTTCAAAGACTAAAATAACATAATGAACACCATCATGTAAAATAAACTCATATGACTTCCTAACAAGCAAATGGTGCCATACCACGACACCTACATGGAATTTTGAAAAAAAAATATGTCTCTATTCCCAATACCTTCCTATGGGAAACTTACTAGATAAGACTTTTGAACATAACAACACAAGAATTGTTATCTTCAAATAAAGGCCTCCTCCTCCCCTTCAGCCTTGCCTCTCCATCTCCAAAATTGGTGTCTTTACCAATCTTATGTGTCACTTATTGTAAATAGCAGCAAATACTAAAGTTCCTATAGCCTAGGACCTCATAATCCGGAAATCCAGTCAGTACAGAATTCTTAAAAAAATAGTTTCAAACCCCTGGCTATCAGATATCACATACTACTCTGGTACACAGAAGTAGAGACTGGTGACAAATTTACCAAAACCAAGTCCCTGTGGAGTCACTGGTTTCAAAGACTAAAAAAACACAGTGAACATCATCACTAAAATCAAATCAGATGACTTCCTAACCAGCAAATGGCGCCATACTATGACACCTACACAGAATTTTGAAAAAAGCAGACCTCTTTATTCCCAATACCTTTCAAGGTTATTGGTCTGTGGTATTTCTCCAAAACAAACATGATACCATCTCAGACCACACAATTTTACCTTGAGAGAGAGGAGCAATAACATAAGCATTACATCTCTCTTTATTGCCCTGACCAAATCCAGCTAAAGGGACCTACCCTAAGTTATTCCACTTCACATGAAGCACCAATATCCAAGGAGGGCCCAGCAACTGAACCAAACAAACCACTTCTGACCAGACATCTCCATTGGAAATTAGATGAACATAATGGAAATGACACAGTGATATGATAGCAATCTCACCATATTACCAATGTAACTATAATGATTTGAGGTACATCTAACTTCAATGTAACAGAATAACATATAAAATATAGTAAAATAATCTAGATAAAATCTCCATGATTATACACAGCCAATCAAAATCAAATGAGAGTACAACATTAACATGAAATGTGTGCAAGTATAAAACAAAATTGGAAACTATACCAAAAAATTTCCAACTTTTTTACAATTAACAGGAAAACACAGAATTAATTCACCCAGAAGTGTATACCCCTTTACAAGCACTTTTTTTTACAAAATGTATTGATTCTATAGTACAACACATGATAGCTACGCATTGGAAAACGTACAAGGTCTGGATATCCTAAGTCTACACAATTTATCATCACACAAAAGCTCTCAAAATCTGCTTCAGTCCTGGTTCTTTATCTAAACCTATGGCACCACTACAGGCATTGGCTTTAAGCCCAATATACATATGAGTCTCCAACCATTTGTAAAACAGCTCTTGGAATATTAGGTGAGTAAATAATGCTATTTCTATTATATTTGTCAGATAGTGGGTACATGAAGAAATTGGAAAAAAAGATAGCGAGCTATGGGAAACTTACTAGATAAGACTTTTGAACATAACAACACAAGAATTGTTATCTTCAAATAAAGGCCTCCTCCTCCCCTTCAGCCTTTCCTCTCCATCTCCAAAATTGTTGTCTTTACCAATTCTTTGCGTTACTTAAAATAAAAATCAGCAGACAGTAAATTTCCCATAGCCTAAGACCTCATCATCCAGGAAACCAGTCAGTCCAGAATTCTTAAAAAAATAGTTTCAAATCCCTGCCTATGAGATATCACATACTACTCTGGGACAAATAAGTAGAGACTGGTGGCAAATTTAATCAAAAAACAAGTCCCTGTGGAGTCACTGGCTTCAAAGACTAAAATAACATAATGAACACCATCATGTAAAATAAACTCATATGACTTCCTAACAAGCAAATGGTGCCATACCACAACACCTACATGGAATTTTGAAAAAAAAATATGTCTCTATTCCCAATACCTTCCTATGGGAAACTTACTAGATAAGACTTTTGAACATAACAACACAAGAATTGTTATCTTCAAATAAAGGCCTCCTCCTCCCCTTCAGCCTTGCCTCCCCATCTCCAAAATTGGTGTCTTTACCAATCTTATGTGTCACTTATTGTAAATAGCAGCAAATACTAAAGTTCCTATAGCCTAGGACCTCATAATCCGGAAATCCAGTCAGTACAGAATTCTTAAAAAAATAGTTTCAAACCCCTGGCTATCAGATATCACATACTACTCTGGTACACAGAAGTAGAGACTGGTGACAAATTTACCAAAACCAAGTCCCTGTGGAGTCACTGGTTTCAAAGACTAAAAAAACACAGTGAACACCATCACTAAAATCAAATCAGATGACTTCCTAACTAGCAAATGGCGCCATACTATGACATCTACACAGAATTTTGAAAAAAGCAGAAATCTTTATTCCCAATACCTTTCAAGGTTATTGGTCTGTGGTATTTCTCCAAAACAAACCTGATACCATCTCAGACCACACAATTTTACCTTGAGAGAGAGGAGCAATAACATAAGCATTACATCTCTCTTTATTGCCTTGACCAAATCCAGCTAAAGGGACCTACCCTTAAGTTATTCCACTTCACATGAAGCACCAATATCCAAGGAGGGCCCAGCAACTGAACCAAACAAACCACTTCTGCCCAGACATCTCCATTGGAAATTAGATGAACATAATGGAAATGACACAGTGATATGATAGCAATCTCACCATATTACCAATGTAACTATAATGATTTGAGGTACATCTAACTTCAATGTAACAGAATAACATATAAAATATAGTAAAAGAATCTAGATAAAATCTCCATGATTATACACAGCCAATCAAAATCAAATGAGAGTACAACATTAACAAGAAATGTGTGCAAGTATAAAACAAAATTGAAAACTATACCAAAAAATCCCAACTTTTTTACAGTAAACAGGAAAACACAGAATTAATTCACCCAGAAGTGTATACCCCTTTACAAGCACTTTTTTTTTTACAAAATGTATCGATTCTATAGTACAACACATGATAGCTATGCATTGGAAAACGTACAAGGTCTGGATATCCTAAGTCTACACAATTTATCATCACACAAAAGCTCTCAAAATCTGCTTCAGTCCTGGTTCTTTATCTAAACCTATGGCACCACTACAGGCATTGGCTTTAAGCCAATATACATATGAGTCTCCAACCATTTGTAAAACAGCTCTTGGAATATTAGGTGAGTAAATAATGCTACTTCTATTATATTTGTCAGATAGTGGGTACATGAAGAATTTGGAAAAAAAGATAGCGAGCTATGGGAAACTTACTAGATAAGACTTTTGAACATAACAACACAAGAATTGTTATCTTCAAATAAAGGCCTCCTCCTCCCCTTCAGCCTTTCCTCTCCATCTCCAAAATTGGTGTCTTTACCAATTCTTTGCGTTACTTATTATAAAAATCAGCAGACAGTAAATTTCCCATAGCCTAAGACCTCATCATCCAGGAAACCAGTCAGTCCAGAATTCTTAAAAAAATAGTTTCAAATCCCTGCCTATGAGATATCACATACTACTCTGGGACAAATAAGTAGAGACTGGTGGCAAATTTAATCAAAAAACAAGTCCCTGTGGAGTCACTGGCTTCAAAGACTAAAATAACATAATGAACACAATCATGTAAAATAAACTCATATGACTTCCTAACAAGCAAATGGTGCCATACCACGACACCTACATGGAATTGTGAAAAAAAAATATGTCTCTATTCCCAATACCTTCCTCTGGGAAACTTACTAGATAAAACTTTTGAACATAACAACACAAGAATTGTTATCTTCAAATAAAGGCCTCCTCCTCCCCTTCAGCCTTGCCTCTCCATCTCCAAAATTGGTGTATTTACCAATCTTATGTGTCACTTATTGTAAATAGCAGCAAATACTAAAGTTCCTATAGCCTAGGACCTCATAATCCGGAAATCCAGTCAGTACAGAATTCTTAAAAAAATAATTTCAAACCCCTGGCTATCAGATATCACATACTACTCTGGTACACAGAAGTAGAGACTGGTGACAAATTTACCAAAACCAAGTCCCTGTGGAGTCACTAGTTTCAAAGACTAAAAAAAAAACAGTGAACACCATCACTAAAATAAAATCAGATGACTTCCTAACCAGCAAATGGCGCCATACTATGACACCTACACAGAATTTTGAAAAAAGCAGACCTCTTTATTCCCAATACCTTTTAAGGTTATTGGTCTGTGGTATTTCTCCAAAACAAACATGATACCATCTCAGACCACACAATTTTACCTTGAGAGAGAGGAGCAATAACATAAGCATTACATTTCTCTTTATTGCCTTGACCAAATCCAGCAAAAGGGACCTACCCTAAGTTATTCCACTTCACATGAAGCACCAATATCCAAGGAGGGCCCAGCAACTGAACCAAACAAACCACTTCTGACCAGACATCTCCATTGGAAATTAGATGAACATAATGGAAATGACACAGTGATATGATAGCAATCTCACCATATTACCAATGTAACTACTATGATTTGAGGTACATCTAACTTCAATGTAACAGAATAACATATAAAATATAGTAAAATAATCTAGATAAAATCTCCATGATTATACACAGCCAATCAAAATCAAATGAGAGTACAACATTAACATGAAATGTGTGCAAGTATAAAACAAAATTGAAAACTATACCAAAAAATCCCAACTTTTTTACAGTAAACAGGAAAACAGAATTAATTCACCCAGAAGTGTATACCCCTTTACAAGCACTTTTTTTTTACAAAATGTATCGATTCTATAGTACAACACATGATAGCTATGCATTGGAAAACGTACAAGGTCTGGATATCCTAAGTCTACACAATTTATCATCACACAAAAGCTCTCAAAATCTGCTTCAGTCCTGGTTCTTTATCTAAACCTATGGCCCCACTACAGGCATTGGCTTTAAGCCCAATATACATATGAGTCTCCAACCATTTGTAAAACAGCTCTTGGAATATTAGTTGAGTAAATAATGCTACTTCAATTATATTTGTCAGACAGTGGGTACATGAAGAATTTGGAAAAAAAGATAGCGAGCTATGGGAAACTTACTAGATAAGACTTTTGAACATAACAACACAAGAATTGTTATCTTCAAATAAAGGCCTCCTCCTCCCCTTCAGCCTTTCCTCTCCATCTCCAAAATTGGTGTCTTTACCAATTCTTTGCGTTACTTATTATAAAAATCAGCAGACAGTAAATTTCCCATAGCCTAAGACCTCATCATCCAGGAAACCAGTCATTCCAGAATTCTTAAAAAAATAGTTTCAAATCCCTGCCTATGAGATATCACATACTACTCTGGGACAAATAAGTAGAGACTGGTGGCAAATTTAATCAAAAATCAAGTCCCTGTGGAGTCACTGGCTTCAAAGACTAAAATAACATAATGAACACAATCATGTAAAATAAACTCATATGACTTCCTAACAAGCAAATGGTGCCATACCACGACACCTACATGGAATATTGAAAAAAAAATATGTCTCTATTCCCAATACCTTCCTATGGGAAACTTACTAGATAAAACTTTTGAACATAACAACACAAGAATTGTTATCTTCAAATAAAGGCCTCCTCCTCCCCTTCAGCCTTGCCTCTCCATCTCCAAAATTGGTGTCTTTACCAATCTTATGTGTCACTTATTGTAAATAGCAGCAAATACTAAAGTTCCTATAGCCTAGGACCTCATAATCCGGAAATCCAGTCAGTACAGAATTCTTAAAAAAATAGTTTCAAACCCCTGGCTATCAGATATCACATACTACTCTGGTACACAGAAGTAGAGACTGGTGACAAATTTACCAAAACCAAGTCCCTGTGGAGTCACTAGTTTCAAAGACTAAAAAAAAAACAGTGAACACCATCACTAAAATAAAATCAGATGACTTCCTAACCAGCAAATGGCGCCATACTATGACACCTACACAGAATTTTGAAAAAAGCAGACCTCTTTATTCCCAATACCTTTTAAGGTTATTGGTCTGTGGTATTTCTCCAAAACAAACATGATACCATCTCAGACCACACAATTTTACCTTGAGAGAGAGGAGCAATAACATAAGCATTACATTTCTCTTTATTGCCTTGACCAAATCCAGCAAAAGGGACCTACCCTAAGTTATTCCACTTCACATGAAGCACCAATATGCAAGGAGGGCCCAGCAACTGAACCAAACAAACCACTTCTGACCAGACATCTCCATTGGAAATTAGATGAACATAATGGAAATGACACAGTGATATGATAGCAATCTCACCATATTACCAATGTAACTACTATGATTTGAGGTACATCTAACTTCAATGTAACAGAATAACATATAAAATATAGTAAAATAATCTAGATAAAATCTCCATGATTATACACAGCCAATCAAAATCAAATGAGAGTACAACATTAACATGAAATGTGTGCAAGTATAAAACAAAATTGAAAACTATACCAAAAAATCCCAACTTTTTTACAGTAAACAGGAAAACACAGAATTAATTCACCCAGAAGTGTATACCCCTTTACAAGCACTTTTTTTATACAAAATGTATCGATTCTATAGTACAACACATGATAGCTATGCATTGGAAAACGTACAAGGTCTGGATATCTTAAGTCTACACAATTTATCATCACACAAAAGCTCTCAAAATCTGCTTCAGTCCTGGTTCTTTATCTAAACCTATGGCACCACTACAGGCATTGGCTATAAGCCCAATATACATATGAGTCTCCAACCATTTGTAAAACAGCTCTTGGTATATTAGGTGAGTAAATAATGCTACTTCAATTATATTTGTCAGATAGTGGGTACATGAAGAATTTGGAAAAAAAGATAGCGAGCTATGGGAAACTTACTAGATAAGACTTTTGAACATAACAGCACAATAATTGTTATCTTCAAATAAAGGCCTCCTCCTCCCCTTCAGCCTTTCCTCTCCATCTCCAAAATTGGTGTCTTTACCAATTCTTTGCGTTACTTATTATAAAAATCAGCAGACAGTAAAGTTCCCATAGCCTAAGACCTCATCATCCAGGAAACCAGTCAGTCCAGAATTCTTAAAAAAATAGTTTCAAATCCCTGCCTATGAGATATCACATACTACTCTGGGACAAATAAGTAGAGACTGGTGGCAAATTTAATCAAAAAACAAGTCCCTATGGAGTCACTGGCTTCAAAGACTAAAATAACATAATGAACACCATCATGTAAAATAAACTCATATGACTTCCTAACAAGCAAATGGTGCCATACCACGACACCTACATGGAATTTTGAAAAAAAAATACGTCTCTATTCCCAATACCTTCCTATGGGAAACTTACTAGATAAGACTTTTGAACATAACAACACAAGAATTGTTATCTTCAAATAAAGGCCTCCTCCTCCCCTTCAGCCTTGCCTCTCCATCTCCAAAATTGGTGTCTTTACCAATCTTATGTGTCACTTATTGTAAATAGCAGCAAATACTAAAGTTCCTATAGCCTAGGACCTCATAATCCGGAAATCCAGTCAGTACAGAATTCTTAAAAAAATAGTTTCAAACCCTTGGCTATCAGATATCACATACTACTCTGGTACACAGAAGTAGAGACTGGTGACAAATTTACCAAAACCAAGTCCCTGTGGAGTCACTGGTTTCAAAGACTAAAAAAAACAGTGAACACCATCACTAAAATCAAATCAGATGACTTCCTAACCAGCAAATGGCGCCATACTATGACACCTACACAGCATTTTGAAAAAAGCAGACCTCTTTATTCCCAATACCTTTCAAGGTTATTGGTCTGTGGTATTTCTCAAAAACAAACATGATACCATCTCAGACCACACAATTTTACTTTGAGAGAAAGGAGCAATAACATAAGCATTACATCTCTCTTTATTGCCCTGACCAAATCCAGCAAAAGGGACCTACCCTAAGTAATTCCACATCACATGAAGCACCAATATCCAAGGAGGGCCCAGCAACTGAACCAAACAAACCACTTCTGACCAGACATCTCCATTGGAAATTAGATGAACATAATGGAAATGACACAGTGATATGATAGCAATCTCACCATATTACCAATGTAACTACAATGATTTGAGGTACATCTAACTTCAATGTAACAGAATAACATATAAAATATAGTAAAAGAATCTAGATAAAATCTCCATGATTATACACAGCCAATCAAAATCAAATGAGAGTACAACATTAACATGAAATGTGTGCAAGTATAAAAATAAATTGAAAACTATACCAAAAAATTTCCAACTTTTTTACAATAAACAGGAAAACACAGAATTAATTCACCCAGAAGTGTATACCCCTTTACAAGCACTTTTTTTTACAAAATGTATTGATTCTATAGTACAACACATGATAGCTATGCATTGGAAAACGTACAAGGTCTGGATATCCTAAGTCTACACAATTTATCATCACACAAAAGCTCTCAAAATCTGCTTCAGTCCTGGTTCTTTATCTAAACCTATGGCACCACTACAGGCATTGGCTTTAAGCCCAATATACATATGAGTCTCCATCCATTTGTAAAACAGCTTTTGGAATATTAGGTGAGTAAATAAAGCTACTTCTATTATATTTGTCAGATAGTGGGTACAAGAAGAATTTGGAAAAAAAGATAGCGAGCTATGGGAAACTTACTAGATAAGACTTTTGAACATAACAACACAAGAATTGTTATCTTCAAATAAAGGCCTCCTCCTCCCCTTCAGCCTTTCCTCTCCATCTCCAAAATTGGTGTCTTTACTAATTCTTTGTGTTACTTATTATAAAAATCAGCAGACAGTAAAGTTCCCATAGCCTAAGACCTCATCATCCAGGAAACCAGTCAGTCCAGAATTCATAAAAAAAATAGTTTCAAATCCCTGCCTATGAGATATCACATACTACTCTGGGACAAATAAGTAGAGACTGGTGGCAAATTTAATAAAAAAACTAGTCCCATGGAGTCACTGGCTTCAAAGACTAAAATAACATAATGAACACCATCATGTAAAATAAACTCATATGACTTCCTAACAAGCAAATGGTGCCATACCATGACACCTACATGGAATTTTGAAAAAAATATATGTCTCTATTCCCAATACCTTCCTATGGGAAACTTACTAGATAAGACTTTTGAACATAACAACACAAGAATTGTTATCTTCAAATAAAGGCCTCCTCCTCCCCTTCAGCCTTGCCTCTCCATCTCCAAAATTGGTGTCTTTACCAATCTTATGTTTCAATTATTGTAAATAGCAGCAAATACTAAAGTTCCTATAGCCTAGGACCTCATAATCCGGAAATCCAGTCAGTACAGAATTCTTAAAAAAATAGTTTCAAACCCCTGGCTATCAGATATCACATACTACTCTGGTACACAGAAGTAGAGACTGGTGACAAATTTACCAAAACCAAGTCCCTGTGGAGTCACTGGTTTCAAAGACTAAAAAAACACAGTGAACACCATCACTAAAATCAAATCAGATGACTTCCTAACCAGCAAGTGGCGCCATACTATGACACCTACACAGAATTTTGAAAAAACCAGACCTCTTTATTCCCAATACCTATCAAGGTTATTGGTCTGTGGTATTTCTCAAAAACAAACATGATACCATCTCAGACCACACAATTTTACTTTGAGAGAAAGGAGCAATAACATAAGCATTACATCTCTCTTTATTGCCCTGACCAAATCCAGCAAAAGGGACCTACCCTAAGTAATTCCACATCACATGAAGCACCAATATCCAAGGAGGGCCCAGCAACTGAACCAAACAAACCACTTCTGACCAGACATCTCCATTGGAAATTAGATGAACATAATGGAAATGACACAGTGATATGATAGCAATCTCACCATATTACCAATGTAACTACTATGATTTGAGGTACATCTAACTTCAATGTAACAGAATAACATATAAAATATAGTAAAAGAATCTAGATAAAATCTCCATGATTATACACAGCCAATCAAAATCAAATGAGAGTACAACATTAACATGAAATGTGTGCAAGTATAAAAATAAATTGAAAACTATACCAAAAAATTTCCAACTTTTTTACAATAAACAGGAAAACACAGAATTAATTCACCCAGAAGTGTATACCCCTTTACAAGCACTTTTTTTTACAAAATGTATTGATTCTATAGTACAACACATGATAGCTATGCATTGGAAAACGTACAAGGTCTGGATATCCTAAGTCTACACAATTTATCATCACACAAAAGCTCTCAAAATCTGCTTCAGTCCTGGTTCTTTATCTAAACCTATGGCACCACTACAGGCATTGGCTTTAAGCCCAATATACATATGAGTCTCCATCCATTTGTAAAACAGCTTTTGGAATATTAGGTGAGTAAATAATGCTACTTCTATTATATTTGTCAGATAGTGGGTACAAGAAGAATTTGGAAAAAAAGATAGCGAGCTATGGGAAACTTACTAGATAAGACTTTTGAACATAACAACACAAGAATTGTTATCTTCAAATAAAGACCTCCTCCTCCCCTTCAGCCTTTCCTCTCCATCTCCAAAATTGGTGTCTTTACTAATTCTTTGTGTTACTTATTATAAAAATCAGCAGACAGTAAAGTTCCCATAGCCTAAGACCTCATCATCCAGGAAACCAGTCAGTCCAGAATTCATAAAAAAAATAGTTTCAAATCCCTGCCTATGAGATATCACATACTACTCTGGGACAAATAAGTAGAGACTGGTGGCAAATTTAATAAAAAAACTAGTCCCATGGAGTCACTGGCTTCAAAGACTAAAATAACATAATGAACACCATCATGTAAAATAAACTCATATGACTTCCTAACAAGCAAATGGTGCCATACCACGACACCTACATGGAATTTTGAAAAAAATATATGTCTCTATTCCCAATACCTTCCTATGGGAAACTTACTAGATAAGACTTTTGAACATAACAACACAAGAATTGTTATCTTCAAATAAAGGCCTCCTCCTCCCCTTCAGCCTTGCCTCTCCATCTCCAAAATTGGTGTCTTTACCAATCTTATGTTTCAATTATTGTAAATAACAGCAAATACTAAAGTTCCTATAGCCTAGGACCTCATAATCCGGAAATCCAGTCAGTACAGAATTCTTAAAAAAATAGTTTCAAACCCCTGGCTATCAGATATCACATACTACTCTGGTACACAGAAGTAGAGACTGGTGACAAATTTACCAAAACCAAGTCCCTGTGGAGTCACTGGTTTCAAAGACTAAAAAAACACAGTGAACACCATCACTAAAATCAAATCAGATGACTTCCTAACCAGCAAGTGGCGCCATACTATGACACCTACACAGAATTTTGAAAAAAGCAGACCTCTTTATTCCCAATACCTTTCAAGGTTATTGGTCTGTGGTATTTCTCCAAAACAAACATGATACCATCTCAGACCACACAATTTTACCTTGAGAGAGAGGAGCAATAACATAAGCATTACATCTCTCTTTATTGCCCTGACCAAATCCAGCTAAAGGGACCTACCCTAAGTTATTCCACTTCACATGAAGCACCAATATCCAAGGAGGGCCCAGCAACTGAACCAAACAAACCACTTCTGACCAGACATCTCCATTGGAAATTAGATGAACATAATGGAAATGACACAGTGATATGATAGCAATCTCACCATATTACCAATGTAACTATAATGATTTGAGGTACATCTAACTTCAATGTAGCAGAATAACATATAAAATATAGTAAAAGAATCTAGATAAAATCTCCATGATTATACACAGCCAATCAAAATCAAATGAGAGTACAACATTAACATGAAATGTGTGTAAGTATAAAACAAAATTGAAAACTATACCAAAAAATCCCAACTTTTTTACAGTAAACAGGAAAACACAGAATTAATTCACCCAGAAGTGTATACCCCTTTACAAGCACTTTTTTTTTACAAAATGTATTGATTCTATAGTACAACACATGATAGCTATGCATTGGAAAACGTACAAGGTCTGTATATCCTAAGTCTACACAATTTATCATCACACAAAAGCTCTCAAAATCTGCTTCAGTCCTGGTTCTTTATCTAAACCTATGGCACCACTACAGGCATTGGCTTTAAGCCCAATATACATATGAGTCTCCAACCATTTGTAAAACAGCTCTTGGTATATTAGGTGAGTAAATAATGCTACTTCTATTATATTTGTCAGATAGTGGGTACATGAAGAATTTGGAAAAAAAGATAGCGAGCTATGGGAAACTTACTAGATAAGACTTTTGAACATAACAACACAAGAATTGTTATCTTCAAATAAAGGCCTCCTCCTCCCCTTCAGCCTTTCCTCTCCATCTCCAAAATTGGTGTCTTTACCAATTCTTTGCGTTACTTATTATAAAAATCAGCAGACAGTAAAGTTCCCATAGCCTAAGACCTCATCATCCAGGAAACCAGTCAGTCCAGAATTCATAAAAAAAATAGTTTCAAATCCCTGCCTATGAGATATCACATACTACTCTGGGACAAATAAGTAGAGACTGGTGGCAAATTTAATCAAAAAACAAGTCCCTATGGAGTCACTGGCTTCAAAGACTAAAATAACATAATGAACACCATCATGTAAAATAAACTCATATGACTTCCTAACAAGCAAATGGTGCCATACCACGACACCTACATGGAATTTTGAAAAAAATATATGTCTCTATTCCCAATACCTTCCTATGGGAAACTTACTAGATAAGACTTTTGAACATAACAACACAAGAATTGTTATCTTCAAATAAAGGCCTCCTCCTCCCTTTCAGCCTTGCCTCTCCATCTCCAAAATTGGTGTCTTTACCAATCTTATGTTTCACTTATTGTAGATAGCAGCAAATACTAAAGTTCCTATAGCCTAGGACCTCATAATGCGGAAATCCAGTCAGTACAGAATTCTTAAAAAAATAGTTTCAAACCCCTGGCTAACAGATATCACATACTACTCTGGTACACAGAAGTAGAGACTGGTGACAAATTTACCAAAACCAAGTCCCTGTGGAGTCACTGGTTTCAAAGACTAAAAAAACATAGTGAACACCATCACTAAAATCAAATCAGATGACTTCCTAACCAGCAAATGGCGCCATACTATGACACCTACACAGAATTTTGAAAAAAGCAGACCTCTTTATTCCCAATACTTTTCAAGGTTATTGGTCTGTGGTATTTCTCCAAAACAAACATGATACCATCTGAGACCACACAATTTTACCTTGAGAGAGAGAGGAGCAATAACATAAGCATTACATCTCTCTTTATTGCCCTGACCAAATCCAGCTAAAGGGACCTACCCTAAGTTATTCCACTTCACATGAAGCACCAATATCCAAGGAGGGCCCAGCAACTGAACCAAACAAACAACTTCTGACCAGACATCTCCATTGGAAATTAGATGAACATAATGGAAATGACACAGTGATATGATAGCAATCTCATCATATTACCAATGTAACTATAATAATTTGAGGTACATCTAACTTCAATGTAACAGAATAACATATAAAATATAGTAAAATAATCTAGATAAAATCTCCATTATTATACACAGCCAATCAAAATCAAATGAGAGTACAACATTAACATGAAATGTGTGCAAGTATAAAACAAAATTGAAAACTATACCAAAAAATGTCCAACTTTTTTACAATAAACAGGAAAACACAGAATTAATTCACCCAGAAGTGTATACCCCTTTACTAGTACTTTTTTTTTACAAAATTTATTGATTCTATAGTACAACACATGATAGCTACGCATTGGAAAACGTACAAGGTCTGGATATCCTAAGTCTACACAATTTATCATCACACAAAAGCTCTCAAAATCTGCTTCAGTCCTGGTTCTTTATCTAAACCTATGGCACAACTACAGGCATTGGCTTTAAGCCCAATATACATATGAGTCTCCAACCATTTGTAAAACAGCTCTTTGAATATTAGGTGAGTAAATAATGCTACTTCTATTATATTTGTCAGATAGTGGGTACAAGAAGAATTTGGAAAAAAAGATAGCGAGCTATGGGAAACTTACTAGATAAGACTTTTGAACATAACAACACAAGAATTGTTATCTTCAAATAAAGGCCTCCTCCTCCCCTTCAGCCTTTCCTCTCCATCTCCAAAATTGGTGTCTTTACCAATTCTTTGCGTTACTTATTATACAAATCAGCAGACAGTAAAGTTCCCATAGCCTAAGATCTCATCATCAAGGAAACCAGTCAGTCCAGAATTCTTAAAAAAATAGTCTCAAATCCCTGCCTATGAGATATCACATACTACTCTGGAACAAATAAGTAGAGACTGGTGGCAAATTTAATTAAAAAACAAGTCCCTATGGAGTCACTGGCTTCAAAGACTAAAATAACATAATGAACACCATCATGTAAAATAAATTCATATGACTTCCTAACAAGCAAATGGTGCCATACCACGACACCTACATGGAATTTTGAAAAAAAAATATGTCTCTATTCCCAATACCTTCCTATGGGAAACTTACTAGATAAGACTTTTGAACATAACAACACAAGAATTGTTATGTTCAAATAAAGGCCTCCTCCTCCCCTTCAGCCTTGCCTCTCCATCTAAAAAATTGGTGTCTTTACCAATCTTTTGTGTCACTTATTGTAAATAGCAGCAAATACTAAAGTTCCTATAGCCTAGGACCTCATAATCCGGAAATCCAGTCAGTACAGAATTCTTAAAAAAATAGTTTCAAACCCCTAGCTATCAGGTATCACATTCTACTCTGGTACACAGAAGTAGAGACTGGTGACAAATTTTCCAAAACCAAGTCCCTGTGGAGTCACTGGTTTCAAAGACTATAAAAACACAGTGAACACCATCACTAAAATCAAATCAGATGACTTCCTAACCAGCAAATGGTGCCATACTATGACACCTACACAGAATTTTAAAAAAAGCAGACCTCTTTATGCCCAATACCTTTCAAGGTTATTGGTCTGTGGTATTTCTCCAAAACAAACATGATACCATCTCAGACCACACAATTTTACCTTGAGAGAGAGGAGCAATAACATAAGCATTACATCTCTCTTTATTGCCCTGACCAAATCCAGCTAAAGGGACCTACCCTAAGTTGTTCCACTTCACATGAAGCACCAATATCCAAGGAGGGCCCAGCAACTGAACCAAACAAACCACTTCTGACCAGACATCTCCATTGGAAATTAGATGAACATAATGGAAATGACACAATGATATGATAGCAATCTCACCATATTACCAATGTAACTATAATGATTTGAGGTACATCTAACTTCAATGTAACAGAATAACATATAAAATATAGTAAAATAATCTAGATAAAATCTCCATGATTATACACAGCCAATCAAAATCAAATGAGAGTACAACATTAACATGAAATGTGTGTAAGTATAAAACAAAATTGAAAGCTATACCAAAAAATCTCAGCTTTTTTACAGTAAACAGGAAAACACAGAATTAATTCACCCAGAATTGTATACCCCTTTACAAGCACTTTTTTTTTTACAAAATGTATTGATTCTATAGTACAACACATGATAGCTATGCATTGGAAAACGTACAAGGTCTGGATATCCTAAGTCTACACAATTTATCATCACACAAAAGCTCTCAAAATCTGCTTCAGTCCTGGTTCTTTATCTAAACCTATGGCACCACTACAGGCATTGGCTTTAAGCCCAATATACATATGAGTCTCCAACCATTTGTAAAACAGCTCTTGGAATATTAGGTGAGTAAATAATGCTACTTCTATTATATTTGTCAGATAGTGGGTACATGAAGAATTTGGAAAAAAGATAGCGAGCTATGGGAAACTTACTAGATAAGACTTTTGAACATAACAACACAAGAATTGTTATCTTCAAATAAAGGCCTTCTCCTCCCCTTCAGCCTTTACTCTCCATCTCCAAAATTGGTGTCTTTACCAATTCTTTGCGTTACTTATTATAAAAATCAGCAGACAGTAAAGTTCCCATAGCCTAAGACCTCATCATCCAGGAAACCAGTCAGTCCAGAATTCTTAAAAAAATAGTTTCAAATCCCTGCCTATGAGATATCACATACTACTCTGGGACAAATAAGTAGAGACTGGTGGCAAATTTAATAAAAAAACAAGTCCCTATGGAGTCACTGGCTTCAAAGACTAAAATAACATAATGAACACCATCATGTAAAATAAATTCATATGACTTCCTAACATGCAAATGGTGCCATACCACGACACCTACATGGAATTTTGAAAAAAACATATGTCTCTATTCCCAATACCTTCCTATGGGAAACTTACTAGATAAGACTTTTGAACATAACAACACAAGAATAGTTATCTTCAAATAAAGGCCTCCTCCTCCCCTTCAGCCTTGCCTCTCCATCTCCAAAATTGGTGTCTTTACCAATCTTATGTGTCACTTATTGTAAATAGCAGCCAATACTAAAGTTCCTATAGCCTAGGACCTCATAATCCAGAAATCCAGTCAGTACAGAATTCTTAAAGAAATAGTTTCAAACCCCTGGCTATCAGATATCACATACTACTCTGGTACACAGAAGTAGAGACTGGTGACAAATTTACCAAAACCAAGTCCCTGTGGAGTCACTGGTTTCAAAGACTAAAAAAACACAGTGAACACCATCACTAAAATCAAATCAGATGACTTCCTAACCAGCAAATGGCGCCATACTATGACACCTACACAGAATTTTGAAAAAAGCAGACCTCTTTATTCCCAATACCTTTCAAGGTTATTGGTCTGTGGTATTTCTCCAAAACAAACCTGATACCATCTCAGACCTCACAATTTTACCTTGAGAGAGAGGAGCAATAACATAAGCATTACATCTCTCTTTATTGCCCTGATCAAATCCAGCTAAAGGCACCTACCCTAAGTTATTCCACTTCACATGAAGCACCAATATCCAAGCAGGGCCCAGCAACTGAACCAAACAAACCACTTCTGACCAGACATCTCCATTGGAAATTAGATGAACATAATGGAAATGACACAGTGATATGATAGCAATCTCACCATATTACCAATGTAACTATAATGATTTGAGGTACATCTAACTTCAATGTAACAGAATAACATATAAAATATAGTAAAATAATCTAGATAAAATCTCCATGATTATACACAGCCAATCAAAATCAAATGAGAGTACAACATTAACATGAAATGTGTGCAAGTATAAAACAAAATTGAAAACTATACCAAAAAATCCCAACTTTTTTACAATAAACAGGAAAAACACAGAATTAATTCACCCAGAAGTGTATACCCCTTTACAAGCACATTTTTTCCCCAAAATGTATTGATTCTATAGTACAACACATGATAGCTATGCATTGGAAAACGTACAAGGTCTGTATATCCTAAGTCTACACAATTTATCATCACACAAAAGCTCTCAAAATCTGCTTCAGTCCTGGTTCTTTATCTAAACCTATGGCACCACTACAGGCATTGGCTTTAAGCCCAATATACATATGAGTCTCCAACCATTTGTAAAACAGCTCTTGGAATATTAGGTGAGTAAATAATGCTACTTCTATTATATTTGTCAGATAGTGGGTACATGAAGAATTTGGAAAAAAAGATAGCGAGCTATGGGAAACTTACTAGATAAGACTTTTGAACATAACAACACAAGAATTGTTATCTTCAAATAAAGGCCTCCTCCTCCCCTTCAGCCTTTCCTCTCCATCTCCAAAATTGGTGTCTTTACCAATTCTTTGCGTTACTTATTATAAAAATCAGCAGACAGTAAAGTTCCCATAGCCTAAGACCTCATCATCCAGGAAACCAGTCAGTCCAGAATTCTTAAAAAAATAGTTTCAAATCCCTGCCTATGAGATATCACATACTACTCTGGGACAAATAAGTAGAGACTGGTGACAAATTTTATCAAAAAACAAGTCCCTATGGAGTCACTGGCTTCAAAGACTAAAATAACATAATGAACACCATCATGTAAAATAAACTCATATGACTTCCTAACAAGCAAATGGTGCCATACCACGACACCTACATGGAATTTTGAAAAAAAATATGTCTCTATTTCCAATACCTTCCTATGGGAAACTTACTAGGTAAGACTTTTGAACATAACAACACAAGAATTGTTATCTTCAAATAAAGGCCTCCTCCTCCCCTTCAGCCTTGCCTCTCCATCTCCAAAATTGGTGTCTTTACCAATCTTATGTGTCACTTATTGTAAATAGCAGCAAATACTAAAGTTCCTATAGCCTAGGACCTCATAATGCGGAAATCCAGTCAGTACAGTATTCTTAAAAAAATAGTTTCAAACCCCTTGCTATCAGATATTACATACTACTCTGGTACACAGAAGTAGAGACTGGTGATAAATTTACAAAAACCAAGTCCCTGTGGAGTCACTGGTTTCAAAGTCTAAAAAAACACAGTGAAAACCATCGCTAAAATCAAATCAGATGACTTCCTAAGCAGCAAATGGCGCCATACTATGACACCTACACAGAATTTTGAAAAAAGCAGACGTCTTTATTCCCAATACCTTTCAAGGTTATTGGTCTGTGGTATTTCTCCAAAACAAACATGATACCATCTCAGACCACACAATTTTACCTTGAGAGAGAGGAGCAATAACATAAGCATTACATCTCTCTTTATTGCCCTGACCAAATCCAGCTAAAGGGACCTACCCTAAGTTATTCCACTTCACATGAAGCACCAATATCCAAGGAGGGCCCAGCAACTGAACCAAACAAATCACTTCTGACCAGACATCTCCATTGGAAATTAGATGAACATAATGGAAATGACACAGTGATATGATAGCAATCTCACCATATTACCAATGTAACTATAATGATTTGAGGTACATCTAACTTCAATGTAACAGAATAACATATAAAATATAGTAAAAGAATCTAGATAAAATCTCCATGATTATACACAGCCAATCAAAATCAAATGAGAGTACAACATTAACATGAAATGTGTGCAAGTATAAAACAAAATTGAAAACTATACCAAAAAATCCCAACTTTTTTACAATAAACAGGAAAACACAGAATTAATTCACCCAGAAGTGTATAACCCTTTACAAGCACTTTTTTTTTCCAAAATGTATTGATTCTATAGTACAACACATGATAGCTACGCATTGGAAAATGTACAAGGTCTGGATATCCTAAGTCTACACAATTTATCATCACACAAAAGCTCTCAAAATCTGCTTCAGTCCTGGTTCTTATCTAAACCTATGGCACCACTACAGGCATTGGCTTTAAGCCCAATATACATATGAGTCTCCAACCATTTGTAAAACAGCTCTTGAAATATTCGGTGAGTAAATAATGCTACTTCTATTATATTTGTCAGATAGTGGGTACATGAAGAATTTGGAAAAAAAGATAGCGAGCTATGGGAAACTTACTAGATAAGACTTTTGAACATAACAACACAAGAATTGTTATCTTCAAATAAAGGCCTCCTCCTCCCCTTCAGCCTTTCCTCTCCATCTCCAAAATTGGTGTCTTTACCAATTCTTTGCGTTACTTATTATAAAAATCAGCAGACAGTAAAGTTCCCATAGCCTAAGACCTCATCATCAAGGAAACCAGTCAGTCCAGAATTCTTTAAAAAATAGTTTCAAATCCCTGCCTATGAGATATCACATACTACTCTGGAACAAATAAGTAGAGACTGGTGGCAAATTTAATCAAAAAACAAGTCCCTATGGAGTCACTGGCTTCAAAGACTAAAATAACATAATGAACACCATCATGTAAAATAAACTCATATGACTTCCTAACAAGCAAATGGTGCCATACCACGACACCTACATGGAATTTTGAAAATAAAAAAAAGTGTCTCTATTCCCAATACCTTCCTATGGGAAACTTACTAGATAAGACTTTTGAACATAACAACACAAGAATTGTTATCTTCAAATAAAGGCCTCCTCCTCCCCTTCAGCCTTGCCTCTCCATCTCCAAAATTGGTGTCTTTACCAATCTTATGTGTCACTTATTGTAAATAGCAGCAAATACTAAAGTTCCTATAGCCTAGGACCTCATAATCCGGAAATCCAGTCAGTACAGAATTCTTAAAAAAATAGTTTCAAACCCCTGGCTATCAGATATCACATACTTCTCTGGTACACAGAAGTAGAGACTGGTGACAAATTTACCAAAACCAAGTCCCTGTGGAGTCACTGGTTTCAAAGACTAAAAAAACACAGTGAACACCATCACTAAAATCAAATCAGATGACTTCCTAACCAGCAAGTGGCGCCATACTATGACACCTACACAGAATTTTGAAAAAAGCAGACCTCTTTATTCCCAATACTTTTCAAGGTTATTGGTCTGTGGTATTTCTCCAAAACAAACATGATACCATCTGAGAAAACACAATTTTACCTTGAGAGAGAGGAGCAATAACATAAGCATTACATCTCCTCGTTACTGCCCTGACCAAATCCAGCTAAAAGGACCTACCCTAAGTTATTCCACTTCACATGAAGCACCAATATCCAAGGAGGGCCCAGCAACTGAACCAAACAAACCACTTCTGACCAGACATCTCCATTGGAAATTAGATGAACATAATGGAAATGACACAGTGATATGATAGCAATCTCACCATATTACCAATGTAACTATAATAATTTGAGGTACATCTAACTTCAATGTAACAGAATAACATATAAAATATAGTAAAATAATCTAGATAAAATCTCCATGATTATACACAGCCAATCAAAATCAAATGAGAGCACAACATTAACATGAAATGTGTGCAAGTATAAAACAAAATTGAAAACTATACCAAAAAATGTCCAACTTTTTTACAATAAACAGGAAAACACAGAATTAATTCACCCAGGAGTGTATACCCCTTTACTAGTACTTTTTTTTTACAAAATGTATTGATTCTATAGTACAACACATGATAGCTACGCATTGGAAAACGTACAAGGTCTGGATATCCTAAGTCTACACAATTTATCATCACACAAAAGCTCTCAAAATCTGCTTCAGTCCTGGTTCTTTATCTAAACCTATGGCACCACTACAGGCATTGGCTTTAATCCCAATATACATATGAGTCTCCAACCATTTGTAAAACAGCTCTTGGAATATTAGGTGAGTAAATAATGCTACTTCTATTATATTTGTCAGATAGTGGGTACATGAAGAATTTGGAAAAAAAGATAGCGAGCTATGGGAAACTTACTAGATAAGACTTTTGAACATAACAACACAAGAATTGTTATCTTCAAATAAAGGCCTCCTCCTCCCCTTCAGCCTTGCCTCTCCATCTCCAAAATAGGTGTCTTTTCAATCTTATGTGTCACTTATTGTAAATAGCAGCAAATACTAAAGTTCCTATAGCCTAGGACCTCATAATCCGGAAATCCAGTCAGTACAGAATTCTTAAAAAAATAGTTTCAAACCCCTGGCTATCAGATATCACATACTACTCTGGTACACAGAAGTAGAGACTGGTGACAAATTTACCAAAACCAAGTCCCTGTGGAGTCACTGGTTTCAAAGACTAAAAAAACACAGTGAACACCATCACTAAAATCAAATCAGAAGACTTCCTAACCAGCAAATGGCGCCATACTATGACACCTACACAGAATTTTGAAAAAAGCAGACCTCTTTATTCCCAATACCTTTCAAGGTTATTGGTCTGTGGTATTTATCCAAAACAAACCTGATACCATCTCAGACCACACAATTTTACCTTGAGAGAGAGGAGCAATAACATAAGCATTACATCTCTCTTTATTGCCCTGATCAAATCCAGCTAAAGGCACCTACCCTAAGTTATTCCACTTCACATGAAGCACCAATATCCAAGGAGGGCCCAGCAACTGAACCAAACAAACCACTTCTGACCAGACATCTCCATTGGAAATTAGATGAACATAATGGAAATGACACAGTGATATGATAGCAATCTCACCATATTACCAATGTAACTATAATGATTTGAGGTACATCTAACTTCAATGTAACAGAATAACATATAACATATAGTAAAAGAATCTAGATAAAATCTCCATGATTATACACAGCCAATCAAAATCAAATGAGAGTACAACATTAACATGAAATGTGTGCAAGTATAAAACAAAATTGAAAACTATACCAAAAAATCCCAACTTTTTTACAATAAACAGGAAAAACACAGAATTAATTCACCCAGAAGTGTATACCCCTTTACAAGCACATTTTTTTCCCAAAATGTATTGATTCTATAGTACAACACATGATAGCTATGCATTGGAAAACGTACAAGGTCTGTATATCCTAAGTCTACACAATTTATCATCACACAAAAGCTCTCAAAATCTGCTTCAGTCCAGGTTCTTTATCTAAACCTATGGCACCACTACAGGCATTGGCTTTAAGCCCAATATACATATGAGTCTCCAACCATTTGTAAAACAGCTCTTGGAATATTAGGTGAGTAAATAATGCTACTTCTATTATATTTGTCAGATAGTGGGTACATGAAGAATTTGGAAAAAAAGATAGCGAGCTATGGGAAACTTACTAGATAAGACTTTTGAACATAACAACACAAGAATTGTTATCTTCAAATAAAGGCCTCCTCCTCCCCTTCAGCCTTTCCTCTCCATCTCCAATATTGGTGTCTTTACCAATTCTTTGCGTTACTTATTATAAAAATCAGCAGACAGTAAAGTTCCCATAGCCTAAGACCTCATCATCCAGGAAACCAGTCAGTCCAGAATTCTTAATAAAATAGTTTCAAATCCCTGCCTATGAGATATCACATACTACTCTGGGACAAATAAGTAGAGACTGGTGACAAATTTTATCAAAAAACAAGTCCCTATGGAGTCACTGGCTTCAAAGACTAAAATAACATAATGAACACCATCATGTAAAATAAACTCATATGACTTCCTAACAAGCAAATGGTGCCATACCAGGACACCTACATGGAATTTTGAAAAAAAAATATGTCTCTATTTCCAATACCTTCCTATGGGAAACTTACTAGGTAAGACTTTTGAACATAACAACACAAGAATTGTTATCTTCAAATAAAGGCCTCCTCCTCCCCTTCAGCCTTGCCTCTCCATCTCCAAAATTGGTGTCTTTACCAATCTTATGTGTCACTTATTGTAAATAGCAGCAAATACTAAAGTTCCTATAGCCTAGGACCTCATAATGCGGAAATCCAGTCAGTACAGTATTCTTAAAAAAATAGTTTCAAACCCCTGGCTATCAGATATTACATACTACTCTGGTACACAGAAGTAGAGACTGGTGATAAATTTACAAAAACCAAGTCCCTGTGGAGTCACTGGTTTCAAAGACTAAAAAAACACAGTGAAAACCATCGCTAAAATCAAATCAGATGACTTCCTAAGCAGCAAATGGCGCCATACTATGACACCTACACAGAATTTTGAAAAAAGCAGACGTCTTTATTCCCAATACCTTTCAAGGTTATTGGTCTGTGGTATTTCTCCAAAACAAACATGATACCATCTCAGACCACACAATTTTACCTTGAGAGAGAGGAGCAATAACATAAGCATTACATCTCTCTTTATTGCCCTGACCAAATCCAGCTAAAGGGTCCTACCCTAAGTTATTCCACTTCACATGAAGCACCAATATCCAAGGAGGGCCCAGCAACTGAACCAAACAAATCACTTCTGACCAGACATCTCCATTGGAAATTAGATGAACATAATGGAAATGACACAGTGATATGATAGCAATCTCACCATATTACCAATGTAACTATAATGATTTGAGGTACATCTAACTTCAATGTAACAGAATAACATATAAAATATAGTAAAAGAATCTAGATAAAATCTCCATGATTATACACAGCCAATCAAAATCAAATGAGAGTACAACATTAACACGAAATGTGTGCAAGTATAAAACAAAATTGAAAACTATACCAAAAAATCCCAACTTTTTTACAATAAACAGGAAAACACAGAATTAATTCACCCAGAAGTGTATAACCCTTTACAAGCACTTTTTTTTCCCAAAATGTATTGATTCTATAGTACAACACATGATAGCTACGCATTGGAAAATGTACAAGGTCTGGATATCCTAAGTCTACACAATTTATCATCACACAAAAGCTCTCAAAATCTGCTTCAGTCCTGGTTCTTTATCTAAACCTATGGCACCACTACAGGCATTGGCTTTAAGCCCAATATACATATGAGTCTCCAACCATTTGTAAAACAGCTCTTGAAATATTAGGTGAGTAAATAATGCTACTTCTATTATATTTGTCAGATAGTGGGTACATGAAGAATTTGGAAAAAAAGATAGCGAGCTATGAGAAACTTACTTGATAAGACTTTTGAACATAACAACACAAGAATTGTTATCTTCAAATAAAGGCCTCCTCCTCCCCTTCAGCCTTTCCTCTCCATCTCCAAAATTGGTGTCTTTACCAATTCTTTGCGTTACTTATTATAAAAATCAGCAGACAGTAAAGTTCCCATAGCCTAAGACCTCATCATCAAGGAAACCAGTCAGTCCAGAATTCTTTAAAAAATAGTTTCAAATCCCTGCCTATGAGATATCACATACTACTCTGGAACAAATAAGTAGAGACTGGTGGCAAATTTAATCAAAAAACAAGTCCCTATGGAGTCACTGGCTTCAAAGACTAAAATAACATAATGAACACCATCATGTAAAATAAACTCATATGACTTCCTAACAAGCAAATGGTGCCATACCACGACACCTACATGGAATTTTGAAAATAAAAAAAAGTGTCTCTATTCCCAATACCTTCCTATGGGAAACTTACTAGATAAGACTTTTGAACATAACAACACAAGAATTGTTATCTTCAAATAAAGGCCTCCTCCTCCCCTTCAGCCTTGCCTCTCCATCTCCAAAATTGGTGTCTTTACCAATCTTATGTGTCACTTATTGTAAATAGCAGCAAATACTAAAGTTCCTATAGCCTAGGACCTCATAATGCGGAAATCCAGTCAGTACAGTATTCTTAAAAAAATAGTTTCAAACCCCTGGCTATCAGATATTACATACTACTCTGGTACACAGAAGTAGAGACTGGTGATAAATTTACAAAAACCAAGTCCCTGTGGAGTCACTGGTTTCAAAGACTAAAAAAACACAGTGAAAACCATCGCTAAAATCAAATCAGATGACTTCCTAAGCAGCAAATGGCGCCATACTATGACACCTACACAGAATTTTGAAAAAAGCAGACGTCTTTATTCCCAATACCTTTCAAGGTTATTGGTCTGTGGTATTTCTCCAAAACAAACATGATACCATCTCAGACCACACAATTTTACCTTGAGAGAGAGGAGCAATAACATAAGCATTACATCTCCTCGTTACTGCCCTGACCAAATCCAGCTAAAGGGTCCTACCCTAAGTTATTCCACTTCACATGAAGCACCAATATCCAAGGAGGGCCCAGCAACTGAACCAAACAAACCACTTCTGACCAGACATCTCCATTGGAAATTAGATGAACATAATGGAAATGACACAGTGATATGATAGCAATCTCACCATATTACCAATGTAACTATAATAATTTGAGGTACATCTAACTTCAATGTAACAGAATAACATATAAAATATAGTAAAATAATCTAGATAAAATCTCCATGATTATACACAGCCAATCAAAATCAAATGAGAGTACAACATTAACATGAAATGTGTGCAAGTATAAAACAAAATTGAAAACTATACCAAAAAATGTCCAACTTTTTTACAATAAACAGGAAAACACAGAATTAATTCACCCGGGAGTGTATACCCCTTTACTAGTACTTTTTTTTTACAAAATGTATTGATTCTATAGTACAACACATGATAGCTACGCATTGGAAAACGTACAAGGTCTGGATATCCTAAGTCTACACAATTTATCATCACACAAAAGCTCTCAAAATCTGCTTCAGTCCTGGTTCTTTATCTAAACCTATGGCACCACTACAGGCATTGGCTTTAATCCCAATATACATATGAGTCTCCAACCATTTGTAAAACAGCTCTTGGTATATTAGGTGAGTAAATAATGCTACTTCTATTATATTTGTCAGATAGTGGGTACATGAAGAATTTGGAAAAAAAGATAGCGAGCTATGGGAAACTTACTAGATAAGACTTTTGAACATAACAACACAAGAATTGTTATCTTCAAATAAAGGCCTCCTCCTCCCCTTCAGCCTTTCCTCTCCATCTCCAAAATTGGTGACTTTACCAATTCTTTGCATTACTTATTATAAAAATCAGCAGACAGTAAATTTCCCATAGCCTAAGAACTCATCATCCAGGAAACCAGTCAGTCCAGAATTCTTAAAAAAATAGTTTCAAATCCCTGCCTATGAGATATCACATACTACTCTGGGACAAATAAGTAGAGACTGGTGGCAAATTTAATCAAAAAACAAGTCCCTATGGAGTCACTGGCTTCAAAGACTAAAATAACATAATGAACACCATCATGTAAAATAAACTCATATGACTTCCTAACAAGCAAATGGTGCCATACCACGACACCTACATGGAATTTTGAAAATAAAAAAAAGTGTCTCTATTCCCAATACCTTCCTATGGGAAACTTACTAGATAAGACTTTTGAACATAACAACACAAGAATTGTTATCTTCAAATAAAGGCCTCCTCCTCCCCTTCAGCCTTGCCTCTCCATCTCCAAAATTGGTGTCTTTACCAATCTTATGTGTCACTTATTGTAAATAGCAGCAAATACTAAAGTTCCTATAGCCTAGGACCTCATAATCCGGAAATCCAGTCAGTACAGAATTCTTAAAAAAATAGTTTCAAACCCCTGGCTATCAGATATCACATACTACTCTGGTACACAGAAGTAGAGACTGGTGACAAATTTACCAAAACCAAGTCCCTGTGGAGTCACTGGTTTCAAAGACTAAAAAAACACAGTGAACACCATCACTAAAATCAAATCAGATGACTTCCTAACCAGCAAGTGGCGCCATACTATGACACCTACACAGAATTTTGAAAAAAGCAGACCTCTTTATTCCCAATACCTTTCAAGGTTATTGGTCTGTGGTATTTCTCCAAAACAAACATGATACCATCTCAGACCACACAATTTTACCTTTAGAGAGAGGAGCAATAACATAAGCATTACATCTCTCTTTATTGCCCTGACCAAATCCAGCTAAAGGGACCTACCCTAAGTTATTCCACTTCACATGAAGCACCAATATCCAAGGAGGGCCCAGCAACTGAACCAAACAAACCACTTCTGACCAGACATCTCCATTGGAAATTAGATGAACATAATGGAAATGACACAGTGATATGATAGCAATCTCACCATATTACCAATGTAACTATAATGATTTGAGGTACATCTAACTTCAATGTAACAGAATAACATATAAAATATAGTAAAAGAATCTAGATAAAATCTCCATGATTATACACAGCCAATCAAAATCAAATGAGAGTACAACATTAACATGAAATGTGTGCAAGTATAAAACAAAATTGAAAACTATACCTAAAAATCCCAACTTTTTTACAGTAAACAGGAAAACACAGAATTAATTCACCCAGAAGTGTATACCCCTTTACAAGCACTTTTTTTTTACAAAATGTATTGATTCTATAGTACAACACATGATAGCTATGCATTGGAAAACGTACAAGGTCTGGATATCCTAAGTCTACACAATTTATCATCACACAAAAGCTCTCAAAATCTGCTTCAGTCCTGGTTCTTTATCTAAACCTATGGCACCACTACAGGCATTGGCTTTAAGCCCAATATACATATGAGTCTCCAACCATTTGTAAAACAGCTCTTGGTATATTAGGTGAGTAAATAATGCTACTTCTATTATATTTGTCAGATAGTGGGTACATGAAGAATTTGGAAAAAAAGATAGCGAGCTATGGGAAACTTACTAGATAAGACTTTTGAACATAACAACACAAGAATTGTTATCTTCAAATAAAGGCCTCCTCCTCCCCTTCAGCCTTTCCTCTCCATCTCCAAAATTGGTGTCTTTACCAATTCTTTGCGTTACTTATTATAAAAATGAGCAGACAGTAAAGTTCCCATAGCCTAAGACCTCATCATCCAGGAAACCAGTCAGTCCAGAATTCATAAAAAAAATAGCTTCAAATCCCTTCCTATGAGATATCACATACTACTCTGGGACAAATAAGTAGAGACTGGTGGCAAATTTAATCAAAAAACAAGTCCCTATGGAGTCACTGGCTTCAAAGACTAAAATAACATAATGAACACCATCATGTAAAATAAACTCATATGACTTCCTAACAAGCAAATGGTGCCATACCACGACACCTACATGGAATTTTGAAAAAAATATATGTCTCTATTCCCAATACCTTCCTATGGGAAACTTACTAAATAAGACTTTTGAACATAACAACACAAGAATTGTTATCTTCAAATAAAGGCCTCCTCCTCCCCTTCAGCCTTGCCTCTCCATCTCCAAAATTGGTGTCTTTACCAATCTTATGTGTCACTTATTGTAAATAGCAGCAAATACTAAAGTTCCTATAGCCTAGGACCTCATAATCCGGAAATCCAGTCAGTACAGAATTCTTAAAAAAATAGTTTCAAACCCCTGGCTATCAGATATCACATACTACTCTGGTACACAGAAGTAGAGACTGGTGACAAATTTACCAAAAGTAAGTACCTGTGGAGTCACTGGTTTCAAAGACTAAAAAAACACAGTGAACACCATCACTAAAATCAAATCAGATGACTTCCTAACCAGCAAATGGTGCCATACTATGACACCTACACAGAATTTTGAAAAAAGCAGACCTCTTTATGCCCAATACCTTTCAAGGTTATTGGTCTGTGGTATTTCTCCAAAACAAACATGATACCATCTCAGACCACACAATTTTACCTTGAGAGAGAGGAGCAATAACATAAGCATTACATCTCTCTTTATTGTCCTGACCAAATCCAGCTAAAGGGACCTACCCTAAGTTATTCCACTTCACATGAAGCACCAATATCCAAGGAGGGCCCAGCAACTGAACCAAACAAACCACTTCTGACCAGACATCTGCATTGGAAATTAGATGAACATAATGGAAATGACACAGTGATATGATAGCAATCTCACCATATTACCAATGTAACTATAATGATTTGAGGTACATCTAACTTCAATGTAACAGAATAACATATAAAATATAGTAAAAGAATCTAGATAAAATCTCCATGATTATACACAGCCAATCAAAATCAAATGAGAGTACAACATTATCATGAAATGTGTGCAAGTATAAAACAAAATTGAAAACGATACCAAAAAATCCCAACTTTTTTACAGTAAACAGGAAAACACAGAATTAATTCACCCAGAAGTGTATACCCATTTACAAGCACTTTTTTTTTTACAAAATGTATTGATTCTATAGTACAACACATGATAGCTACGCATTGGAAAACGTACAAGGTCTGGATATCCTAAGTCTACACAATTTATCATCACACAAAAGCTCTCAAAATCTGCTTCAGTCATGGTTCTTTATCTAAACCTATGGCACCACTACAGGCATTGGCTTTAAGCCCAATATACATATGAGTCTCCAACCATTTGTAAAACAGCTCTTGGAATATTAGGTGAGTAAATAATGCTACTTCTATTATATTTGTCAGATAGTGGGTACATGAAGAATTTGGAAAAAAAGATAGCGAGCTATGGGAAACTTACTAGATAAGACTTTTGAACATAACAACACAAGAATTGTTATCTTCAAATAAAGGCCTCCTCCTCCCCATCAGCCTTTCCTCTCCATCTCCAAAATTGGTGTCTTTACCAATTCTTTGCGTTACTTATTATAAAAATCAGCAGACAGTAAAGTTCCCATAGCCTAAGACCTCATCATCCAGGAAACCAGTCAGTCCAGAATTCTTAAAAAAATAGTTTAAAATCCCTGCCTATGAGATATCACATACTACTCTGGGACAAATAAGTAGAGTCTGGTGGCAAATTTAATCAAAAAACAAGTCCCTATGGAGTCACTGGCTTCAAAGACTAAAATAACATAATGAACACAATCATGTAAAATAAACTCATATGACTTCCTAACATGCAAATGGTGCCATACCACGACACCTACATGGAATTTTGAAAAAAAAATATGTCTCCATTCCCAATACCTTCCTATGGGAAACTTACTAGATAAGACTTTTGAACATAACAACACAAGAATTGTTATGTTCAAATAAAGGCCTCCTCCTCCCCTTCAGCCTTTCCTCTCCATCTCCAAAATTGGTGTCTTTACCAATCTTTTGTGTCACTTATTGTAAATAGCAGCAAATACTAAAGTTCCTATAGCCTAGGACCTCATAATCCGGAAATCCAGTCAGTACAGAATTCTTAAAAAAATAGTTTCAAACCCCTGGCTATCAGATATCACATACTACTCTGGTACACAGAAGTAGAGACTGGTGAAAAATTTACCAAAACCAAGTCCCTGTGGAGTCACTGGTTTCAAAGACTAAAAAAACACAGTGAACACCATCACTAAAATCAAATCAGGTGACTTCCTAACCAGCAAATGGCGCCATACTATGACACCTACACAGAATTTTGAAAAAAGCAGACCTCTTTATTCCCAATACCTTTAAGGTTATTGGTCTGTGGTATTTCTACAAAACAAACCTGATACCATCTCAGACCACAAAATTTTACCTTGAGAGAGAGGAGCAATAACATAAGCATTACATCTCTCTTTATTGCCCTGATCAAATCCAGCTAAAGGGACCTACCCTAAGTTATTCCACTTCACATGAAGCACCAATATCCAAGGAGGGCCCAGCAACTGAACCAAATAAACCACTTCTGACCAGACATCTGCATTGGAAATTAGATGAACTTAATGGAAATGACACAGTGATATGATAGCAATCTCACCATATTACCAATGTAACTATAATGATTTGAGGTACATCTAACTTCAATGTAACAGAATAACATATAAAATATAGTAAAAGAATCTAGATAAAATCTCCATGATTATACACAGCCAATCAAAATCAAATGAGAGTACAACATTATCATGAAATGTGTGCAAGTATAAAACAAAATTGAAAACGATACCAAAAAATCCCAACTTTTTTACAGTAAACAGGAAAACACAGAATTAATTCACCCAGAAGTGTATACCCCTTTACAAGCACTTTTTTTTTTACAAAATGTATTGATTCTATAGTACAACAAATGATAGCTACGCATTGGAAAACGTACAAGGTTTGGATATCCTAAGTCTACACAATTTATCATCACACAAAAGCTCTCAAAATCTGCTTCAGTCCTTGTTCTTTATCTAAACCTATGGCACCACTACAGGCATTGGCTTTAAGCCCAATATACATATGAGTCTCCAACCATTTGTAAAACAGCTCTTGGTATATTAGGTGAGTAAATAATGCTACTTCTATTATATTTGTCAGATAGTGGGTACATGAAGAATTTGGAAAAAAAGATAGCGAGCTATGGGAAACTTACTAGATAAGACTTTTGAACATAACAACACAAGAATTGTTATCTTCAAATAAAGGCCTCCTCCTCCCCTTCAGCCTTTCCTCTCCATCTCCAAAATTGGTGTCTTTACCAATTATTTGCGTTACTTATTATAAAAATCAGCAGACAGTAAAGTTCCCATAGCCTAAGACCTCATCATCCAGGAAACCAGTCAGTCCAGAATTCTTAAAAAAATAGTTTCAAATCCCTGCCTATGAGATATCACATACTACTCTGGGACAAATAAGTAGAGACTGGTGGCAAATTTAATCAAAAAACAAGTCCCTATGGAGTCACTGGCTTCAAAGACTAAAATAACATAATGAACACAATCATGTAAAATAAACTCATATGACTTCCTAACAAGCAAATGGTGCCATACCATGACACCTACATGGAATTTTGAAAAAAAAATATGTCTCCATTCCCAATACCTTCCTATGGGAAACTTACTAGATAAGACTTTTGAACATAACAACACAAGAATTGTTATGTTCAAATAAAGGCCTCCTCCTCCCCTTCAGCCTTGCCTCTCCATCTCCAAAATTGGTGTATTTACCAATCTTTTGTGTCACTTATTGTAAATAGCAGCAAATACTAAAGTTCCTATAGCCTAGGACCTCATAATCCGGAAATCCAGTCAGTACAGAATTCTTAAAAAAATAGTTTCAAACCCCTGGCTATCAGATATCACAATACTACTCTGGTACACAGAAGTAGAGACTGGTGACAAATTTACCAAAACCAAGTCCCTGTGGAGTCACTGGTTTCAAAGACTAAAAAAATACAGTGAACACCATCACTAAAATCAAATCAGATGACTTCCTAACCAGCAAATGGTGCCATACTATGACACCTGCACAGAATTTTGAAAAAAGCACACCTCTTTATTCCCAATACCTTTCAAGGTTAATGGTCTGTAGTATTTCTCCAAAACAAACATGATACCATCTCAGACCACACAATTTTACCTTGAGAGAGAGGAGCAATAACATAAGCATTACATCTCTCTTTATTGCCCTGATCAAATCCAGCTAAAGGGACCTACCCTAAGTTATTCCACTTCACATGAAGCACCAATATCCAAGGAGGGCCCAGCAACTGAACCAAACAAACCACTTCTGACCAGACATCTGCATTGGAAATTAGATGAACATAATGGAAATGACACAGTGATATGATAGCAATCTCACCATATTACCAATGTAACTATAATGATTTGAGGTACATCTAACTTCAATGTAACAGAATAACATATAAAATATAGTAAAAGAATCTAGATAAAATCTCCATGATTATACACAGCCAATCAAAATCAAATGAGAGTACAACATTATCATGAAATGTGTGCAAGTATAAAATAAAATTGAAAACGATACCAAAAAATCCCAACTTTTTTACAGTAAACAGGAAAACACAGAATTAATTCACCCAGAAGTGTATACCCATTTACAAGCACTTTTTTTTTTACAAAATGTATTGATTCTATAGTACAACACATGATAGCTACGCATTGGAAAACGTACAAGGTCTGGATATCCTAAGTCTACACAATTTATCATCACACAAAAGCTCTCAAAATCTGCTTCAGTCATGGTTCTTTATCTAAACCTATGGCACCACTACAGGCATTGGCTTTAAGCCCAATATACATATGAGTCTCCAACCATTTGTAAAACAGCTCTTGGAATATTAGGTGAGTAAATAATGCTACTTCTATTATATTTGTCAGATAGTGGGTACATGAAGAATTTGGAAAAAAAGATAGCGAGCTATGGGAAACTTACTAGATAAGACTTTTGAACATAACAACACAAGAATTGTTATCTTCAAATAAAGGCCTCCTCCTCCCCTTCAGCCTTTCCTCTCCATCTCCAAAATTGGTGTCTTTACCAATTCTTTGCGTTACTTATTATAAAAATCAGCAGATAGTAAAGTTCCCATAGCCTAAGACCTCATCATCCAGGAAACCAGTCAGTCCAGAATTCTTAAAAAAATAGTTTCAAATCCCTGCCTATGAGATATCACTTACTACTCTGGGACAAATAAGTAGAGACTGGTGGCAAATTTAATCAAAAAACAAGTCCCTATGGAGTCTCTGGCTTCAAAGACTAAAATAACATAATGAACACCATCATGTAAAATAAACTCATATGACTTCCTAACAAGCAAATGGTGCCATACCACGACACCTATATGGAATTTTGAAAAAAAAATATGTCTCTATTCCCAATACCTTCCTATGGGAAACTTACTAGATAAGACTTTTGAACATAACAACACAAGAATTGTTATCTTCAAATAAAGGCCTCCTCCTCCCCTTCAGCCTTGCCTCTCCATCTCCAAAATTGGTGTCCTTACCAATCTTATGTGTCACTTATTGTAAATAGCAGCAAATACTAAAGTTCCTATAGCCTAGGACCTCATAATCCGGAAATCCAGTCAGTACAGAATTCTTAAAAAAAATAGTTTCAAACCCCTGGCTATCAGATATCACATACTACTCTGGTACACAGAAGTAGAGACTGGTGACAAATTTACCAAAACCAAGTCCCTGTGGAGTCACTGGTTTCAAAGACTAAAAAAACACAGTGAACACCATCACTAAAATCAAATCAGATGACTTCCTAACCAGCAAATGGCGCCATACTATGACACCTACACAGAATTTTGAATAAAGCTGACCTCTTTATTCCCAATACCTTTAAGGTTATTGGTCTGTGGTATTTCTACAAAACAAACATGATACCATCTCAGACCACACAATTTTACCTTGAGAGAGAGGAGCAATAACATAAGCATTACATCTCTCTTTATTGCCCTGATCAAATCCAGCTAAAGGGACCTACCCTAAGTTATTCCACTTCACATGAAGCACCAATATCCAAGGAGGGCCCAGCAACTGAACCAAACAAACCACTTCTGACCAGACATCTCCATTGGAAATTAGATAAACATAATGGAAATGACACAGTGATATGATAGCAATCTCACCATATTACCAATGTAACTATAATGATTTGAGGTACATCTAACTTCAATGTAACAGAATAACATATAAAATATAGTAAAATAATCTAGATTAAATCTCCATGATTATACACAGCCAATCAAAATCAAATGAGAGTACAACATTAACATGAAATGTGTGCAAGTATAAAACAAAATTGAAAACAATACCAAAAAATCCCAACTTTTTTACAGTAAACAGGAAAACACAGAATTAATTCACCCAGAAGTGTATACCCATTTACAAGCACTTTTTTTTTTACAAAATGTATTGATTCTATAGTACAACACATGATAGCTACGCATTGGAAAACGTACAAGGTCTGGATATCCTAAGTCTACACAATTTATCATCACACAAAAGCTCTCAAAATCTGCTTCAGTCATGGTTCTTTATCTAAACCTATGGCACCACTACAGGCATTGGCTTTAAGCCCAATATACATATGAGTCTCCAACCATTTGTAAAACAGCTCTTGGAATATTAGGTGAGTAAATAATGCTACTTCTATTATATTTGTCAGATAGTGGGTACATGAAGAATTTGGAAAAAAAGATAGCGAGCTATGGGAAACTTACTAGATAAGACTTTTGAACATAACAACACAAGAATTGTTATCTTCAAATAAAGGCCTCCTCCTCCCCATCAGCCTTTCCTCTCCATCTCAAAAATTGGTGTCTTTACCAATTCTTTGCGTTACTTATTATAAAAATCAGCAGACAGTAAAGTTCCCATAGCCTAAGACCTCATCATCCAGGAAACCAGTCAGTCCAGAATTCTTAAAAAAATAGTTTCAAATCCCTGCCTATGAGATATCACATACTACTCTGGGACAAATAAGTAGAGACTGGTGGCAAATTTAATCAAAAAACAAGTCCCTATGGAGTCACTGGCTTCAAAGACTAAAATAACATAATGAACACAATCATGTAAAATAAACTTATATGACTTCCTAACAAGCAAATGGTGCCATACCATGACACCTACATGGAATTTTGAAAAAAAAAATATGTCTCCATTCCCAATACCTTCCTATGGGAAACTTACTAGATAAGACTTTTGAACATAACAACACAAGAATTGTTATGTTCAAATAAAGGCCTCCTCCTCCCCTTCAGCCTTTCCTCTCCATCTCCAAAATTGGTGTCTTTACCAATCTTTTGTGTCACTTATTGTAAATAGCAGCAAATACTAAAGTTCCTATAGCCTAGGACCTCATAATCCGGAAATCCAGTCAGTACAGAATTCTTAAAAAAATAGTTTCAAACCCCTGGCTATCAGATATCACATACTACTCTGGTACACAGAAGTAGAGACTGGTGACAAATTTACCAAAACCAAGTCCCTGTGGAGTCACTGGTTTCAAAGACTAAAAAAACACAGTGAACACCATCACTAAAATCAAATCAGGTGACTTCCTAAGCAGCAAATGGCGCCATACTATGACACCTACACAGAATTTTGAAAAAAGCAGACCTCTTTATTCCCAATACCTTTAAGGTTATTGGTCTGTGGTATTTCTACAAAACAAACCTGATACCATCTCAGACCACACAATTTTACCTTGAGAGAGAGGAACAATAACATAAGCATTACATCTCTCTTTATTGCCCTGATCAAATCCAGCTAAAGGGACCTACCCTAAGTTATTCCACTTCACATGAAGCACCAATATCCAAGGAGGGCCCAGCAACTGAACCAAACAAACCACGTCTGACCAGACATCTCCATTGGAAATTAGATGAACATAATGGAAATGACACAGTGATATGATAGCAATCTCACCATATTACCAATGTAACTATAATGATTTGAGGTACATCTAACTTCAATGTAACAGAATAACATATAAAATATAGTAAAATAATCTAGATTAAATCTCCATGATTATACACAGCCAATCAAAATCAAATGAGAGTACAACATTAACATGAAATGTGTGCAAGTATAAAACAAAATTGAAAACAATACCAAAAAATCCCAACTTTTTTACAGTAAACAGGAAAACACAGAATTAATTCACCCAGAAGTGTATACCCATTTACAAGCACTTTTTTTTTTACAAAATGTATTGATTCTATAGTACAACACATGATAGCTACGCATTGGAAAACGTACAAGGTCTGGATATCCTAAGTCTACACAATTTATCATCACACAAAAGCTCTCAAAATCTGCTTCAGTCATGGTTCTTTATCTAAACCTATGGCACCACTACAGGCATTGGCTTTAAGCCCAATATACATATGAGTCTCCAACCATTTGTAAAACAGCTCTTGGAATATTAGGTGAGTAAATAATGCTACTTCTATTATATTTGTCAGATAGTGGGTACATGAAGAATTTGGAAAAAAAGATAGCGAGCTATGGGAAACTTACTAGATAAGACTTTTGAACATAACAACACAAGAATTGTTATCTTCAAATAAAGGCCTCCTCCTCCCCATCAGCCTTTCCTCTCCATCTCAAAAATTGGTGTCTTTACCAATTCTTTGCGTTACTTATTATAAAAATCAGCAGACAGTAAAGTTCCCATAGCCTAAGACCTCATCATCCAGGAAACCAGTCAGTCCAGAATTCTTAAAAAAATAGTTTCAAATCCCTGCCTATGAGATATCACATACTACTCTGGGACAAATAAGTAGAGACTGGTGGCAAATTGAATCAAAAAACAAGTCCCTATGGAGTCACTGGCTTCAAAGACTAAAATAACATAATGAACACAATCATGTAAAATAAACTCATATGACTTCCTAACAAGCAAATGGTGCCATACCATGACACCTACATGGAATTTTGAAAAAAAAATATGTCTCCATTCCCAATACCTTCCTATGGGAAACTTACTAGATAAGACTTTTGAACATAACAACACAAGAATTGTTATCTTCAAATAAAGGCCTCCTCCTCCCCTTCAGCCTTTCCTCTCCATCTCCAAAATTGGTGTCTTTACCAATCTTTTGTGTCACTTATTGTAAATAGCAGCAAATACTAAAGTTCCTATAGCCTAGGACCTCATAATCCGGAAATCCAGTCAGTACAGAATTCTTAAAAAAATAGTTTCAAACCCCTGGCTATCAGATATCACAATACTACTCTGGTACACAGAAGTAGAGACTGGTGACAAATTTACCAAAACCAAGTCCCTGTGGAGTCACTGGTTTCAAAGACTAAAAAAACACAGTGAACACCATCACTAAAATCAAATCAGATGACTTCCTAACCAGCAAATGGCGCCCTACTATGACACCTACACAGAATTTTGAATAAAGCAGACCTCTTTATTCCCAATACCTTTAAGGTTATTGGTCTGTGGTATTTCTACAAAACAAACATGATACCATCTCAGACCACACAATTTTACCTTGAGAGAGAGGAGCAATAACATAAGCATTACATCTCTCTTTATTGCCCTGATCAAATCCAGCTAAAGGGACCTACCCTAAGTTATTCCACTTCACATGAAGCACCAATATCCAAGGAGGGCCCAGCAACTGAACCAAACAAACCACGTCTGACCAGACATCTCCATTGGAAATTAGATGAACATAATGGAAATGACACAGTGATATGATAGCAATCTCACCATATTACCAATGTAACTATAATGATTTGAGGTACATCTAACTTCAATGTAACAGAATAACATATAAAATATAGTAAAATAATCTAGATTAAATCTCCATGATTATACACAGCCAATCAAAATCAAATGAGAGTACAACATTAACATGAAATGTGTGCAAGTATAAAACAAAATTGAAAACAATACCAAAAAATCCCAACTTTTTTACAGTAAACAGGAAAACACAGAATTAATTCACCCAGAAGTGTATACCCATTTACAAGCACTTTTTTTTTTACAAAATGTATTGATTCTATAGTACAACACATGATAGCTACGCATTGGAAAACGTACAAGGTCTGGATATCCTAAGTCTACACAATTTATCATCACACAAAAGCTCTCAAAATCTGCTTCAGTCATGGTTCTTTATCTAAACCTATGGCACCACTACAGGCATTGGCTTTAAGCCCAATATACATATGAGTCTCCAACCATTTGTAAAACAGCTCTTGGAATATTAGGTGAGTAAATAATGCTACTTCTATTATATTTGTCAGATAGTGGGTACATGAAGAATTTGGAAAAAAAGATAGCGAGCTATGGGAAACTTACTAGATAAGACTTTTGAACATAACAACACAAGAATTGTTATCTTCAAATAAAGGCCTCCTCCCCATCAGCCTTTCCTCTCCATCTCAAAAATTGGTGTCTTTACCAATTCTTTGCGTTACTTATTATAAAAATCAGCAGACAGTAAAGTTCCCATAGCCTAAGACCTCATCATCCAGGAAACCAGTCAGTCCAGAATTCTTAAAAAAATAGTTTCAAATCCCTGCCTATGAGATATCACATACTACTCTGGGACAAATAAGTAGAGACTGGTGGCAAATTGAATCAAAAAACAAGTCCCTATGGAGTCACTGGCTTCAAAGACTAAAATAACATAATGAACACAATCATGTAAAATAAACTCATATGACTTCCTAACAAGCAAATGGTGCCATACCATGACACCTACATGGAATTTTGAAAAAAAAAATATGTCTCCATTCCCAATACCTTCCTATGGGAAACTTACTAGATAAGATTTTTGAACATAACAACACAAGAATTGTTATGTTCAAATAAAGGCCTCCTCCTCCCCTTCAGCCTTTCCTCTCCATCTCCAAAATTGGTGTCTTTACCAATCTTTTGTGTCACTTATTGTAAATAGCAGCAAATACTAAAGTTCCTATAGCCTAGGACCTCATAATCCGGAAATCCAGTCAGTACAGAATTCTTAAAAAAATAGTTTCAAACCCCTGGCTATCAGATATCACATACTACTCTGGTACACAGAAGTAGAGACTGGTGACAAATTTACCAAAACCAAGTCCCTGTGGAGTCACTGGTTTCAAAGACTAAAAAAACACAGTGAACACCATCACTAAAATCAAATCAGGTGACTTCCTAACCAGCAAATGGCGCCATACTATGACACCTACACAGAATTTTGAAAAAAGCAGACCTCTTTATTCCCAATACCTTTAAGGTTATTGGTCTGTGGTATTTCTACAAAACAAACCTGATACCATCTCAGACCACACAATTTTACCTTGAGAGAGAGGAGCAATAACATAAGCATTACATCTCTCTTTATTGCCCTGATCAAATCCAGCTAAAGGGACCTACCCTAAGTTATTCCACTTCACATGAAGCACCAATATCCAAGGAGGGCCCAGCAACTGAACCAAACAAACCACTTCTGACCAGACATCTGCATTGGAAATTAGATGAACATAATGGAAATGACACAGTGATATGATAGCAATCTCACCATATTACCAATGTAACTATAATGATTTGAGGTACATCTAACTTCAATGTAACAGAATAACATATAAAATATAGTAAAAGAATCTAGATAAAATCTCCATGATTATACACAGCCAATCAAAATCAAATGAGAGTACAACATTATCATGAAATGTGTGCAAGTATAAAACAAAATTGAAAACGATACCAAAAAATCCCAACTTTTTTACAGTAAACAGGAAAACACAGAATTAATTCACCCAGAAGTGTATACCCCTTTACAAGCACTTTTTTTTTTACAAAATGTATTGATTCTATAGTACAACACATGATAGCTACGCATTGGAAAACATACAAGGTCTGGATATCCTAAGTCTACACAATTTATCATCACACAAAAGCTCTCAAAATCTGCTTCAGTCCTGGTTCTTTATCTAAACCTATGGCACCACTACAGGCATTGGCTTTAAGCCCAATATACATATGAGTCTCCAACCATTTGTAAAACAGCTCTTGGTATATTAGGTGAGTAAATAATGCTACTTCTATTATATTTGTCAGATAGTGGGTACATGAAGAATTTGGAAAAAAAGATAGCGAGCTATGGGAAACTTACTAGATAAGACTTTTGAACATAACAACACAAGAATTGTTATCTTCAAATAAAGGCCTCCTCCTCCCCTTCAGCCTTTCCTCTCCATCTCCAAAATTGGTGTCTTTACCAATTATTTGCGTTACTTATTATAAAAATCAGCAGACAGTAAAGTTCCCATAGCCTAAGACCTCATCATCCAGGAAACCAGTCAGTCCAGAATTCTTAAAAAAATAGTTTCAAATCCCTGCCTATGAGATATCACATACTACTCTGGGACAAATAAGTAGAGACTGGTGGCAAATTTAATCAAAAAACAAGTCCCTATGGAGTCACTGGCTTCAAAGACTAAAATAACATAATGAACACAATCATGTAAAATAAACTCATATGACTTCCTAACAAGCAAATGGTGCCATACCATGACACCTACATGGAATTTTGAAAAAAAAGTATGTCTCCATTCCCAATACCTTCCTATGGGAAACTTACTAGATAAGACTTTTGAACATAACAACACAAGAATTGTTATGTTCAAATAAAGGCCTCCTCCTCCCCTTCAGCCTTTCCTCTCCATCTCCAAAATTGGTGTCTTTACCAATCTTTTGTGTCACTTATTGTAAATAGCAGCAAATACTAAAGTTCCTATAGCCTAGGACCTCATAATGCGGAAATCCAGTCAGTACAGAATTCTTAAAAAAATAGTTTCAAACCCCTGGCTATCAGATATCACATACTACTCTGGTACACAGAAGTAGAGACTGGTGACAAATTTACCAAAACCAAGTCCCTGTGGAGTCACTGGTTTCAAAGACTAAAAAAACACAGTGAACACCATCACTAAAATCAAATCAGGTGACTTCCTAACCAGCAAATGGCGCCATACTATGACACCTACACATAATTTTGAAAAAAGCAGACCTCTTTATTCCCAATACCTTTAAGGTTATTGGTCTGTGGTATTTCTACAAAACAAACATGATACCATCTCAGACCACACAATTTTACCTTGAGAGAGAGGAGCAATAACATAAGCATTACATCTCTCTTTATTGCCCTGATCAAATCCAGCTAAAGGGACCTACCCTAAGTTATTCCACTTCACATGAAGCACCAATATCCAAGGAGGGCCCAGCAACTGAACCAAACAAACCACTTCTGACCAGACATCTGCATTGGAAATTAGATGAACATAATGGAAATGACACAGTGATATGATAGCAATCTCACCATATTACCAATGTAACTATAATGATTTGAGGTACATCTAACTTCAATGTAACAGAATAACATATAAAATATAGTAAAAGAATCTAGATAAAATCTCCATGATTATACACAGCCAATCAAAATCAAATGAGAGTACAACATTATCATGAAATGTGTGCAAGTATAAAACAAAATTGAAAACGATACCAAAAAATCCCAACTTTTTTACAGTAAACAGGAAAACACAGAATTAATTCACCCAGAAGTGTATACCCCTTTACAAGCACTTTTTTTTTTTTTACAAAATGTATTGATTCTATAGTACAACACATGATAGCTACGCATTGGAAAACGTACAAGGTCTGGATATCCTAAGTCTACACAATTTATCATCACACAAAAGCTCTCAAAATCTGCTTCAGTCCTGGTTCTTTATCTAAACCTATGGCACCACTACAGGCATTGGCTTTAAGCCCAATATACATATGAGTCTCCAACCATTTGTAAAACAGCTCTTGGTATATTAGGTGAGTAAATAATGCTACTTCTATTATATTTGTCAGATAGTGGGTACATGAAGAATTTGGAAAAAAAGATAGCGAGCTATGGGAAACTTACTAGATAAGACTTTTGAACATAACAACACAAGAATTGTTATCTTCAAATAAAGGCCTCCTCCTCCCCTTCAGCCTTTCCTCTCCATCTCCAAAATTGGTGTCTTTACTAATTCTTTGCGTTACATATTATAAAAATCAGCAGACAGTAAAGTTCCCATAGACTAAGACCTCATTATCCAGGAAACCAGTCAGTCCAGAATTCTTAAAAAAATTGTTTCAAATCCCTGCCTATGAGATATCACATACTACTCTGGGACAAATTAGTAGAGACTGGTGGCAAATTTAATCAAAAATCAAGTCCCTATGGAGTCACTGGCTTCAAAAACTAAAATAACATAATGAACACCATCATGTAAAATAAACTCATATGACTTCCTAACAAGCAAATGGTGCCATACCATGACACCTACATGGAATTTTGAAAAAAAAATATGTCTCCATTCCCAATACCTTCCTATGGGAAACTTACTAGATAAGACTTTTGAACATAACAACACAAGAATTGTTGTGTTCAAATAAAGGCCTCCTCCTCCCCTTCAGCCTTTCCTCTCCATCTCCAAAATTGGTGTCTTTACCAATCTTTTGTGTCACTTATTGTAAATAGCAGCAAATACTAAAGTTCCTATAGCCTAGGACCTCCTAATCCGGAAATCCAGTCAGTACAGAATTCTTAAAAAAATAGTTTCAAACCCCTGGCTATCAGAAATCACATACTACTCTGGTACACAGAAGTAGAGACTGGCGACAAATTTACCAAAACCAAGTCCCTGTGGAGTCACTGGTTTCAAAGACTAAAAAAACACAGTGAACACCATCACTAAAATCAAATCAGATGACTTCCTAACCAGCAAATGGTGCCATACTATGACACCTACACAGAATTTTGAAAAAAGCAGACCTCTTTATTCCCAATACCTTTCAAGGTTATTGGTCTGTGGTATTTCTCCAAAACAAACATGATACCATCTCAGACCACACAATTTTACCTTGAGAGAGAGGAACAATAACATAAGCATTACATCTCCTCTTTACTGCCCTGACCAAATCCAGCTAAAGGGACCTACCCTAAGTAATTCCACTTCACATGAAGCACCAATATCCAAGGAGGGCCCAGCAACTGAACCAAACAAACCACTTCTGACCAGACATCTCCATTGGAAATTAGATGAACATAATGGAAATGACACAGTGATATGATAGCAATCTCACCATATTACCAATGTAACTATAATGATTTGAGGTACATCTAACTTCAATGTAACAGAATAACATATAAAATATAGTAAAAGAATCTAGATAAAATCTCCATGATTATACACAGCCAATCAAAATCAAATGAGAGTACAACATTAACATGAAATGTGTGCAAGTATAAAACAAAATTGAAAACTATACCAAAAAATCCCAACTTTTTTACAGTAAACAGGAAAACACAGAATTAATTCACCCAGAAGTGTATACCCCTTTACAAGCACTTTTTTTTACAAAATGTATTGATTCTATAGTACAACACATGATAGCTACGCATTGGAAAACGTACAAGGTCTGGATATCCTAAGTCTACACAATTTATCATCACACAAAAGCTCTCAAAATCTGCTTCAGTCCTGGTTCTTTATCTAAACCTATGGCACCACTACAGGCATTGGCTTTAAGCCCAATATACATATGAGTCTCCAACCATTTGTAAAACAGCTCTTGGTATATTAGGTGAGTAAATAATGCTACTTCTATTATATTTGTCAGATAGTGGGTACATGAAGAATTTGGAAAAAAAGATAGCGAGCTATGGGAAACTTACTAGATAAGACTTTTGAACATAACAACACAAGAATTGTTATCTTCAAATAAAGGCCTCCTCCTCCCCTTCAGCCTTTCCTCTCCATCTCCAAAATTGGTGTCTTTACCAATTCTTTGCGTTAGTTATTATAAAAATCAGCAGACAGTAAAGTTCCCATAGCCTAAGACCTCACCATCCAGGAAACCAGTCAGTCCAGAATTCTTAAAAAAATAGTTTCAAATCCCTGCCTATGAGATATCACATACTACTCTGGGACAAATAAGTAGAGACTGGTGGCAAATTTAATCAAAAAACAAGTCCCTATGGAGTCACTGGCTTCAAAGACTAAAATAACATAATGAACACAATCATGTAAAATAAACTCATATGACTTCCTAACAAGCAAATGGTGCCATACCATGACACCTACATGGAATTTTGAAAAAAAAATATGTCTCCATTCCCAATACCTTCCTATGGGAAACTTACTAGATAAGACTTTTGAACATAACAACACAAGAATTGTTATCTTCAAATAAAGGCCTCCTCCTCCCCTTCAGCCTTTCCTCTCCATCTCCAAAATTGGTGTCTTTACCAATCTTTTGTGTCACTTATTGTAAATAGCAGCAAATACTAAAGTTCCTATAGCCTAGGACCTCATAATCCGGAAATCCAGTCAGTACAGAATTCTTAAAAAAATAGTTTCAAACCCCTGGCTATCAGATATCACAATACTACTCTGGTACACAGAAGTAGAGACTGGTGACAAATTTACCAAAACCAAGTCCCTGTGGAGTCACTGGTTTCAAAGACTAAAAAAACACAGTGAACACCATCACTAAAATCAAATCAGATGACTTCCTAACCAGCAAATGGCGCCCTACTATGACACCTACACAGAATTTTGAATAAAGCAGACCTCTTTATTCCCAATACCTTTAAGGTTATTGGTCTGTGGTATTTCTACAAAACAAACATGATACCATCTCAGACCACACAATTTTACCTTGAGAGAGAGGAGCAATAACATAAGCATTACATCACTCTTTATTGCCCTGATCAAATCCAGCTAAAGGGACCTACCCTAAGTTATTCCACTTCACATGAAGCACCAATATCCAAGGAGGGCCCAGCAACTGAACCAAACAAACCACTTCTGACCAGACATCTCCATTGGAAATTAGATGAACATAATGGAAATGACACAGTGATATGATAGCAATCTCACCATATTACCAATGTAACTATAATGATTTGAGGTACATCTAACTTCAATGTAACAGAATAACATATAAAATATAGTAAAATAATCTAGATTAAATCTCCATGATTATACACAGCCAATCAAAATCAAATGAGAGTACAACATTAACATGAAATGTGTGCAAGTATAAAACAAAATTGAAAACAATACCAAAAAATCCCAACTTTTTTACAGTAAACAGGAAAACACAGAATTAATTCTCCCAGAAGTGTATACCCCTTTACAAGCACTTTTTTTTTTACAAAATGTATTGATTCTATAGTACAACACATGATAGCTATGCATTGGAAAACGTACAAGGTCTGGATATCCTAAGTCTACACAATTTATCATTACACAAAAGCTCTCAAAATCTGCTTCAGTCCTGGTTCTTTATCTAAACCTATGGCACCACTACAGGCATTGGCTTTAAGCCCAATATACATATGAGTCTCCAACCATTTGTAAAACAGCTCTTGGTATATTAGGTGAGTAAATAATGCTACTTCTATTATATTTGTCAGATAGTGGGTACATGAAGAATTTGGAAAAAAAGATAGCGAGCTATGGGAAACTTACTAGATAAGACTTTTGAACATAACAACACAAGAATTGTTATCTTCAAATAAAGGCCTCCTCCTCCCCTTCAGCCTTTCCTCTCCATCTCCAAAATTGGTGTCTTTACCAATTCTTTGCGTTAGTTATTATAAAAATCAGCAGACAGTAAAGTTCCCATAGCCTAAGACCTCACCATCCAGGAAACCAGTCAGTCCAGAATTCTTAAAAAAATAGTTTCAAATCCCTGCCTATGAGATATCACATACTACTCTGGGACAAATAAGTAGAGACTGGTGGCAAATTTAATCAAAAAACAAGTCCCTATGGAGTCACTGGCTTCAAAGACTAAAATAACATAATGAACACAATCATGTAAAATAAACTCATATGACTTCCTAACAAGCAAATGGTGCCATACCATGACACCTACATGGAATTTTGAAAAAAAAATATGTCTCCATTCCCAATACCTTCCTATGGGAAACTTACTAGATAAGACTTTTGAACATAACAACACAAGAATTGTTATCTTCAAATAAAGGCCTCCTCCTCCCCTTCAGCCTTTCCTCTCCATCTCCAAAATTGGTGTCTTTACCAATCTTTTGTGTCACTTATTGTAAATAGCAGCAAATACTAAAGTTCCTATAGCCTAGGACCTCATAATCCGGAAATCCAGTCAGTACAGAATTCTTAAAAAAATAGTTTCAAACCCCTGGCTATCAGATATCACAATACTACTCTGGTACACAGAAGTAGAGACTGGTGACAAATTTACCAAAACCAAGTCCCTGTGGAGTCACTGGTTTCAAAGACTAAAAAAACACAGTGAACACCATCACTAAAATCAAATCAGATGACTTCCTAACCAGCAAATGGCGCCCTACTATGACACCTACACAGAATTTTGAATAAAGCAGACCTCTTTATTCCCAATACCTTTAAGGTTATTGGTCTGTGGTATTTCTACAAAACAAACATGATACCATCTCAGACCACACAATTTTACCTTGAGAGAGAGGAGCAATAACATAAGCATTACATCACTCTTTATTGCCCTGATCAAATCCAGCTAAAGGGACCTACCCTAAGTTATTCCACTTCACATGAAGCACCAATATCCAAGGAGGGCCCAGCAACTGAACCAAACAAACCACTTCTGACCAGACATCTCCATTGGAAATTAGATGAACATAATGGAAATGACACAGTGATATGATAGCAATCTCACCATATTACCAATGTAACTATAATGATTTGAGGTACATCTAACTTCAATGTAACAGAATAACATATAAAATATAGTAAAATAATCTAGATTAAATCTCCATGATTATACACAGCCAATCAAAATCAAATGAGAGTACAACATTAACATGAAATGTGTGCAAGTATAAAACAAAATTGAAAACAATACCAAAAAATCCCAACTTTTTTACAGTAAACAGGAAAACACAGAATTAATTCTCCCAGAAGTGTATACCCCTTTACAAGCACTTTTTTTTTTACAAAATGTATTGATTCTATAGTACAACACATGATAGCTATGCATTGGAAAACGTACAAGGTCTGGATATCCTAAGTCTACACAATTTATCATTACACAAAAGCTCTCAAAATCTGCTTCAGTCCTGGTTCTTTATCTAAACCTATGGCACCACTACAGGCATTGGCTTTAAGCCCAATATACATATGAGTCTCCAACCATTTGTAAAACAGCTCTTGGAATATTAGGTGAGTAAATAATGCTACTTCTATTATATTTGTCAGATAGTGGGTACATGAAGAATTTGGAAAAAAAGATAGCGAGCTATGGGAAACTTACTAGATAAGACTTTTGAACATAACAACACAAGAATTGTTATCTTCAAATAAAGGCCTCCTCCTCCCCTTCAGCCTTTCCTCTCCATCTCCAAAATTGGTGTCTTTACCAATTCTTTGCGTTACTTATTATAAAAATCAGCAGACAGTAAAGTTCCCATAGCCTAAGACCTCATCATCCAGGAAACCAGTCAGTCCAGAATTCTTAAAAAAAATAGTTTCAAATCCCTGCCTATGAGATATCACATACTACTCTGGGACAAATAAGTAGAGACTGGTGGCAAATTTAATAAAAAAACAAGTCCCTATGGAGTCACTGGCTTCAAAGACTAAAATAACATAATGAACACCATCATGTAAAATAAACTCATATGACTTCCTAACAAGCAAATGGTGCCATACCATGACACCTACATGGAATTTTGAAAAAAAAGTATGTCTCCATTCCCAATACCTTCCTATGGGAAACTTACTAGATAAGACTTTTGAACATAACAACACAAGAATTGTTATGTTCAAATAAAGGCCTCCTCCTCCCCTTCAGCCTTTCCTCTCCATCTCCAAAATTGGTGTCTTTACCAATCTTTTGTGTCACTTATTGTAAATAGCAGCAAATACTAAAGTTCCTATAGCCTAGGACCTCATAATGCGGAAATCCAGTCAGTACAGAATTCTTAAAAAAATAGTTTCAAACCCCTGGCTATCAGATATCACATACTACTCTGGTACACAGAAGTAGAGACTGGTGACAAATTTACCAAAACCAAGTCCCTGTGGAGTCACTGGTTTCAAAGACTAAAAAAACACAGTGAACACCATCACTAAAATCAAATCAGGTGACTTCCTAACCAGCAAATGGCGCCATACTATGACACCTACACAGAATTTTGAAAAAAGCAGACCTCTTTATTCCCAATACCTTTAAGGTTATTGGTCTGTGGTATTTCTACAAAACAAACCTGATACCATCTCAGACCACACAATTTTACCTTGAGAGAGAGGAGCAATAACATAAGCATTACATCTCTCTTTATTGCCCTGATCAAATCCAGCTAAAGGGACCTACCCTAAGTTATTCCACTTCACATGAAGCACCAATATCCAAGGAGGGCCCAGCAACTGAACCAAACAAACCACTTCTGACCAGACATCTGCATTGGAAATTAGATGAACATAATGGAAATGACACAGTGATATGATAGCAATCTCACCATATTACCAATGTAACTATAATGATTTGAGGTACATCTAACTTCAATGTAACAGAATAACATATAAAATATAGTAAAATAATCTAGATAAAATCTCCATGATTATACACAGCCAATCAAAATCAAATGAGAGTACAACATTATCATGAAATGTGTGCAAGTATAAAACAAAATTGAAAACGATACCAAAAAATCCCAACTTTTTTACAGTAAACAGGAAAACACAGAATTAATTCACCCAGAAGTGTATACCCCTTTACAAGCACTTTTTTTTTTACAAAATGTATTGATTCTATAGTACAACACATGATAGCTACGCATTGGAAAACGTACAAGGTCTGGATATCCTAAGTCTACACAATTTATCATCACACAAAAGCTCTCAAAATCTGCTTCAGTCCTGGTTCTTTATCTAAACCTATGGCACCACTACAGGCATTGGCTTTAAGCCCAATATACATATGAGTCTCCAACCATTTGTAAAACAGCTCTTGGTATATTAGGTGAGTAAATAATGCTACTTCTATTATATTTGTCAGATAGTGGGTACATGAAGAATTTGGAAAAAAAGATAGCGAGCTATGGGAAACTTACTAGATAAGACTTTTGAACATAACAACACAAGAATTGTTATCTTCAAATAAAGGCCTCCTCCTCCCCTTCAGCCTTTCCTCTCCATCTCCAAAATTGGTGTCTTTACCAATTCTTTGCGTTAGTTATTATAAAAATCAGCAGACAGTAAAGTTCCCATAGCCTAAGACCTCACCATCCAGGAAACCAGTCAGTCCAGAATTCTTAAAAAAATAGTTTCAAATCCCTGCCTATGAGATATCACATACTACTCTGGGACAAATAAGTAGAGACTGGTGGCAAATTTAATCAAAAAACAAGTCCCTATGGAGTCACTGGCTTCAAAGACTAAAATAACATAATGAACACAATCATGTAAAATAAACTCATATGACTTCCTAACAAGCAAATGGTGCCATACCATGACACCTACATGGAATTTTGAAAAAAAAATATGTCTCCATTCCCAATACCTTCCTATGGGAAACTTACTAGATAAGACTTTTGAACATAACAACACAAGAATTGTTATGTTCAAATAAAGGCCTCCTCCTCCCCTTCAGCCTTTCCTCTCCATCTCCAAAATTGGTGTCTTTACCAATCTTTTGTGTCACTTATTGTAAATAGCAGCAAATACTAAAGTTCCTATAGCCTTGGACCTCATAATCCGGAAATCCAGTCAGTACAGAATTCTTAAAAAAATAGTTACAAACCCCTGGCTATCAGATATCACATTCTACTCTGGTACACAGAAGTAGAGACTGGTGACAAATTTACCAAAACCAAGTCCCTGTGGAGTCACTGGTTTCAAAGACTAAAAAAACACAGTGAACACCATCACTAAAATCAAATCAGATGAATTCCTAACCAGCAAATGGCGCCATACTATGACACCTACACAGAATTTTGAAAAAAGCAGACCTCTTTATTCCCAATACCTTTAAGGTTATTGGTCTGTGGTATTTCTACAAAACAAACCTGATATCATCTCAGACCACACAATTTTACCTTGAGAGAGAGGAGCAATAACATAAGCATTACATCTCTCTTTATTGCCCTGATCAAATCCAGCTAAAGGGACCTACCCTAAGTTATTCCACTTCACATGAAGCACCAATATCCAAGGAGGGCCCAGCAACTGAACCAAACAAACCACTTCTGACCAGACATCTCCATTGGAAATTAGATGAACATAATGGAAATGACACAGTGATATGATAGCAATCTCACCATATTACCAATGTAACTATAATGATTTGAGGTACATCTAACTTCAATGTAACAGAATAACATATAAAATATAGTAAAAGAATCTAGATAAAATCTCCATGATTATACACAGCCAATCAAAATCAAATGAGAGTACAACATTAACATGAAATGTGTGCAAGTATAAAACAAAATTGAAAACGATACCAAAAAATCCCAACTTTTTTACAGTAAACAGGAAAACACAGAATTAATTCACCCAGAAGTGTATACCCCTTTACAAGCACTTTTTTTTACAAAATGTATTGATTCTATAGTACAACACATGATAGCTACGCATTGGAAAACGTACAAGGTCTGGATATCCTAAGTCTACACAATTTATCATCACACAAAAGCTCTCAAAATCTGCTTCAGTCCTGGTTCTTTATCTAAACCTATGGCACCACTACAGGCATTGGCTTTAAGCCCAATATACATATGAGTCTCCAACCATTTGTAAAACAGCTCTTGGAATATTAGGTGAGTAAATAATGCTACTTCTATTATATTTGTCAGATAGTGGGTACATGAAGAATTTGGAAAAAAAGATAGCGAGCTATGGGAAACTTACTAGATAAGACTTTTGAACATAACAACACAAGAATTGTTATCTTCAAATAAAGGCCTCCTCCTCCCCTTCAGCCTTTCCTCTCCATCTCCAAAATTGGTGTCTTTACTAATTCTTTGCGTTACATATTATAAAAATCAGCAGACAGTAAAGTTCCCATAGACTAAGACCTCATTATCCAGGAAACCAGTCAGTCCAGAATTCTTAAAAAAATTGTTTCAAATCCCTGCCTATGAGATATCACATACAACTCTGGGACAAATTAGTAGAGACTGGTGGCAAATTTAATCAAAAATCAAGTCCCTATGGAGTCACTGGCTTCAAAAACTAAAATAACATAATGAACACCATCATGTAAAATAAACTCATATGACTTCCTAACAAGCAAATGGTGCCATACCATGACACCTACATGGAATTTTGAAAAAAAAATATGTCTCCATTCCCAATACCTTCCTATGGGAAACTTACTAGATAAGACTTTTGAACATAACAACACAAGAATTGTTGTGTTCAAATAAAGGCCTCCTCCTCCCCTTCAGCCTTTCCTCTCCATCTCCAAAATTGGTGTCTTTACCAATCTTTTGTGTCACTTATTGTAAATAGCAGCAAATACTAAAGTTCCTATAGCCTAGGACCTCCTAATCCGGAAATCCAGTCAGTACAGAATTCTTAAAAAAATAGTTTCAAACCCCTGGCTATCAGAAATCACATACTACTCTGGTACACAGAAGTAGAGACTGGCGACAAATTTACCAAAACCAAGTCCCTGTGGAGTCACTGGTTTCAAAGACTAAAAAAACACAGTGAACACCATCACTAAAATCAAATCAGATGACTTCCTAACCAGCAAATGGTGCCATACTATGACACCTACACAGAATTTTGAAAAAAGCAGACCTCTTTATTCCCAATACCTTTCAAGGTTATTGGTCTGTGGTATTTCTCCAAAACAAACATGATACCATCTCAGACCACACAATTTTACCTTGAGAGAGAGGAACAATAACATAAGCATTACATCTCCTCTTTACTGCCCTGACCAAATCCAGCTAAAGGGACCTACCCTAAGTAATTCCACTTCACATGAAGCACCAATATCCAAGGAGGGCCCAGCAACTGAACCAAACAAACCACTTCTGACCAGACATCTCCATTGGAAATTAGATGAACATAATGGAAATGACACAGTGATATGATAGCAATCTCACCATATTACCAATGTAACTATAATGATTTGAGGTACATCTAACTTCAATGTAACAGAATAACATATAAAATATAGTAAAAGAATCTAGATAAAATCTCCATGATTATACACAGCCAATCAAAATCAAATGAGAGTACAACATTAACATGAAATGTGTGCAAGTATAAAACAAAATTGAAAACTATACCAAAAAATCCCAACTTTTTTACAGTAAACAGGAAAACACAGAATTAATTCACCCAGAAGTGTATACCCCTTTACAAGCACTTTTTTTTACAAAATGTATTGATTCTATAGTACAACACATGATAGCTACGCATTGGAAAACGTACAAGGTCTGGATATCCTAAGTCTACACAATTTATCATCACACAAAAGCTCTCAAAATCTGCTTCAGTCCTGGTTCTTTATCTAAACCTATGGCACCACTACAGGCATTGGCTTTAAGCCCAATATACATATGAGTCTCCAACCATTTGTAAAACAGCTCTTGGAATATTAGGTGAGTAAATAATGCTACTTCTATTATATTTGTCAGATAGTGGGTACATGAAGAATTTGGAAAAAAAGATAGCGAGCTATGGGAAACTTAATAGATAAGACATTTGAACATAACAACACAAGAATTGTTATCTTCAAATAAAGGCCTCCTCCTCCCCTTCAGCCTTTCCTCTCCATCTCCAAAATTGGTGTCTTTACCAATTCTTTGCGTTACTTATTATAAAAATCAGCAGACAGTAAAGTTCCCATAGCCTAAGACCTCATTATCCAGGAAATCAGTCAGTCCAGAATTCTTAAAAAAATTGTTTCAAATCCCTGCCTATGAGATATCACATTCTACTCTGGGACAAATTAGTAGAGACTGGTGGCAAATTTAATCAAAAAACAAGTCCCTATGGAGTCACTGGCTTCAAAGACTAAAATAACATAATGAACACCATCATGTAAAATAAACTCATATGACTTCCTAACAAGCAAATGGTGCCATACCACGACACCTACATGGAATTTTGAAAAAAAAATATGTCTCTATTCCCAATACCTTCCTATGGGAAACTTACTAGATAAGACTTTTGAACATAACAACACAAGAATTGTTATCTTCAGATAAAGGCCTCCTCCTCCCCTTCAGCCTTGCCTCTCCATCTCCAAAATTGGTGTCTTTACCAATCTTATGTGTCACTTATTGTAAATAGCAGCAAATACTATAGTTCCTATAGCCTAGGACCTTATAATCCTGAAATCCAGTCAGTACAGAATTCTTAAAAAAATAGTTTCAAACCCCTGGCTATCAGATATCACATACTACTCTGGTACATAGAAGTAGAGACTGGTGACAAATTTACCAAAATCAAGTCCCTGTGGAGTCACTGGTTTCAAAGACTAAAAAAACACAGTGAACACCATCACTAAAATCAAATCAGATGACTTCCTAACCAGCAAATGGCGCCATACTATGACACCTACACAGAATTTTGAAAAAAGCAGACCTCTTTATTCCCTATACCTTTCAAGGTTATTGGTCTGTGGCATTTCTCCAAAACAAACATGATACCATCTCAGACCACACAATTTTACCTTGAGAGAGAGGAGCAATAACATAAGCATTACATCTCTCTTTACTGCCATGACCAAATCCAGCTAAAGGGACCTACCCTAAGTTATTCCACTTCACATGAAGCACCAATATCCAAGGAGGGCCCAGCAACTGAACCAAACAACCACTTCTGACCAGACATCTCCATTGGAAATTAGATGAACATAATGGAAATGACACAGTAATATGATAGCAATCTCACCATATTACCAATGTAACTATAATGATTTGAGGTACATCTAACTTCAATGTAACAGAATAACATATAAAATATAGTAAAAGAATCTAGATAAAGTCTCCATGATTATACACAGCCAATCAAAATCAAATTAGAGTACAACATTAACATCAAATGTGTGCAAGTATAAAACAAAATTGAAAACTATACCAAAAAATTTCCAACTTTTTTACAATAAACAGGAAAACACAGAATTAATTCACCCAGAAGTGTATACCCCTTTACAAGCACTTTTTTTTACAAAATGTATTGATTCTATAGTACAACACATGATAGCTACGCATTGGAAAACATACAAGGTGTGGATTTCCTAAGTCTACACAATTTATCATCACACAAAAGCTCTCAAAATCTGCTTCAGTCCTGGTTCTTTATCTGAACCTATGGCACCACTACAGGCATTGGCTTTAAGCCCAATATACATATGAGTCTCCAACCATTTGTAAAACAGCTCTTGGTATATTAGGTGAGTAAATAATGCTACTTCTATTATATTTGTCAGATAGTGGGTACATGAAGAATTTGGAAAAAAAGATAGCGAGCTATGGGAAACTTACTAGATAAGACTTTTGAACATAACAACACAAGAATTGTTATCTTCAAATAAAGGCCTCCTCCTCCCCTTCAGCCTTTCCCCTCCATCTCCAAAATTGGTGTCTTTACCAATTCTTTGCGTTACTTATTACAAAAATCAGCAGACAGTAAAGTTCCCATAGCCTAAGACCTCATCATCCAGGAAACCAGTCAGTCCAGAATTCTTAAAAAAATTGTTTCAAATCCCTGCCTATGAGATATCACATACTACTCTGGGACAAATAAGTAGAGACTGGTGGCAAATGTAATCAAAAAACAAGCCCCTATGGAGTCACTGGCTTCAAAGACTAAAATAACATAATGAACACCATCATGTAAAATAAACTCATATGACTTCCTAACAAGCAAATGGTGCCATACCACGACACCTACATGGAATTTTAAAAAAAAAATATGTCTCTATTCCCAATACCTTCCTATGGGAAACTTACTAGATAAGACTTTTGAACATAACAACACAAGAATTGTTATCTTCAAATAAAGGCCTCCTCCTCCCAATCAGCCTTGCCTCTCCATCTCCAAAATTGGTGTCTTTACCAATCTTATGTGTCACTTATTGTAAATAGCAGCAAATACTAAAGTTCCTATAGCCTAGGACCTCATAATCCGGAAATCCAGTCAGTACAGAATTCTTAAAAAAATAGTTTCAAACCCCTGGCTATCAGATATCACATACTACTCTGGTACACAGAAGTAGAGACTGGTGACAAATTTACCAAAACCAAGTCCCTGTGGAGTCACTGGTTTCAAAGACTAAAAAAACACAGTGAACATCATCACTAAAATCAAATCAGATGACTTCCTAACCAGCAAATGGCGCCATACTATGACACCTACACAGAATTTTGAAAAAAGCAGACCTCTTTATTCCCAATACCTTTAAAGGTTATTGGTCTGTGGTATTTCTCCAAAACAAACATGATACCATCTCAGATCACACAATTTTACCTTGAGAGAGAGGAGCAATAACATAAGCATTACATCTCTCTTTATTGCCCTGACCAAATCCAGCTAAAGGGACCTACCCTAAGTTATTCCACTTCACATGAAGCACCAATATCCAAGGAGGGCCCAGCAACTGAACCAAACAAACCACTTCTGACCAGACATCTCCATTGGAAATTAGATGAACATAATGGAAATGACACAGTGATATGATAGCAATCTCACCATATTACCAATGTAACTATAATGATTTGAGGTACATCTAACTTCAATGTAACAGAATAACATATAAAATATAGTAAAAGAATCTAGATAAAATCTCCATGATTATACACAGCCAATCAAAATCAAATAAGAGTACAACATTAAAATGAAATGTGTGTAAGCATAAAACAAAATTGAAAACGATACCAAAAAATCCCAACTTTTTTACAGTAAACAGGAAAACACAGAATTAATTCACCCAGAAGTGTATACCCCTTTACAAGCACTTTTTTTTTTACAAAATGTATTGATTCTATAGTACAACACATGATAGCTACGCATTGGAAAACGTACAAGGTCTGGATATCCTAAGTCTACACAATTTATCATCACACAAAAGCTCTCAAAATCTGCTTCAGTCCTGGTTCTTTATCTAAACCTATGGCACCACTACAGGCATTGGCTTTAAGCCCAATATACATATGAGTCTCCAACCATTTGTAAAACAGCTCTTGGTATATTAGGTGAGTAAATAATGCTACTTCAATTATATTTGTCAGATAGTGGGTACATGAAGAATTTGGAAAAAAAGATAGCGAGCTATGGGAAACTTACTAGATAAGACTTTTGAACATAACAACACGAGAATTGTTATCTTCAAATAAAGGCCTCCTCCTCCCCTTCAGCCTTTCCTCTCCATCTCCAAAATTGGTGTCTTTACCAATTCTTTGCGTTACTTATTATAAAAATCAGCAGACAGTAAAGTTCCCATAGCCTAAGACCTCATCATCCAGGAAACCAGTCAGTCCAGAATTCTTAAAAAAATAGTTTCAAATCCCTGCCTATGAGATATCACATACTACTCTGGGACAAATAAGTAGAGACTGGTGGCAAATTTAATCAAAACACAAGTCCCTATGGAGTCACTGGCTTCAAAGACTAAAATAACATAATGAACACCATCATGTAAAATAAACTCATATGACTTCCTAACAAGCAAATGGTGCCATACCACGACACCTACATGGAATTTTGAAAAAAAAAAATATGTTTCTATTCCCAATACCTTCCTATGGGAAACTTACTACATAAGACTTTTGAACATAACAACACAAGAATTGTTATCTTCAAATAAAGGCCTCCTCCTCCCCTTCAGCCTTGCCTCTCCATCTCCAAAATTGGTGTCTTTACCAATCTTATGTGTCACTTATTGTAAATAGCAGCAAATACTAAAGTTCCTATAGCCTAGGACCTCATAATCCGGAAATCCAGTCAGTACAGAATTCTTAAAAAAATTGTTTCAAACCCCTGGCTATCAGATATCACATACTACTCTGGTACACAGAAGTAGAGACTGGTGACAAATTTACCAAAACCAAGTCCCTGTGGAGTCACTGGTTTCAAAGACTAAAAAAACACAGTGAACACCATCACTAAAATCAAATCAGATGACTTCCTAACCAGCAAATGGCGCCATACTATGACACCTACACAGAATTTTGAAAAAAGCAGACCTCTTTATTCCCAATACCTTTCAAGGTTATTGGTCTGTGGTATTTCTCCAAAACAAACATGATACCATCTCAGACCACAAAATTTTACCTTGAGAGAGAGGAGCAATAACATAAGCATTACATCTCTCTTTATTGCCCTGACCAAATCCAGCTAAAGGGACCTACCCTAAGTTATTCCACTTCACATGAAGCACCAATATCCAAGGAGGGCCCAGCAACTGAACCAAACAAACCACTTCTGACCAGACATCTCCATTGGAAATTAGATGAACATAATGGAAATGACACAGTGATATGATAGCAATCTCACCATATTACCAATGTAACTATAATGATTTGAGGTACATCTAACTTCAATGTAACAGAATAACATATAAAATATAGTAAAAGAATCTAGATAAAATCTCCATGATTATACACAGCCAATCAAAATCAAATAAGAGTACAACATTAAAATGAAATGTGTGTAAGCATAAAACAAAATTGAAAACTATACCAAAAAATCCCAACTTTTTTACAGTAAACAGGAAAACACAGAATTAATTCACCCAGAAGTGTATACCCCTTTACAAGCACTTTTTTTTAACAAAATGTATTGATTCTATAGTACAACACATGATAGCTACGCATTGGAAAACGTACAAGGTCTGGATATCCTAAGTCTACACAATTTATCATCACACAAAAGCTCTCAAAATCTGCTTCAGTCCTGGTTCTTTATCTAAACCTATGGCACCACTACAGGCATTGGCTTTAAGCACAATATACATATGAGTCTCCAACCATTTGTAAAACAGCTCTTGGTATATTAGGTGAGTAAATAATGCTACTTCAATTAAATTTGTAAGATAGTGGGTACATGAAGTATTTGGAAAAAAAGATAGCGAGCTATGGGAAACTTACTAGATAAGACTTTTGAACATAACAACACAAGAATTGTTATCTTCAAATAAAGGCCTTCTCCCCCCCTTCAGCCTTTCCTCTCCATCTCCAAAATTGGTGTCTTTACCAATTCTTTGCGTTACTTATTATAAAAATCAGCAGACAGTAAATTTCCCATCGCCTAAGACCTCATCATCCAGGAAACCAGTCAGTCCAGAATTCTTAAAAAAATAGTTTCAAATCCCTGCCTATGAGATATCACATACTACTCTGGGACAAATAAGTAGAGACTGGTGGCAAATTTAATAAAAAAACAAGTCCCTATGGAGTCACTGGCTTCAAAGACTAAAATAACATAATGAACACAATCATGTAAAATAAACTCATATGACTTCCTAACAAGCAAATGGTGCCATACCACGACACCTACATGGAATTTTAAAAAAAAAATATGTCTCTATTCCCAATACCTTCCTATGGGAAACTTACTAGATAAGACTTTTGAACATAACAACACAAGAATTGTTATCTTCAAATAAAGGCCTCCTCCTCCCCTTCAGCCTTGCCTCTCCATCTCCAAAATTGGTGTCTTTACCAATCTTATGTGTCACTTATTGTAAATAGCAGCAAATACTAAAGTTCCTATAGCCTAGGACCTCATAATCCGGAAATCCAGTCAGTACAGAATTCTTAAAAAAATAGTTTCAAACCCCTGGCTATCAGATATCACATACTACTCTGGTACACAGAAGTAGAGACTGGTGACAAATTTACCAAAACCAAGTCCCTGTGGAGTCACTAGTTTCAAAGACTAAAAAAAAAACAGTGAACACCATCACTAAAATAAAATCAGATGACTTCCTAACCAGCAAATGGCGCCATACTATGACACCTACACAGAATTTTGAAAAAAGCAGACCTCTTTATTCCCAATACCTTTTAAGGTTATTGGTCTGTGGTATTTCTCCAAAACAAACATGATACCATCTCAGACCACACAATTTTACCTTCAGAGAGAGGAGCAATAACATAAGCATTACATCTCTCTTTATTGCCCTGACCAAATCCAGCAAAAGGGACCTACCCTAAGTTATTCCACTTCACATGAAGCACCAATATCCAAGGAGGGCCCAGCAACTGAACCAAACAAACCACTTCTGACCAGACATCTCCATTGGAAATTAGATGAACATAATGGAAATGACACAGTGATATGATAGCAATCTCACCATATTACCAATGTAACTACTATGATTTGAGGTACATCTAACTTCAATGTAACAGAATAACATATAAAATATAGTAAAATAATCTAGATAAAATCTCCATGATTATACACAGCCAATCAAAATCAAATGAGAGTACAACATTAACATGAAATGTGTGCAAGTATAAAACAAAATTGAAAACTATACCAAAAAATGTCCAACTTTTTTACAATAAACAGGAAAACACAGAATTAATTCACCCAGAAGTGTATACCCCTTTACAAGCACTTTTTTTTACAAAATGTATTGATTCTATAGTACAACACATGATAGCTACGCATTGGAAAACGTACAAGGTCTGGATATCCTAAGTCTACACAATTTATCATCACACAAAAGCTCTCAAAATCTGCTTCAGTCCTGGTTCTTTATCTAAACCTATGGCCCCACTACAGGCATTGGCTTTAAGTCCAATATACATATGAGTCTCCAACCATTTGTAAAACAGCTCTTGGTATATTAGGTGAGTAAATAATGCTACTTCAATTATATTTGTCAGATAGTGGGTACATGAAGAATTTGGAAAAAAAGATAGCGAGCTATAGGAAACTTACTAGATAAGACTTTTGAACATAACAACACAAGAATTGTTATCTTCAAATAAAGGCCTCCTCCTCCCCTTCAGCCTTGCCTCTCCATCTCCAAAATTGGTGTCTTTACCAATCTTATGTGTCACTTATTGTAAATAGCAGCAAATACTAAAGTTCCTATAGCCTAGGACCTCATAATCCGGAAATCCAGTCAGTACAGAATTCTTTAAAAAATTGTTTCAAACCCCTGGCTATCAGATATCACATACTACTCTGGTACACAGAAGTAGAGACTGGTGACAAATTTACCAAAACCAAGTCCCTGTGGAGTCACTGGTTTCAAAGACTAAAAAAACACAGTGAACACCATCACTAAAATCAAATCAGATGACTTCCTAACCAGCAAATGGCGCCATACTATGACACCTACACAGAATTTTGAAAAAAAACAGACCTCTTTATTCCCAATACCTTTCAAGGTTATTGGTCTGTGGTATTTCTCCAAAACAAACATGATACCATCTCAGACCACACAATTTTACCTTGAGAGAGAGGAGTAATAACATAGGCATTACATCTCTCTTTATTGCCCTGACCAAATCCAGCTAAAGGGACCTACCCTAAGTTATTCCACTTCACATGAAGCACCAATATCCAAGGAGGGCCCAGCAACTGAACCAAACAAACCACTTCTGACCAGACATCTCCATTGGAAATTAGATGAACATAATGGAAATGACACAGTGATATGATAGCAATCTCACCATATTACCAATGTAACTATAATGATTTGAGGTACATCTAACTTCAATGTAACAGAATAACATATAAAAAATAGTAAAATAATCTAGATAAAATCTCCATGATTATACATAGCCAATCAAAATCAAATGAGAGTTCAACATTAACATGAAATGTGTGCAAGTATAAAACAAAATTGAAAACTATACCAAAAAATCCCAACTTTTTTACAATAAACAGGAAAACACAGAATTAATTCACCCAGAAGTGTATACCGTTATACAAGCACTTTTTTTTTTCCAAAATGTATTGATTCTATAGTACAACACATGATAGCTACGCATTGGAAAACGTACAAGGTCTGGATATCCTAAGTCTACACAATTTATCATCACACAAAAGCTCTCAAAATCTGCTTCAGTCCTGGTTCTTTATCTAAACCTATGGCACCACTACAGGCATTGGCTTTAAGCCCAATATACATATGAGTCTCCAACCATTTGTAAAACAGCTCTTGGAATATTAGGTGAGTAAATAATGCTACTTCTATTATATTTGTCAGATAGTGGGTACATGAAGAATTTGGAAATAAAGATAGCGAGCTATGGGAAACTTACTAGATAAGACTTTTAAACATAACAACACAAGAATTGTTATCTTCAAATAAAGGCCTCCTCCTCCCCTTTAGGCTTTCCTCTCCATCTCCAAAATTGGTGTCTTTACCAATTCTTTGCGTTACTTATTATAAAAATCAGCAGACAGTAAAGTTCCCATAGCCTAAGACCTCATCATCCAGGAAACCAGTCAGTCCAGAATTCTTAAAAAAATAGTTTCAAATCCCTGCCTATGAGATATCACATACTACTCTGGGACAAATAAGTAGAGACTGGTGGCAAATGTAATCAAAAAACAAGTCCCTATGGAGTCACTGGCTTCAGAGACTAAAATAACAGAATGAACACCATCATGTAAAATAAACTTATATGACTTCCTAACAAGCAAATGGTGCCATACCACGACACCTACATGGAATTTTGAAAAAAAAAATATGTCTCTATTCCCAATACCTTTCTATGGGAAACTTACTAGATAAGACTTTTGAACATACCAACACAAGAATTGTTGTCTTCAAATAAAGGCCTCCTCCTCCCCTTCAGCCTTGCCTCTCCATCTCCAAAATTGGTGTCTTTACCAATCTTATGTGTCACTTATTGTAAATAGCAGCAAATACTAAAGTTCCTATAGCCTAGGACCTCATAATCCGGAAATCCAGTCAGTACAGAATTCTTAAAAAAATAGTTTCAAACCCCTGGCTATCAGATATCACATACTACTCTGGTACACAGAAGTAGAGACTGGTGACAAATTTACCAAAACCAAGTCCCTGTGGAGTCACTAGTTTCAAAGACTAAAAAAACACAGTGAACACCATCACTAAAATCAAATCAGATGACTTCCTAACCAGCAAATGGCGCCATACTATGACACCTACACAGAATTTTGAAAAAAGCAGACCTCTTTATTCCCAATACCTTTCAAGGTTATTGGTCTGTGGTATTTCTCCAAAACAAACATGATACCATCTCAGACCACACAATTTTACCTTGAGAGAGAGGAGCAATAACATAAGCATTACATCTCTCTTTATTGCCCTGACCAAATCCAGCAAAAGGGACCTACCCTAAGTTATTCCACTTCACATGAAGCACCAATATCCAAGGAGGGCCCAGCAACTGAACCGAACAAACCACTTCTGACCAGACATCTCCATTGGAAATTAGATGAACATAATGGAAATGACACAGTGATATGATAGCAATCTCACCATATTACCAATGTAACTACTATGATTTGAGGTACATCTAACTTCAATGTAACAGAATAACATATAAAATATAGCAAAAGAATCTAGATAAAATCTCCATGATTTTACACAGCCAATCAAAATCAAATGAGAGTACAACATTAACATGAAATGTGTGCAAGTATAAAACAAAATTGAAAACTATACCAAAAAATTTCTAACTTTTTTACAATAAACAGGAAAACACAGAATTAATTCACCCAGAAGTGTATACCCCTTTACAAGCACTTTTTTTTACAAAATGTATTGATTCTATAGTACAACACATGATAGCTACGCATTGGAAAACGTACAAGGTCTGGATATCCTAAGTCTACACAATTTATCATCACACAAAAGCTCTCAAAATCTGCTTCAGTCCTGGTTCTTTATCTAAACCTATGGCACCACTACAGGCATTGGCTTTAAGCCCAATATACATATGATTCTCCAACCATTTGTAAAACAGCTCTTGGAATATTAGGGGAGTAAATAATGCTACTTCTATTATATTTGTCAGATAGTGGGTACAGGAAGAATTTGGAAAAAAAGATAGCGAGCTATGGGAAACTTACTAGATAAGACTTTTGAACATAACAACACAAGAATTGTTATCTTCAAATAAAGGCCTCCTCCTCCCCTTCAGCCTTTCCTCTCCATCTCCAAAATTGGTGTCTTTACCAATTCTTTGCGTTACTTATTATAAAAATCAGCAGACAGTAAAGTTCCCATAGCCTAAGACCTCATCATCCAGGAAACCAGTCAGTCCAGAATTCTTAAAAAAATAGTTTCAAATCCCTGCCTATGAGATATCACATACTACTCTGAGACAAATAAGTAGAGACTGGTGGCAAATTTAATCAAAACACAAGTCCCTATGGAGTCACTGGCTTCAAAGACTAAAATAACATAATGAACACCATCATGTAAAATAAACTCATATGACTTCCTAACAAGCAAATGGTGCCATACCACGACACTTACATGGAATTTTGAAGAAAAAAATATGTCTCTATTCCCAATACCTTCCTATGGGAAACTTACTAGATAAGACTTTTGAACATAACAACACAAGAATTGTTATCTTCAAATAAAGGCCACCTCCTCCCCTTCAGCCTTGCCTCTACATCTCCAAAATTGGTGTCTTTACCAATCTTATGTGTCACTTATTGTAAATAGCAGCAAATACTAAAGTTCCTATAGCCTAGGACCTCATAATACGGAAATCCAGTCAGTACAGAATTCTTAAATAAATAGTTTCAAACCCCTGGCTATCAGATATCACATACTACTCTGGTACACAGAAGTAGAGACTGGTGACAAATTTACCAAAACCAAGTCCCTGTGGAGTCACTGGTTTCAAAGACTAAAAAAACACAGTGAACATCATCACTAAAATCAAATCAGATGACTTCCTAACCAGCAAATGGCGCCATACTATGACACCTACACAGAATTTTGAAAAAAGCAGACCTCTTTATTCCCAATACCTTTCAAGGTTATTGGTCTGTGGTATTTCTCCAAAACAAACATGATACCATCTCAGACCACACAATTTTACCTTGAGAGAGAGGAACAATAACATAAGCATTACATCTCCTCTTTACTGCCCTGACCAAATCCAGCTAAAGGGACCTACCCTAAGTTATTCCACTTCACATGAAGCACCAATATCCAAGGAGGGCCCAGCAACTGAACCAAACAAACCACTTCTGACCAGACATCTCCATTGGAAATTAGATGAACATAATGGAAATGACACAGTGATATGATAGCAATCTCACCATATTACCAATGTAACTATAATGATTTGAGGTACATCTAACTTCAATGTAACAGAATAACATATCAAATATAGTAAAAGAATCTAGATAAAATCTCCATGATTATACACAGCCAATCAAAATCAAATAAGAGTACAACATTAACATGAAATGTGTGCAAGTATAAAACAAAATTGAAAACTATACCAAAAAATCCCAACTTTTTTACAGTAAACAGGAAAACACAGAATTAATTCACCCAGAAGTGTATACCCCTTTACAAGCACTTTTTTTTTACAAAATGTATCGATTCTATAGTACAACACATGATAGCTACGCATTGGAAAACGTACAAGGTCTGGATATCCTAAGTCTACACAATTTATCATCACACAAAAGCTCTCAAAATCTGCTTCAGTCCTGGTTCTTTACCTAAACCTATGGCACCACTACAGGCATTGGCTTTAAGCCCAATATACATATGAGTCTCCAACCATTTGTAAAACAGCTCTTGGAATATTAGGTGAGTAAATAATGCTACTTCTATTATATTTGTCAGATAGTGGGTACATGAAGAATTTGGAAAAAAAGATAGCGAGCTATGGGAAACTTACTAGATAAGACTTTTGAACATAACAACACAAGAATTGTTATCTTCAAATAAAGGCCTCCTCCTCCCCTTCAGCCTTTCCTCTCCATCTCCAAAATTGGTGTCTTTACCAATTCTTTGCGTTACTTATTATAAAAATCAGCAGACAGCAAAGTTCCCATAGCCTAAGACCTCATCATCCAGGAAACCAGTCAGTCCAGAATTCTTAAAAAAATAGTTTCAAATCCCTGCCTATGAGATATCACATACTACTCTGGGACAAATAAGTAGAGACTGGTGGCAAATGTAATCAAAAAACAAGTCCCTATGGAGTCACTGGCTTCAGAGACTAAAATAACATAATGAACACCATCATGTAAAATAAACTTATATGACTTCCTAACAAGCAAATGGTGCCATACCACGACACCTACATCGAATTTTGAAAAAAAAATATGTCTCTATTCCCAATACCTTTCTATGGGATACTTACTAGATAAGACTTTTGAACATAACAACAAAGGAATTGTTATCTTCAAATAAAGGCCTCCTCCTCCCCTTCAGCCTTGCCTCTCCATCTCCAATATTGGTGTCTTTACCAATCTTATGTGTCACTTATTGTAAATAGCAGCAAATACTAAAGTTCCTATAGCCTAGGACCTCATAATCCGGAAATCCAGTCAGTACAGAATTCTTAAAAAAATAGTTTCAAACCCCTGGCTATCAGATATCACATACTACTCTGGTACACAGAAGTAGAGACTGGTGACAAATTTGCCAAAACAAAGTCCCTGTGGAGTCACTGGTTTCAAAGACTAAAAAAAACACAGTGAACACCATCACTTAAATCAAATCAGATGACTTCCTAACCAGCAAATGGCGCCATACTATGACACCTACACAGAATTTTGAAAAAAGCAGACCTCTTTATTCCCAATACCTTTCAAGGTTATTGGTCTGTGGTATTTCTCCAAAACAAACATGATACCATCTCAGACCACACAATTTTACCTTGAGAGAGAGGAGCAATAACATAAGCATTACATCTCTCTTTATTGCCCTGACCAAATCCAGCTAAAGGGACCTACCCTAAGTTATTCCACTTCACATGAAGCACCAATATCCAAGGAGGTCCCAGCAACTGAACCAAACAAACCACTTCTGACCAGACATCTCCATTGGAAATTAGATGAACATAATGGAAATGACACAGTGATATGATAGCAATCTCACCATATTACCAATGTAACTATAATGATTTGAGGTACATCTAACTTCAATGTAACAGAATAACATATAAAATATAGTAAAAGAATCTAGATAAAATCTCCATGATTATACACAGCCAATCAAAATCAAATGAGAGTACAACATTAACATGAAATGTGTGCAAGTATAAAACAAAATTGAAAACTATACCAAAAAATCCCAACTTTTTTACAGTAAACAGGAAAACACAGAATTAATTCACCCAGAAGTGTATATACCCCTTTACAAGCACTTTTTTTTACAAAATGTATTGATTTTATAGTACAACACATGATAGCTATGCATTGGAAAACGTACAAGGTCAGGATATCCTAAGTCTACACAATTTATCATCACACAAAAGCTCTCAAAATCTGCTTCAGTCCTGGTTCTTTATCTAAACCTATGGCACCACTACAGGCATTGGCTTTAAGCCCAATATACATATGACTCTCCAACCATTTGTAAAACAGCTCTTGGAATATTAGGTGAGTAAATAATGCTACTTCTATTATATTTGTCAGATAGTGGGTACATGAAGAATTTGGAAAAAAAGATAGCGAGCTATGGGAAACTTACTAGATAAGACTTTTGAACATAACAACACAAGAATTGTTATCTTCAAATAAAGGCCTCCTCCTCCCCTTCAGCCTTTCCTCTCCATCTCCAAAATTGGTGTCCTTACCAATTCTTTGCGTTACTTATTATAAAAATAAGCAGACAGTAAAGTTCCCATAGCCTAAGACCTCATCATCCAGGAAACCAGTCAGTCCAGAATTCTTAAAAAAATAGTTTCAAATCCCTGCCTATGAGATATCACATACTACTCTGGGACAAATAAGTAGAGACTGGTGGCAAATTTAATAAAAAAACAAGTCCCTATGGAGTCACTGGCTTCAAAGACTAAAATAACATAATGAACACCATCATGTAAAATAAACTCATATGACTTCCTAACAAGCAAATGGTGCCATACCACGACACCTACATGGAATTTTGAAAAAAAAATATGTCTCTATTCCCAATACCTTCCTATGGGAAACTTACTAGATAAGACTTTTGAACATAACAACAAAGGATTTGCTATCTTCAAATAAAAGCCTCCTCTTCCTCTTCAGCCTTGCCTCTCCATCTCCAATATTGGTGTCTTTACCAATCTTATGTGTCACTTATTGTAAATAGCAGCAAATACTAAAGTTCCTATAGCCTAGGACCTCATAATCCGGAAATCCAGTCAGTACAGAATTCTTAAAAAAATAGTTTCAAACCCCTGGCTATCAGATATCACATACTACTCTGGTACACAGAAGTAGAGACTGGTGACAAATTTACCAAAACCAAGTCCCTGTGGAGTCACTGGTTTCAAAGACTAAAAAAACACAGTGAACACCATCACTAAAATCAAATCAGATGACTTCCTAACCAGCAAATGGCGCCATACTATGACACCTACACAGAATTTTGAAAAAAGCAGACCTCTTTATTCCCAATACCTTTCAAGGTTATTGGTCTGTGGTATTTCTCCAAAACAAACATGATACCATCTCAGACCACACAATTTTACCTTGAGAGAGAGGAGCAATAACACAAGCATTACATCTCTCTTTATTGCCCTGATCAAATCCAGCTAAAGGGACCTACCCTAAGTTATTCCACTTCACATGAAGCACCAATATCCAAGGAGGGCCCAGCAACTGAACCAAACAAACCACTTCTGACCAGACATCTCCATTGGAAATTAGATGAACATAATGGAAATGACACAGTGATATGATAGCAATCTCACCATATTACCAATGTAACTATAATGATTTGAGGTACATCTAACTTCAATGTAACAGAATAACATATAAAATATAGTAAAATAATCTAGATAAAATCTCCATGATTATACACAGCCAATCAAAATCAAATGAGAGTACAACATTAACATGAAATGTGTGCAAGTATAAAACAAAATTGAAAACTATACCAAAAAATCCCAACTTTTTTACAATAAACAGGAAAACACAGAATTAATTCACCCAGAAGTGTATACCCCTTTACAAGCACTTTTTTTTCCAAAATTTATTGATTCTATAGTACAACACATGATAGCTACGCATTGGAAAACGTACAAGGTCTGGATATCCTAAGTCTACACAATTTATCATCACACAAAAGCTCTCAAAATCTGCTTCAGTCCTGGTTCTTTACCTAAACCTATGGCACCACTACAGGCATTGGCTTTAAGCCCAATATACATATGAGTCTCCAACCATTTGTAAAACAGCTCTTGGAATATTAGGTGAGTAAATAATGCTACTTCTATTATATTTGTCAGATAGTGGGTACATGAAGAATTTGGAAAAAAAGATAGCGAGCTATGTGAAACTTACTAGATAAGACTTTTGAACATAACAACACAAGAATTGTTATCTTCAAATAAAGGCCTCCTCCTCCCCTTCAGCCTTTCCTCTCCATCTCCAAAATTGGTGTCTTTACCAATTCTTTGCGTTACTTATTATAAAAATCAGCAGACAGCAAAGTTCCCATAGCCTAAGACCTCATCATCCAGGAAACCAGTCAGTCCAGAATTCTTAAAAAAATAGTTTCAAATCCCTGCCTATGAGATATCACATACTACTCTGGGACAAATAAGTAGAGACTGGTGGCAAATGTAATCAAAAAACAAGTCCCTATGGAGTCACTGGCTTCAGAGACTAAAATAACATAATGAACACCATCATGTAAAATAAACTTATATGACTTCCTAACAAGCAAATGGTGCCATACCACGACACCTACATGGAATTTTGAAAAAAAAATATGTCTCTATTCCCAATACCTTTCTATGGGATACTTACTAGATAAGACTTTTGAACATAACAACAAAGGAATTGTTATCTTCAAATAAAGGCCTCCTCCTCCCCTTCAGCCTTGCCTCTCCATCTCCAATATTGGTGTCTTTACCAATCTTATGTGTCACTTATTGTAAATAGCAGCAAATACTAAAGTTCCTATAGCCTAGGACCTCATAATTCGGAAATCCAGTCAGTACAGAATTCTTAAAAAAATAGTTTCAAACCCCTGGCTATCAGATATCACATACTACTCTGGTACACAGAAGTAGAGACTGGTGACAAATTTACCAAAACCAAGTCCCTGTGGAGTCACTGGTTTCAAAGACTAAAAAAAACACAGTGAACACCATCACTTAAATCAAATCAGATGACTTCCTAACCAGCAAATGGCGCCATACTATGACACCTACACAGAATTTTGAAAAAAGCAGACCTCTTTATTCCCAATACCTTTCAAGGTTATTGGTCTGTGGTATTTCTCCAAAACAAACATGATACCATCTCAGACCACACAATTTTACCTTGAGAGAGAGGAGCAATAACATAAGCATTACATCTCTCTTTATTGCCCTGACCAAATCCAGCTAAAGGGACCTACCCTAAGTTATTCCACTTCACATGAAGCACCAATATCCAAGGAGGGCCCAGCAACTGAACCAAACAAACCACTTCTGACCAGACATCTCCATTGGAAATTAGATGAACATAATGGAAATGACACAGTGATATGATAGCAATCTCACCATATTACCAATGTAACTATAATGATTTGAGGTACATCTAACTTCAATGTAACAGAATAACATATAAAATATAGTAAAATAATCTAGATAAAATCTCCATGATTATACACAGCCAATCAAAATCAAATGAGAGTACAACATTAACATGAAATGTGTGCAAGTATAAAACAAAATTGAAAACTATACCAAAAAATCCCAACTTTTTTACAGTAAACAGGAAAACACAGAATTAATTCACCCAGAAGTGTATATACCCCTTTACAAGCACTTTTTTTTACAAAATGTATTGATTTTATAGTACAACACATGATAGCTATGCATTGGAAAACGTACAAGGTCTGGATATCCTAAGTCTACACAATTTATCATCACACAAAAGCTCTCAAAATCTGCTTCAGTCCTGGTTCTTTATCTAAACCTATGGCACCACTACAGGCATTGGCTTTAAGCCCAATATACATATGAGTCTCCAACCATTTGTAAAACAGCTCTTGGAATATTAGGTGAGTAAATAATGCTACTTCTATTATATTTGTCAGATAGTGGGTACATGAAGAATTTGGAAAAAAAGATAGCGAGCTATGGGAAACTTACTAGATAAGACTTTTGAACACAACAACACAAGAATTGTTATCTTCAAATAAAGGCCTCCTCCTCCCCTTCAGCCTTTCCTCTCCATCTCCAAAATTGGTGTCTTTACCAATTCTTTGCGTTACTTATTATAAAAATAAGCAGACAGTAAAGTTCCCATAGCCTAAGACCTCATCATCCAGGAAACCAGTCAGTCCAGAATTCTTAAAAAAATAGTTTCAAATCCCTGCCTATGAGATATCACATACTACTCTGGGACAAATAAGTAGAGACTGGTGGCAAATTTAATAAAAAAACAAGTCCCTATGGAGTCACTGGCTTCAAAGACTAAAATAACATAATGAACACCATCATGTAAAATAAACTCATATGACTTCCTAACAAGCAAATGGTGCCATACCACGACACCTACATGGAATTTTGAAAAAAAAATATGTCTCTATTCCCAATACCTTCCTATGGGAAACTTACTAGATAAGACTTTTGAACATAACAACAAAGGATTTGTTATCTTCAAATAAAAGCCTCCTCTTCCTCTTCAGCCTTGCCTCTCCATCTCCAATATTGGTGTCTTTACCAATCTTATGTGTCACTTATTGTAAATAGCAGCAAATACTAAAGTTCCTATAGCCTAGGACCTCATAATCCGGAAATCCAGTCAGTACAGAATTCTTAAAAAAATAGTTTCAAACCCCTGGCTATCAGATATCACATACTACTCTGGTACACAGAAGTAGAGACTGGTGACAAATTTACCAAAACCAAGTCCCTGTGGAGTCACTGGTTTCAAAGACTAAAAAAACACAGTGAACACCATCACTAAAATCAAATCAGATGACTTCCTAACCAGCAAATGGCGCCATACTATGACACCTACACAGAATTTTGAAAAAAGCAGACCTCTTTATTCCCAATACCTTTCAAGGTTATTGGTCTGTGGTATTTCTCCAAAACAAACATGATACCATCTCAGACCACACAATTTTACCTTGAGAGAGAGGAGCAATAACACAAGCATTACATCTCTCTTTATTGCCCTGATCAAATCCAGCTAAAGGGACCTACCCTAAGTTATTCCACTTCACATGAAGCACCAATATCCAAGGAGGGCCCAGCAACTGAACCAAACAAACCACTTCTGACCAGACATCTCCATTGGAAATTAGATGAACATAATGGAAATGACACAGTGATATGATAGCAATCTCACCATATTACCAATGTAACTATAATGATTTGAGGTACATCTAACTTCAATGTAACAGAATAACATATAAAATATAGTAAAATAATCTAGATAAAATCTCCATGATTATACACAGCCAATCAAAATCAAATGAGAGTACAACATTAACATGAAATGTGTGCAAGTATAAAACAAAATTGAAAACTATACCAAAAAATCCCAACTTTTTTACAATAAACAGGAAAACACAGAATTAATTCACCCAGAAGTGTATACCCCTTTACAAGCACTTTTTTTTCCAAAATTTATTGATTCTATAGTACAACACATGATAGCTACGCATTGGAAAACGTACAAGGTCTGGATATCCTAAGTCTACACAATTTATCATCACACAAAAGCTCTCAAAATCTGCTTCAGTCCTGGTTCTTTACCTAAACCTATGGCACCACTACAGGCATTGGCTTTAAGCCCAATATACATATGAGTCTCCAACCATTTGTAAAACAGCTCTTGGAATATTAGGTGAGTAAATAATGCTACTTCTATTATATTTGTCAGATAGTGGGTACATGAAGAATTTGGAAAAAAAGATAGCGAGCTATGGGAAACTTACTAGATAAGACTTTTGAACATAACAACACAAGAATTGTTATCTTCAAATAAAGGCCTCCTCCTCCCCTTCAGCCTTTCCTCTCCATCTCCAAAATTGGTGTCTTTACCAATTCTTTGCGTTACTTATTATAAAAATCAGTAGACAGTAAAGTTCCCATAGCCTAAGACCTCATCATCCAGGAAACCAGTCAGTCCAGAATTCTTAAAAAAATAGTTTCAAATCCCTGCCTATGAGATATCACATACTACTCTGGGACAAATAAGTAGAGACTGGTGGCAAATGTAATCAAAAAACAAGTCCCTATGGAGTCACTGGCTTCAAAGACTAAAATAACATAATGAACACAATCATGTAAAATAAACTCATATGACTTCCTAACAAGCAAATGGTGCCATACCACGACACCTACATGGAATTTTGAAAAAAAAAATATGTCTCTATTCCCAATACCTTCCTATGGGAAACTTACTAGATAAGACTTTTGAACATAACAACACAAGAATTGTTATCTTCAAATAAAGGCCTCCTCCTCCCCTTCAGCCTTGCCTCTCCATCTCCAAAATTGGTGTCTTTACCAATCTTATGTGTCACTTATTGTAAATAGCAGCAAATACTAAAGTTCCTATAGCCTAGGACCTCATAATCCGGAAATCCAGTCAGTACAGAATTCTTAAAAAAATAGTTTCATACCACTGGCAATCAGATATCACATACTACTCTGGTACACAGAAGTAGAGACTGGTGACAAATTTACCAAAACCAAGTCCCTGTGGAATCACTGGTTTCAAAGACTAAAAAAAACAGTGAACACCATCACTAAAATCAAATCAGATGACTTCCTAACCAGCAAATGGCGCCATACTATGACACCTACACAGAATTTTGAAAAAAGCAGACCTCTTTATTCCCAATACCTTTCAAGGTTATTGGTCTGTGGTATTTCTCCAAAACAAACATGATACCATCTCAGACCACAAAATTTTACCTTGAGAGAGATGAGCAATAACATAAGCATTACATCTCTCTTTATTGCCCTGACCAAATCCAGCTAAAGGGACCTACCCTAAGTTATCCCACTTCACATGAAGCACCAATATCCAAGGAGGGCCCAGCAACTGAACCAAACAAACCATTTCTGACCAGACATCTCCATTGGAAATTAGATGAACATAATGGAAATGACACAGTGATATGATAGCAATCTCACCATATTACCAATGTAACTATAATGATTTGAGGTACATCTAACTTCAATGTAACAGAATAACATATAAAATATAGTAAAAGAATCTAGATAAAATCTCCATGATTATACACAGCCAATCAAAATCAAATAAGAGTACAACATTAAAATGAAATGTGTGTAAGCATAAAACAAAATTGAAAACTATACCAAAAAATCCCAACTTTTTTACAGTAAACAGGAAAACACAGAATTAATTCACCCAGAAGTGTATACCCCTTTACAAGCACTTTTTTTTTTACAAAATGTATTGATTCTATAGTACAACACATGATAGCTACGCATTGGAAAACGTACAAGGTCTGGATATCCTAAGTCTACACAATTTATCATCACACAAAAGCTCTCAAAATCTGCTTCAGTCCTGGTTCTTTATCTAAACCTATGGCACCACTACAGGCATTGGCTTTAAGCCCAATATACATATGAGTCTCCAACCATTTGTAAAACAGCTCTTGGTATATTAGGTGAGTAAATAATGCTACTTCAATTATATTTGTCAGATAGTGGGTACATGAAGAATTTGGAAAAAATGATAGCGAGCTATGGGAAACTTACTAGATAAGACTTTTGAACATAACAACACAAGAATTGTTATCTTCAAATAAAGGCCTCCTCCTCCCCTTCAGCCTTTCCTCTCCATCTCCAAAATTGGTGTCTTTACCAATTCTTTGCGTTACTTATTATAAAAATCAGCAGACAGTAAAGTTCCCATAGCCTAAGACCTCATCATCCAGGAATCCAGTCAGTCCAGAATTCTTAAAAAAAATAGTTTCAAATCCCTGCCTATGAGATATCACATACTACTCTGGGACAAATAAGTAGAGACTGGTGGCAAATATAATCAAAAAACAAGTCCCTATGGAGTCACTGGCTTCAAAGACTAAAATAACATAATGAACACCATCATGTAAAATAAACTCATATGACTTCCTAACAAGCAAATGGTGCCATACCACGACACCTACATGGAATTTTGAAAAAAAAATATGTCTCTATTCCCAATACTTTCCTATGGGAAACTTACTAGATAAGACTTTTGAACATAACAACACAAGAATTGTTATCTTCAAATAAAGGCCTCCTCCTCCCCTTCAGCCTTGCCTCTCCATCTCCAAAATTGGTGTCTTTACCAATCTTATGTGTCACTTATTGTAAATAGCAGCAAATACTAAAGTTCCTATAGCCTAGGACCTCATAATCCGGAAATCCAGTCAGTACAGAATTCTTTAAAAAATAGTTTCAAACCCCTGGCTATCAGATATCACATACTACTCTGGTACACAGAAGTAGAGACTGGTGACAAATTTACCAAAACCAAGTCCCTGTGGAGTCACTGGTTTCAAAGACTAAAAAAACACAGTGAACACCATCACTAAAATCAAATCAGATGACTTCCTAACCAGCAAATGGCGCCATACTATGACATCTACACAGAATTTTGAAAAAAGCAGAAATCTTTATTCCCAATACCTTTCAAGGTTATTGGTCTGTGGTATTTCTCCAAAACAAACCTGATACCATCTCAGACCACACAATTTTACCTTGAGAGAGAGGAGCAATAACATAAGCATTACATCTCTCTTTATTGCCCTGACCAAATCCAGCTAAAGGGACCTACCCTAAGTTATTCCACTTCACATGAAGCACCAATATCCAAGGAGGGCCCAGCAACTGAACCAAACAAACCACTTCTGACCAGACATCTCCATTGGAAATTAGATGAACATAATGGAAATGACACAGTGATATGATAGCAATCTCACCATATTACCAATGTAACTATAATGATTTGAGGTACATCTAACTTCAATGTAACAGAATAACATATAAAATATAGTAAAATAATCTAGATAAAATCTCCATGATTATACACAGCCAATCAAAATCAAATAAGAGTACAACATTAACATGAAATGTGTGTAAGCATAAAACAAAATTGAAAACTATACCAAAAAATCCCAACTTTTTTACAGTAAACAGGAAAACACAGAATTAATTCACCCAGAAGTGTATACCCATTTACAAGCACTTTTTTTTACAAAATGTATTGATTCTATAGTACAACACATGATAGCTACGCATTGGAAAACGTACAAGGTCTGGATATCCTAAGTCTACACAATTTATCATCACACAAAAGCTCTCAAAATCTGCTTCAGTCCTGGTTCTTTATCTAAACCTATGGCACCAGTACAGGCATTGGCTATAAGCCCAATATACATATGAGTCTCCAACCATTTGTAAAAAAGCTCTTGGTATATTAGGTGAGTAAATAATGCTACTTCAATTATATTTGTCAGATAGTGGGTACATGAAGAATTTGGAAAAAAAAGATAGCGAGCTATGGGAAACTTACTAGATAAGACTTTTGAACATAACAGCACAAGAATTGTTACCTTCAAATAAAGGCCTCCTCCTCCCCTTCAGCCTTTCCTCTCCATCTCCAAAATTGGTGTCTTTACCAATTCTTTGCGTTACTTATTATAAAAATCAGCAGACAGTAAAGTTCCCATAGCCTAAGACCTCATCATCCAGGAAACCAGTCAGTCCAGAATTCTTAAAAAAATAGTTTCAAATCCCTGCCTATGAGATATCACATACTACTCTGGGACAAATAAGTAGAGACTGGTGGCAAATTTAATCAAAAAACAAGTCCCTATGGAGTCACTGGCTTCAAAGACTAAAATAACATAATGAACACCATCATGTAAAATAAACTCATATGACTTCCTAACAAGCAAATGGTGCCATACCACGACACCTACATGGAATTTTGAAAATAAAAATATGTCTCTATTGCCAATACCTTCCTATGGGAAACTTACTAGATAAGACTTTTGAACATAACAACACAAGAATTGTTATCTTCAAATAAAGGCCTCCTCCTCCCCTTCAGCCTTGCCTCTCCATCTCCAAAATTGGTGTCTTTACCAATCTTATGTGTCACTTATTGTAAATAGCAGCAAATACTAAAGTTCCTATAGCCTAGGACCTCATAATCCGGAAATCCAGTCAGTACAGAATTCTTAAAAAAATAGTTTCAAACCCTTGGCTATCAGATATCACATACTACTCTGGTACACAGAAGTAGAGACTGGTGACAAATTTACCAAAACCAAGTCCCTGTGGAGTCACTGGTTTCAAAGACTAAAAAAAAACAGTGAACACCATCACTAAAATCAAATCAGATGACTTCCTAACCAGCAAATGGCGCCATACTATGACACCTACACAGAATTTTGAAAAAAGCAGACCTCTTTATTCCCAATACCTTTCAAGGTTATTGGTCTGTGGTATTTCCCAAAAACAAACATGATACCATCTCAGACCACACAATTTTACTTTGAGAGAGAGGAGCAATAACATAAGCATTACATCTCTCTTTATTGCCCTGACCAAATCCAGCTAAAGGGACCTACCCTAAGTTATTCCACTTCACATGAAGCACCAATATCCAAGGAGGTCCCAGCAACTGAACCAAACAAACCACTTCTGACCAGACATCTCCATTGGAAATTAGATGAACATAATGGAAATGACACAGTGATATGATAGCAATCTCACCATATTACCAATATAACTATAATGATTTGAGGTACATCTAACTTCAATGTAACAGAATAACATATAAAATATAGTAAAATAATCTAGATAAAATCTCCATGATTATACACAGCCAATCAAAATCAAATGAGAGTACAACATTAACATGAAATGTGTGCAAGTATAAAACAAAATTGAAAACTATACCAAAAAATCCCAACTTTTTTACAGTAAACAGGAAAACAGAATTAATTCACCCAGAAGTGTATACCCCTTTACAAGCACTTTTTTTTTTTACAAAATGTATCGATTCTATAGTACAACACATGATAGCTATGCATTGGAAAACGTACAAGGTCTGGATATCCTAAGTCTACACAATTTATCATCACACAAAAGCTCTCAAAATCTGCTTCAGTCCTGGTTCTTTATCTAAACCTATGGCCCCACTACAGGCATTGGCTTTAAGCCCAATATACATATGAGTCTCCAACCATTTGTAAAACAGCTCTTGGAATATTAGGTGAGTAAATAATGCTACTTCAATTATATTTGTCAGATAGTGGGTACATGAAGAATTTGGAAAAAAAGATAGCGAGCTATGGGAAACTTACTAGATAAGACTTTTGAACATAACAACACAAGAATTGTTATCTTCAAATAAAGGCCTCCTCCTCCCCTTCAGCCTTTCCTCTCCATCTCCAAAATTGGTGTCTTTACCAATTCTTTGCGTTACTTATTATAAAAATCAGCAGACAGTAAATATCCCATAGCCTAAGACCTCATCATCCAGGAAACCAGTCAGTCCAGAATTCTTAAAAAAATAGTTTCAAATCCCTGCCTATGAGATATCACATACTACTCTGGGACAAATAAGTAGAGACTGGTGGCAAATTTAATCAAAAAACAAGTCCCTATGGAGTTACTGGCTTTAAAGACTAAAATAACATAATGAACACCATCATGTAAAATAAATTCATATGACTTCCTAACATGCAAATGGTGCCATACCACGACACCTACATGGAATTTTGAAAAAAAAAAATGTCTCTATTCCCAATACCTTCCTATGGGAAACTTACTAGGTAAGACTTTTGAACATAACAACACAATAATTGTTATGTTCAAATGAAGGCCTCCTCCTCCCCTTCAGCCTTGCCTTTCCATCTCCAAAATTGGTGTCTTTACCAATCTTTTGTGTCACTTATTGTAAATAGCAGCAAATACTAAAGTTCCTATAGCCTAGGACCTCATAATCCGGAAATCCAGTCAGTACAGAATTCTTAAAAAAATAGTTTCAAACCCCTGGCTATCAGATATCACATACTACTCTGGTACACAGAAGTAGAGACTGGTGACAAATTTACCAAAACCAAGTCCCTGTGGAGTCACTGGTTTCAAAGATTAAAAAAACACAGTGAACACCATCACTAAAATCAAATCAGATGACTTCCTAACCAGCAAATGGCGCCATACTATGACACCTACACAGAATTTTGAAAAAAGCAGACCTCTTTATTCCCAATACCTTTCAAGGTTATTGGTCTGTAGTATTTCTCCAAAACAAACATGATACCATCTCAGACCACACAATTTTACCTTGAGAGAGAGGAGCAATAACATAAGCATTACATCTCTCTTTATTGCCCTGACCAAATCTAGCTAAAGGGACCTACCCTAAGTTATTCCACTTCACATGAAGCACCAATATCCAAGGAGGGCCCAGCAACTGAACCAAACAAACCACTTCTGACCAGACATCTCCATTGGAAATTAGATGAACATAATGGAAATGACACAGTGATATGATAGCAATCTCACCATATTACCAATGTAACTATAATGATTTGAGGTACATCTAACTTCAATGTAACAGAATAACATATAAAATATAGTAAAATAATCTAGATAAAATCTCCATGATTATACACAGCCAATCAAAATCAAATGAGAGTACAACATTAACATGAAATGTGTGCAAGTATAAAACAAAATTGAAAACTATACCAACAAATCCCAACTTTTTTACAGTAAACAGGAAAACATTAATTCACCCAGAAGTGTATACCCCTTTACAAGCACTTTTTTTTTTACAAAATGTATTGATTCTATAGTACAACACATGATAGCTACGCATTGGAAAACGTACAAGGTCTGGATATCCTAAGTCTACACGATTTATCATCACACAAAAGCTCTCAAAATCTGCTTCAGTCCTGGTTCTTTATCTAAACCTATGGCACCACTACAGGCATTGGCTTTTAGCCCAATATACATATGAGTCTCCAACCATTTGTAAAACAGCTCTTGGAATATTAGGTGAGTAAATAATGCTACTTCTATTATAATTGTCAGATAGTGGGTACATGAAGAATTTGGAAAAAAAGATAGCGAGCTATGGGAAACTTACTAGATAAGACTTTTGAACATAACAACACAAGAATTGTTATCTTCAAATAAAGGCCTCCTCCTCCCCTTCAGCCTTTCCTCTCCATCTCCAAAATTGGTGTCTTTACCAATTCTTTACGTTACTTATTATAAAAATCAGCAGACAGTAAAGTTCCCATAGCCTAAGACCTCATCATCCAGGAAACCAGTCAGTCCAGAATTCTTAAAAAAATAGTTTCAAATCCCTGCCTATGAGATATCACATACTACTCTGGGACAAATAAGTAGAGACTGGTGGCAAATTTAATCAAAAAACAAGTCCCTATGGAGTCACTGGCTTTAAAGACTAAAATAACATAATGAACACCATCATGTAAAATAAATTCATATGACTTCCTAACATGCAAATGGTGCCATACCACGACACCTACATGGAATTTTGAAAAAAAAATATATCTCTATTCCCAATACATTCCTATGGGAAACTTACTAGATAAGACTTTTGAACATAACAACACAAGAATTGTTATCTTCAAATGAAGGCCTCCTCCTCCCCTTCAGCCTTGCCTCTCCATCTCCAAAATTGGTGTCTTTACCAATCTTATGTGTCACTTATTGTAAATAGCAGCAAATACTAAAGTTCCTATAGCCTAGGACCTCATAATCCGGAAATGCAGTCAGTACAGAATTCTTAAAAAAAATTGTTTCAAACCCCTGGCTATCAGATATCACATACTACTCTGGTACACAGAAGTAGAGACTGGTGACAAATTTACCAAAACCAAGTCCCTGTGTAGTCACTGGTTTCAAAGACTAAAAAAACACAGTGAACACCATCACTAAAATCAAATCAGATGACTTCCTAACCAGCAAATGGCGCCATACTATGACACCTACACAGAATTTTGAAAAAAGCAGACCTCTTTATTCACAATACCTTTCAAGGTTATTGGTCTGTAGTATTTCTCCAAAACAAACATGATACCATCTCAGACCACACAATTTTACCTTGAGAAAGAGGAGCAATAACATAAGCATTACATCTCTCTTTATTGCCCTGACCAAATCCAGCTAAAGGGACCTACCCTAAGTTATTCCACTTCACATGAAGCACCAATATCCAAGGAGGGCCCAGCAACTGAACCAAACAAACCACTTCTGACCAGACATCTCCATTGGAAATTAGATGAACATAATGGAAATGACACAGTGATATGATAGCAATCTGACCATATTACCAATTTAACTATAATGATTTGAGGTACATCTAACTTCAATGTAACAGAATAACATATAAAATATAGTAAAAGAATCTAGATAAAATCTCCATGATTATACACAGCCAATCAAAATCAAATGAGAGTACAACATTAACATGAAATGTGTGCAAATATAAAACAAAATTGAAAACTATACCAAAAAATCACAACTTTTTTACAATAAACAGGAAAACACAGAATTAATTCACCCAGAAGTGTATACCCCTTTACAAGCACTTTTTTTTCCAAAATGTATTGATTCTATAGTACAACACATGATAGCTACGCATTGGAAAACGCACAAGAACTGGATATCCTAAGTCTACACAATTTATCATCACACAAAAGCTCTCAAAATCTGCTTCAGTCCTGGTTCTTTATCTAAACCTATGGCACCACTACAGGCATTGGCTTTAAGCCCAATATACATATGAGTCTCCAACCATTTGTAAAACAGCTCTTGGTATATTAGGTGAGTAAATAATGCTACTTCTATTATATTTGTCAGATAGTGGGTACATGAAGAATTTGGAAAAAAAGATAGCGAGCTATGGGAAACTTACTAGATAAGACTTTTGAACATAACAACACAAGAATTGTTATCTTCAAATAAAGGCCTCCTCTTCCCCTTCAGCCTTTCCTCTCCATCTCCAAAATTGGTGTCTTTACCAATTCTTTGCGTTACTTATTATAAAAATCAGTAGACAGTAAAGTTCCCATAGCCTAAGACCTCATCATCCAGGAAACCAGTCAGTCCAGAATTCTTAAAAAAATAGTTTCAAATCCCTGCCTATGAGATATCACATACTACTCTGGGAAAAATAAGTAGAGACTGGTGGCAAATTTAATCAAAAAACAAGTCCCTATGGAGTCACTGGCTTCAAAGACTAAAATAACATAATGAACACCATCATGTAAAATAAACTCATATGACTTCCTAACAAGAAAAGGGTGCCATACCACGACACCTACATGGAATTTTGAAAAAAAAATATGTCTCTATTTCCAATACCTTCCTATGGTAAACTTACTAGATAAGACTTTTGAACATAACAACACAAGAATTGTTATCTTCAAATAAAGTCCTCCTCCTCCCCTTCAGCCTTGCCTCTCCATCTCCAAAATTGGTGTCTTTACCAATCTTATGTGTCACTTATTGTAAATAGCAGCAAATACTAAAGTTCCTATAGCCTAGGACCTCATAATCCGGAAATCCAGTCAGTACAGAATTCTTAAATAAATAGTTTCAAACCCCTGGCTATCAGATATCACATACTACTCTGGTACACAGAAGTAGAGACTGGTGACAAATTTACCAAAACCAAGTCCCTGTGGAGTCACTGGTTTCAAAGACTAAAAAAACACAGTGAACACCATCGCTAAAATCAAATCAGATGACTTCCTAACCAGCAAATGGCGCCATACTATGACACCTACACAGAATTTTGAAAAAAGCAGACCTCTTTATTCCCAATTCCTTTCAAGGTTATTATTCTGTGGTATTTCTCCAAAACAAACATGATACCATCTCAGACCACACAATTTTACCGTGAGAGAGAGGAGCAATAACATAAGCATTACATCTCTCTTTATTGCCCTGACCAAATCCAGCTAAAGGGACCTACCCTAAGTTATTCCACTTCACATGAAGCACCAATATCCAAGGAGGGCCCAGCAACTGAACCAAACAAACCACTTCTGACCAGACATCTCCATTGGAAATTAGATGAACATAATGGAAATGACACAGTGATATGATAGCAATCTCACCATATTACCAATGTAACTATAATGATTTGAGGTACATTTAACTTCAATGTAACAGAATAACATATAAAATATAGTAAAAGAATCTAGATAAAATCTCCATGATTATACACAGCCAATCAAAATCAAATGAGAGTACAACATTAACATGAAATGTGTGTAAGTATAAAACAAAATTGAAAACTATACCAAAAAATCCCAACTTTTTTACAGTAAACAGGAAAACACAGAATAAATTCACCCAGAAGTGTATACCCCTTTACAAGCACTAAAAAATGTATTTATTCTATAGTACAACACATGATAGCTACGCATTGGAAAACGTACAAGGTCTGGATATCCTAAGTCTACACAATTTATCATCACACAAAAGCTCTCAAAATCTGCTTCAGTCCTGGTTCTTTATCTAAACCTATGGCACCACTACAGGCATTGGCTTTAAGCCCAATATACATATGAGTCTCCAACCATTTGTAAAACAGCTCTTGGTATATTAGGTGAGTAAATAATGCTACTTCTATTATATTTGTCAGATAGTGGGTACATGAAAAATTTGGAAAAAAAGATAGCGAGCTATGGGAAACTTACTAGATAAGACTTTTGAACATAACAACACAAGAATTGTTATCTTCAAATAAAATCCTCCTCCTCCCCTTCAGCCTTTCCTCTCCATCTCAAAAATTGGTGTCTTTACCAATTCTTTGCGTTACTTATTATAAAAATCAGCAGACAGTAAAGTTCCCATAGCCTAAGACCTCATCATCCAGGAAACCAGTCAGTCCAGAATTCTTAAAAAAATAGTTTCAAATCCCTGCCTATGAGATATCACATACTACTCTGGGAAAAATAAGTAGAGACTGGTGGCAAATTTAATCAAAAAACAAGTCCCTATGGAGTCACTCGCTTCAAAGACTAAAATAACATAATGAACACCATCATGTAAAATAAACTCATATGACTTCCTAACAAGCAAGTGGTGCCATACCACGACACCTACATGGAATTTTGAAAAAAAAATATTTCCCTATTCCCAATACCTTCCTATGGGAAACTTACTAGATAAGACTTTTGAACATAACAACACAAGAATTGTTATCTTCAAATAAAGGCCTCCTCCTCCCCTTCAGCCTTGCCTCTCCATCTCCAAAATTGGTGTCTTTACCAATCTTATGTGTCACTTATTGTAAATAGCAGCAAATACTAAATTTCCTATAGCCTATGACCTCATAATGCGGAAATCCAGTCAGTACAGAATTCTTAAAAAAATAGTTTCAAACCCCTGGCTATCAGATATCACATACTACTCTGGTACACAGAAGTAGAGACTGGTGACAAATTTACCAAAACCAAGTCGCTGTGGAGTCACTGGTTTCAAAGACTAAAAAAACACAGTGAACACAATCACTAAAATCAAATCAGGTGACTTCCTAACCAGCAAATGGCGCCATACTATGACACCTACACAGAATTTTGAAAAAAGCAGACCTCTTTATTCCCAATACATTTCAAGGTTATTGGTCTGTGGTATTTCTCCAAAACAAACATGATACCATCTCAGACCACACAATTTTACCTTGAGAGAGAGGAGCAATAACATAGGCATTACATCTCTCTTTATTGCCCTGACCAAATCCAGCTAAAGGGACCTACCCTAAGTTAATCCGCTTCACATGAAGCACCAATATCCAAGGAGGGCCCAGCAACTGAACCAAACAAACCACTTCTGACCAGACATCTCCATTGGAAATTAGATGAACATAATGGAAATGACACAGTGATATGATAGCAATCTCACCATATTACCAATGTAACTATAATGATTTGAGGTTCATTTAACTTCAATGTAACAGAATAACATATAAAATATAGTAAAAGAATCTAGATAAAATCTCCATGATTATACACAGCCAATCAAAATCAAATGAGAGTACAACATTAACATGAAATGTGTGCAAGTATAAAACAAAATTGAAAACTATACCAAAAAATTTCCAACTTTTTTACAATAAACAGGAAAACACAGAATTAATTCACCCAGAAGTGTATACCCCTTTACAAGCACTTTTTTTTTTACAAAATGTATTGATTCTATAGTACAACAAATGATAGCTACGCATTGGAAAACGTACAAGGTCTGGATATCCTAAGTCTACACAATTTATCATCACACAAAAGCTCTCAAAATCTGCTTCAGTCCTGGTTCTTTATCTAAACCTATGGCACCACTACAGGCATTGGCTTTAAGCCCAATATACATATGAGTCTCCAACCATTTGTAAAACAGCTCTTGGTATATTAGGTGAGTAAATAATGCTACTTCTATTATATTTGTCAGATAGTGGGTACATGAAGAATTTGGAAAAAAAGATAGCGAGCTATGGGAAACTTACTAGATAAGACTTTTGAACATAACAACACAAGAATTGTTATCTTCAAATAAAATCCTCCTCCTCCCCTTCAGCCTTTCCTCTCCATCTCAAAAATTGGTGTCTTTACCAATTCTTTGCGTTACTTATTATAAAAATCAGCAGACAGTAAAGTTCCCATAGCCTAAGACCTCATCATCCAGGAAACCAGTCAGTCCAGAATTCTTAAAAAAATAGTTTCAAATCCCTGCCTATGAGATATCACATACTACTCTGGGACAAATAAGTAGAGACTGGTGGCAAATTTAATAAAAAAACAAGCCCCTATGGAGTCACTGGCTTCAAAGACTAAAATAACATAATGAACACCATCATGTAAAATAAACTCATATGACTTCCTAACAAGCAAATGGTGCCATACCACGACACCTACATGGAATTTTGAAAAAAAAATATGTCTCTATTCCCAATACCTTCCTATGGGAAACTTACTAGATAAGACTTTTGAACATAACAACACAAGAATTGTTATGTTCAAATAAAGGCCTCCTCCTCCCCTTCAGCCTTGCCTCTCCATCTCCAAAATTTGTGTCTTTACCAATCTTTTGTGTCACTTATTGTAAATAGCAGCAAATACTAAAGTTCCTATAGCCTAGGACCTCATAATCCGGAAATCCAGTCAGTACAGAATTCTTAAAAAAATAGTTTCAAACCCCTGGTTATCAGATATCACATACTACTCTGGTACACAGAAGTAGAGACTGGTGACAAATTTACCAAAACCAAGACCCTGTGGAGTCACTGGTTTCAAAGACTAAAAAAACACAGTGAACACCATCACTAAAATCAAATCAGATGACTTCCTAACCAGCAAATGGCGCCATACTATGACACCTACACAGAATTTTGAAAAAAGCAGACCTCTTTATTCCCAATACCTTTCAAGGTTATTGGTCTGTGGTATTTTTCCAAAACAAACCTGATACCATCTCAGACCACACAATTTTACCTTGAGAGAGAGGAGCAATAACATAAGCATTACATCTCTCTTTATTGCCCTGACCAAATCCAGCTAAAGGGACCTACCCTAAGTTATTCCACTTCACATGAAGCACCAATATCCAAGGAGGGCCCAGCAACTGAACCAAACAAACCACTTCTGACCAGACATCTCCATTGGAAAAAAGATGAACATAATGGAAATGACACAGTGATATGATAGCAATCTCACCATATTACCAATGTAACTATAATGATTTGAGGTACATCTAACTTCAATGTAACAGAATAACATATAAAATATAGTAAAAGAATCTAGATAAAATCTCCATGATTATACACAGCCAATCAAAATCAAATAAGAGTACAACATTAACATGAAATGTGTGTAAGCATAAAACAAAATTGAAAACTATACCAAAAAATCCCAACTTTTTTACAGTAAACAGGAAAACACAGAATTAATTCACCCAGAAGTGTATACCCCTTTACAAGCACTTTTTTTTACAAAATGTATTGATTCTATAGTACAACACATGATAGCTACGCATTGGAAAACGTACAAGGTCTGGATATTCTAAGTCTACACAATTTATCATCACACAAAAGCTCTCAAAATCTGCTTCAGTCCTGGTTCTTTATCTAAACCTATGGCACCACTACAGGCATTGGCTTTAAGCTCAATATACATATGAGTCTCCAACCATTTGTAAAACAGCTCTTGGAATATTAGGTGAGTAAATAATGCTACTTCTATTATATTTGTCAGACAGTGGGTACATGAAGAATTTGGAAAAAAAGATAGCGAGCTATGGGAAACTTACTAGATAAGACTTTTAAACATAACAACACAAAAATTGTTATCTTCAAATAAAGGCCTCCTCCTCCCCTTCAGCCTTTCCTCTCCATCTCCAAAATTGGTGTCTTTACCAATTCTTTGCGTTACTTATTATAAAAATCAGCAGACAGTAAAGTTCCCATAGCCTAAGACCTCATCATCCAGGAAACCAGTCAGTCCAGAATTCTTAAAAAAATAGTTTCAAATCCCTGCCTATGAGATATCACATACTACTCTGGGACAAATAAGTAGAGACTGGTGGCAAATTTAATCAAAAAACAAGCCCCTATGGAGTCACTGGCTTCAAAGACTAAAATAACATAATGAACACAATCATGTAAAATAAACTCATATGACTTCCTAACAAGCAAATGGTGCCATACCACGACACCTACATGGAATTTTGAAAAAAAAATATGTCTCTATTCCCAATACCTTCCTATGGGAAACTTACTAGATAAGACTTTTGAACATAACAACACAAGAATTGTTATCTTCAAATAAAGGCCTCCTCCTCCCCTTCAGCCTTGCCTCTCCATCTCCAAAATTGGTGTCTTTACCAATCTTATGTGTCACTTATTGTAAATAGCAGCAAATACTAAAGTTCCTATAGCCTAGGACCTCATAATCCGGAAATCCAGTCAGTACAGAATTCTTAAATAAATAGTTTCAAACCCCTGGCTATCAGATATCACATACTACTCTGGTACACAGAAGTAGAGACTGGTGACAAATTTACCAAAACCAAGTCCCTGTGGAGTCACTGGTTTCAAAGACTAAAAAAACACAGTGAACATCATCACTAAAATCAAATCAGATGACTTCCTAACCAGCAAATGGCGCCATACTATGACACCTACACAGAATTTTGAAAAAAGCAGACCTTTTTATTCCCAATACCTTTAAAGGTTATTGGTCTGTGGTATTTCTCCAAAACAAACATGATACCATCTCAGATCACACAATTTTACCTTGAAGAGAGAGGAGCAATAACATAAGCATTACATCTCTCTTTATTGCCCTGACCAAATCCAGCTAAAGGGACCTACCCTAAGTTATTCCACTTCACATGAAGCACCAATATCCAAGGAGGGCCCAGCAACTGAACCAAACAAACCACTTCTGACCAGACATCTCCATTGGAAATTAGATGAACATAATGGAAATGACACAGTGATATTATAGCAATCTCACCATATTACCAATGTAACTATAATGATTTGAGGTACATCTAACTTCAATGTAACAGAATAACATATAAAATATAGTAAAAGAATCTAGATAAAGTCTCCATGATTACACACAGCCAATCAAAATCAAATTAGAGTACAACATTAACATGAAATGTGTGCAAGTATAAAACAAAATTGAAAACTATACCAAAAAATTTCCAACTTTTTTACAATAAACAGGAAAACACAGAATTAATTCACCCAGAAGTGTATACCCCTTTACAAGCACTTTTTTTTACAAAATGTATTGATTCTATAGTACAACACATGATAGCTACGCATTGGAAAACGTACAAGGTCTGGATATCTTAAGTCTACACAATTTATCATCACACAAAAGCTCTCAAAATCTGCTTCAGTCCTGGTTCTTTATCTGAACCTATGGCACCACTACAGGCATTGGCTTTAAGCCCAATATACATATGAGTCTCCAAACATTTGTAAAACAGCTCTTGGAATATTAGGTGAGTAAATAATGCTACTTCTATTATATTTGTCAGATAGTGGGTACATGAAGAATTTGGAAAAAAAGATAGCGAGCTATGGGAAACTTACTAGATAAGACTTTTGAACATAACAACACAAGAATTGTTATCTTCAAATAAAGGCCTCCTCCTCCCCTTCAGCCTTTCCTCTCCATCTCCAAAATTGGTGTCTTTACCAATTCTTTGCGTTACTTATTACAAAAATCAGCAGACAGTAAAGTTCCCATAGCCTAAGACCTCATCATCCAGGAAACCAGTCAGTCCAGAATTCTTAAAAAAATAGTTTCAAATCCCTGCCTATGAGATATCACATACTACTCTGGGACAAATAAGTAGAGACTGGTGGCAAATTTAATCAAAAAACAAGCCCCTATGGAGTCACTGGCTTCAAAGACTAAAATAACATAATGAACACCATCATGTAAAATAAACCCATATGACTTCCTAACAAGCAAATGGTGCCATACCACGACACCTACATGGCATTTTGAAAAAAAAATATGTCTCTATTCCCAATACCTTCCTATGGGAAACTTACTAGATAAGACTTTTGAACATAACAACACAAGAATTGTTATGTTCAAATAAAGGCCTCCTCCTCCCCTTCAGCCTTGCCTCTCCATCTCCAAAATTGGTGTCTTTACCAATCTTATGTGTCACTTATTGTAAATAGCAGCAAATACTAAAGTTCCTATAGCCTAGGACCTCATAATCCGGAAATCCAGTCAGTACAGAATTCTTAAAAAAATAGTTTCAAACCCCTGGCTATCAGATATCACATGCTACTCTGGTACACAGAAGTAGAGACTGGTGACAAATTTACCAAAACCAAGTCCCTGTGGAGTCACTGGTTTCAAAGACTAAAAAAACACAGTGAACACCATCACTAAAATCAAATCAGATGACTTCCTAACCAGCAAATGGCGCCATACTATGACACCTACACAGAATTTTGAAAAAAGCAGACCTCTTTATTCCCAATACCTTTCAAGGTTATTGGTCTGTGGTATTTCTCCAAAACAAACCTGATACCATCTCAGACCACACAATTTTACCTTGAGAGAGAGGAGCAATAACATAAGCATTACATCTCTCTTTATTGCCCTGACCAAATCCAGCTAAAGGGACCTACCCTAAGTTATTCCACTTCACATGAAGCACCAATATCCAAGGAGGGCCCAGCAACTGAACCAAACAAACCACTTCTGACCAGACATCTCCATTGGAAATTAGATGAACATAATGGAAATGACACAGTGATATGATAGCAATCTCACCATATTACCAATGTAACTATAATGATTTGAGGTACATCTAACTTCAATGTAACAGAATAACATATAAAATATAGTAAAAGAATCTAGATAAAATCTCCATGATTATACACAGCCAATCAAAATCAAATAAGAGTACAACATTAACATGAAATGTGTGTAAGCATAAAACAAAATTGAAAACTATACCAAAAAATCCCAACTTTTTTACAGTAAACAGGAAAACACAGAATTAATTCACCCAGAAGTGTATACCCCTTTACAAGCACTTTTTTTTACAAAATGTATTGATTCTATAGTACAACACATGATAGCTACGCATTGGAAAACGTACAAGGTCTGGATATTCTAAGTCTACACAATTTATCATCACACAAAAGCTCTCAAAATCTGCTTCAGTCCTGGTTCTTTATCTAAACCTATGGCACCACTACAGGCATTGGCTTTAAGCCCAATATACATATGAGTCTCCAACCATTTGTAAAACAGCTCTTGGTATATTAGGTGAGTAAATAATGCTACTTCAATTAAATTTGTCAGATAGTGGGTACATGAAGTATTTGGAAAAAAAGATAGCGAGCTATGGGAAACTTACTAGATAAGACTTTTGAACATAACAACACAAGAATTGTTATCTTCAAATAAAGGCCTCCTCCTCCCCTTCAGCCTTTCCTCTCCATCTCCAAAATTGGTGTCTTTACCAATTCTTTGCGTTACTTATTATAAAAATCAGCAGACAGTAAAGTTCCCATAGCCTAAGACCTCATCATCCAGGAAACCAGTCAGTCCAGAATTCTTAAAAAAATAGTTTCAAATCCCTGCCTATGAGATATCACATACTACTCTGGGACAAATAAGTAGAGACTGGTGGCAAATTTAATCAAAAAACAAGCCCCTATGGAGTCACTGGCTTCAAAGACTAAAATAACATAATGAACACCATCATGTAAAATAAACCCATATGACTTCCTAACAAGCAAATGGTGCCATACCACGACACCTACATGGAATTTTGAAAAAAAATATGTCTCTATTCCCAATACCTTCCTATGGGAAACTTACTAGATAAGACTTTTGAACATAACAACACAAGAATTGTTATCTTCAAATAAAGGCCACTTCCTCCCCATCAGCCTTGCCTCTCCATCTCCAAAATTGGTGTCTTTACCAATCTTATGTGTCACTTATTGTAAATAGCAGCAAATACTAAAGTTCCTATAGCCTAGGACCTCATAATCCGGAAATCCAGTCAGTACAGAATTCTTAAAAAAATCGTTTCAAACCCCTGGCTATCAGATATCACATACTACTCTGGTACACAGAAGTAGAGACTGGTGACAAATTTACCAAAACCAAGTCCCTGTGGAGTCACTGGTTTCAAAGACTAAAAAAACACAGTGAACACCATCACTAAAATCAAATCAGATGACTTCCTAACCAGCAAATGGCGCCATACTATGACACCTACACAGAATTTTGAAAAAAGCAGACCTCTTTATTCCCAATACCTTTCAAGGTTATTGGTCTGTGGTATTTCTCCAAAACAAACCTGATACCATCTCAGACCACACAATTTTACCTTGAGAGAGAGGAGCAATAACATAAGCATTACATCTCTCTTTATTGCCCTTACCAAATCCAGCTAAAGGGACCTACCCTAAGTTATTCCACTTCACATGAAGCACCAATATCCAAGGAGGGCCCAGCAACTGAACCAAACAAACCACTTCTGACCAGACATCTCCATTGGAAATTAGATGAACATAATGGAAATGACACAGTGATATGATAGCAATCTCACCATATTACCAATGTAACTATAATGATTTGAGGTACATCTAACTTCAATGTAACAGAATAACATATAAAATATAGTAAAAGAATCTAGATAAAATCTCCATGATTATACACAGCCAATCAAAATCAAATAAGAGTACAACATTAACATGAAATGTGTGTAAGCATAAAACAAAATTGAAAACTATACCAAAAAATCCCAACTTTTTTACAGTAAACAGGAAAACACAGAATTAATTCACCCAGAAGTGTATACCCCTTTGCAAGCACTTTTTTTTACAAAATGTATTGATTCTATAGTACAACACATGATAGCTACGCATTGGAAAACGTACAAGGTCTGGATATCCTAAGTCTACACAATTTATCATCACACAAAAGCTCTCAAAATCTGCTTCAGTCCTGGTTCTTTATCTAAACCTATGGCACCACTACAGGCATTGGCTTTAAGCCCAATATACATATGAGTCTCCAACCATTTGTAAAACAGCTCTTGGTATATTAGGTGAGTAAATAATGCTACGTCAATTATATTTGTCAGATAGTGGGTACATGAAGAATTTGGAAAAAAAGATAGCGAGCTATGGGAAACTTACTAGATAAGACTTTTGAACATAACAACACAAGAATTGTTATCTTCAAATAAAGGCCTCCTCCTCCCCTTCAGCCTTTCCTCTCCATCTCAAAAATTGGTGTCTTTACCAATTCTTTGCGTTACTTATTATAAAAATCAGCAGACAGTAAAGTTCCCATAGCCTAAGACCTCATCATCCAGGAAACCAGTCAGTCCAGAATTCTTAAAAAAATAGTTTCAAATCCCTGCCTATGAGATATCACATACTACTCTGGGACAAATAAGTAGAGACTGGTGGCAAATTTAATAAAAAAACAAGCCCCTATGGAGTCACTGGCTTCAAAGACTAAAATAACATAATGAACACCATCATGTAAAATAAACCCATATGACTTCCTAACAAGCAAATGGTGCCATACCACGACACCTACATGGAATTTTGAAAAAAAAATATGTCTCTATTCCTAATACCTTCCTATGGGAAACTTACTAGATAAGACTTTTGAACATAACAACACAAGAATTGTTATGTTCAAATAAAGGCCTCCTCCTCCCCTTCAGCCTTGCCTCTCCATCTCCAAAATTGGTGTCTTTACCAATCTTATGTGTCACTTATTGTAAATAGCAGCAAATACTAAAGTTCCTATAGCCTAGGACCTCATAATCCGGAAATCCAGTCAGTACAGAATTCTTAAAAAAATAGTTTCAAACCCCTGGCTATCAGATATCACATACTACTCTGGTACACAGAAGTAGAGACTGGTGACAAATTTACCAAAACCAAGTCCCTGTGGAGTCACTGGTTTCAAAGACTAAAAAAACACAGTGAACACCATCACTAAAATCAAATCAGATGACTTCCTAACCAGCAAATGGCGCCATACTATGACACCTACACAGAATTTTGAAAAAAGCAGACCTCTTTATTCCCAATACCTTTCAAGGTTATTGGTCTGTGGTATTTCTCCAAAACAAACCTGATACCATCTCAGACCACACAATTTTACCTTGAGAGAGAGGAGCAATAACATAAGCATTACATCTCTCTTTATTGCCCTTACCAAATCCAGCTAAAGGGACCTACCCTAAGTTATTCCACTTCACATGAAGCACCAATATCCAAGGAGGGCCCAGCAACTGAACCAAACAAACCACTTCTGACCAGACATCTCCATTGGAAATTAGATGAACATAATGGAAATGACACAGTGATATGATAGCAATCTCACCATATTACCAATGTAACTATAATGATTTGAGGTACATCTAACTTCAATGTAACAGAATAACATATAAAATATAGTAAAAGAATCTAGATAAAATCTCCATGATTATACACAGCCAATCAAAATCAAATAAGAGTACAACATTAACATGAAATGTGTGTAAGCATAAAACAAAATTGAAAACTATACCAAAAAATCCCAACTTTTTTACAGTAAACAGGAAAACACAGAATTAATTCACCCAGAAGTGTATACCCCTTTGCAAGCACTTTTTTTTACAAAATGTATTGATTCTATAGTACAACACATGATAGCTACGCATTGGAAAACGTACAAGGTCTGGATATCCTAAGTCTACACAATTTATCATCACACAAAAGCTCTCAAAATCTGCTTCAGTCCTGGTTCTTTATCTAAACCTATGGCACCACTACAGGCATTGGCTTTAAGCCCAATATACATATGAGTCTCCAACCATTTGTAAAACAGCTCTTGGTATATTAGGTGAGTAAATAATGCTACGTCAATTATATTTGTCAGATAGTGGGTACATGAAGAATTTGGAAAAAAAGATAGCGAGCTATGGGAAACTTACTAGATAAGACTTTTGAACATAACAACACAAGAATTGTTATCTTCAAATAAAGGCCTCCTCCTCCCCTTCAGCCTTTCCTCTCCATCTCAAAAATTGGTGTCTTTACCAATTCTTTGCGTTACTTATTATAAAAATCAGCAGACAGTAAAGTTCCCATAGCCTAAGACCTCATCATCCAGGAAACCAGTCAGTCCAGAATTCTTAAAAAAATAGTTTCAAATCCCTGCCTATGAGATATCACATACTACTCTGGGACAAATAAGTAGAGACTGGTGGCAAATTTAATAAAAAAACAAGCCCCTATGGAGTCACTGGCTTCAAAGACTAAAATAACATAATGAACACCATCATGTAAAATAAACCCATATGACTTCCTAACAAGCAAATGGTGCCATACCACGACACCTACATGGAATTTTGAAAAAAAAATATGTCTCTATTCCTAATACCTTCCTATGGGAAACTTACTAGATAAGACTTTTGAACATAACAACACAAGAATTGTTATGTTCAAATAAAGGCCTCCTCCTCCCCTTCAGCCTTGCCTCTCCATCTCCAAAATTGGTGTCTTTACCAATCTTATGTGTCACTTATTGTAAATAGCAGCAAATACTAAAGTTCCTATAGCCTAGGACCTCATAATCCGGAAATCCAGTCAGTACAGAATTCTTAAAAAAATAGTTTCAAACCCCTGGCTATCAGATATCACATACTACTCTGGTACACAGAAGTAGAGACTGGTGACAAATTTACCAAAACCAAGTCCCTGTGGAGTCACTGGTTTCAAAGACTAAAAAAACACAGTGAACACCATCACTAAAATCAAATCAGATGACTTCCTAACCAGCAAATGGCGCCATACTATGACACCTACACAGAATTTTGAAAAAAGCAGACCTCTTTATTCCCAATACCTTTCAAGGTTATTGGTCTGTGGTATTTCTCCAAAACAAACCTGATACCATCTCAGACCACACAATTTTACCTTGAGAGAGAGGAGCAATAACATAAGCATTACATCTCTCTTTATTGCCCTTACCAAATCCAGCTAAAGGGACCTACCCTAAGTTATTCCACTTCACATGAAGCACCAATATCCAAGGAGGGCACAGCAACTGAACCAAACAAACCACTTCTGACCAGACATCTCCATTGGAAATTAGATGAACATAATGGAAATGACACAGTGATATGATAGCAATCTCACCATATTACCAATGTAACTATAATGATTTGAGGTACATCTAACTTCAATGTAACAGAATAACATATAAAATATAGTAAAAGAATCTAGATAAAATCTCCATGATTATACACAGCCAATCAAAATCAAATAAGAGTACAACATTAACATGAAATGTGTGTAAGCATAAAACAAAATTGAAAACTATACCAAAAAATCCCAACTTTTTTACAGTAAACAGGAAAACACAGAATTAATTCACCCAGAAGTGTATACCCCTTTACAAGCACTTTTTTTTACAAAATGTATTGATTCTATAGTACAACACATGATAGCAACGCATTGGAAAACGTACAAGGTCTGGATATCCTAAGTCTACACAATTTATCATCACACAAAAGCTCTCAAAATCTGCTTCAGTCCTGGTTCTTTATCTAAACCTATGGCACCACTACAGGCATTGGCTTTAAGCCCAATATACATATGAGTCTCCAACCATTTGTAAAACAGCTCTTGGTATATTAGGTGAGTAAATAATGCTACGTCAATTATATTTGTCAGATAGTGGGTACATGAAGAATTTGGAAAAAAAGATAGCGAGCTATGGGAAACTTACTAGATAAGACTTTTGAACATAACAACACAAGAATTGTTATCTTCAAATAAAGGCCTCCTCCTCCCCTTCAGCCTTTCCTCTCCATCTCCAAAATTGGTGTCTTTACCAATTCTTTGCGTTACTTATTATAAAAATCAGCAGACAGTAAAGTTCCCATAGCCTAAGACCTCATCATCCAGGAAACTAGTCAGTCCAGAATTCTTAAAAAAATAGTTTCAAATCCCTGCCTATGAGATATCACATACTACACAGGGACAAATAAGTAGAGACTGGTGGCAAATTTAATAAAAAAACAAGTCCCTACGGAGTCACTGGCTTCAAAGACTAAAATAACATAATGAGCACCATCATGTAAAATAAACTTATATGACTTCCTAACAAGAAAATGGTGCCATACCACGACACCTACATGGAATTTTGAAAAAAAAATATGTCTCTATTCCCAATACCTTCCTATGGGAAACTTACTAGATAAGACTTTTGAACATAACAACAAAGGATTTGTTATCTTCAAATAAAAGCCTCCTCTTCCTCTTCAGCGTTGCCTCTCCATCTCCAATATTGGTGTCTTTACCAATCTTATGTGTCACTTATTGTAAATAGCAGCAAATACTAAAGTTCCTATAGCCTAGGACCTCATAATCCGGAAATCCAGTCAGTACAGAATTCTTAAAAAAATAGTTTCAAACCCCTGGCTATCAGATATCACATGCTACTCTGGTACACAGAAGTAGAGACTGGTGACAAATTTACCAAAACCAAGTCCCTGTGGAGTCACTGGTTTCAAAGACTAAAAAAACACAGTGAACACCATCACTAAAATCAAATCAGATGACTTCCTAACCAGCAAATGCCGCCATACTATGACACCTACACAGAATTTTGAAAAAAGCAGACCTCTTTATTCCCAATACCTTTCAAGGTTATTGGTCTGTGGTATTTCTCCAAAACAAACATGATACCATCTCAGACCACACAATTTTACCTTGAGAGAGAGGAGCAATAACACAAGCATTACATCTCTCTTTATTGCCCTGATCAAATCCAGCTAAAGGGACCTACCCTAAGTTATTCCACTTCACATGAAGCACCAATATCCAAGGAGGGCCCAGCAACTGAACCAAACAAACCACTTCTGACCAGACATCTCCATTGGAAATTAGATGAACATAATGGAAATGACACAGTGATATGATAGCAATCTCACCATATTACCAATGTAACTATAATGATTTGAGGTACATCTAACTTCAATGTAACAGAATAACATATAAAATATAGTAAAATAATCTAGATAAAATCTCCATGATTATACACAGCCAATCAAAATCAAATGAGAGTACAACATTAACATGAAATGTGTGCAAGTATAAAACAAAATTGAAAACTATACCAAAAAATCCCAACTTTTTTACAATAAACAGGAAAACACAGAATTAATTCACCCAGAAGTGTATACCCCTTTACAAGCACTTTTTTTTCCAAAATTTATTGATTCTATAGTACAACACATGATAGCTACGCATTGGAAAACGTACAAGGTCTGGATATCCTAAGTCTACACAATTTATCATCACACAAAAGCTCTCAAAATCTGCTTCAGTCCTGGTTCTTTACCTAAACCTATGGCACCACTACAGGCATTGGCTTTAAGCCCAATATACATATGAGTCTCCAACCATTTGTAAAACAGCTCTTGGAATATTAGGTGAGTAAATAATGCTACTTCTATTATATTTGTCAGATAGTGGGTACATGAAGAATTTGGAAAAAAAGATAGCGAGCTATGGGAAACTTACTAGATAAGACTTTTGAACATAACAACACAAGAATTGTTATCTTCAAATAAAGGCCTCCTCCTCCCCTTCAGCCTTTCCTCTCCATCTCCAAAATTGGTGTCTTTACCAATTCTTTGCGTTACTTATTATAAAAATCAGCAGACAGCAAAGTTCCCATAGCCTAAGACCTCATCATCCAGGAAACCAGTCAGTCCAGAATTCTTAAAAAAATAGTTTCAAATCCCTGCCTATGAGATATCACATACTACTCTGGGACAAATAAGTAGAGACTGGTGGCAAATGTAATCAAAAAACAAGTCCCTATGGAGTCACTGGCTTCAGAGACTAAAATAACATAATGAACACCATCATGTAAAATAAACTTATATGACTTCCTAACAAGCAAATGGTGCCATACCACGACACCTACATGGAATTTTGAAAAAAAAATATGTCTCTATTCCCAATACCTTTCTATGGGATACTTACTAGATAAGACTTTTGAACATAACAACAAAGGAATTGTTATCTTCAAATAAAGGCCTCCTCCTCCCCTTCAGCCTTGCCTCTCCATCTCCAATATTGGTGTCTTTACCAATCTTATGTGTCACTTATTGTAAATAGCAGCAAATACTAAAGTTCCTATAGCCTAGGACCTCATAATCCGGAAATCCAGTCAGTACAGAATTCTTAAAAAAATAGTTTCAAACCCCTGGCTATCAGATATCACATACTACTCTGGTACACAGAAGTAGAGACTGGTGACAAATTTACCAAAACAAAGTCCCTGTGGAGTCACTGGTTTCAAAGACTAAAAAAAACACAGTGAACACCATCACTTAAATCAAATCAGATGACTTCCTAACCAGCAAATGGCGCCATACTATGACACCTACACAGAATTTTGAAAAAAGCAGACCTCTTTATTCCCAATACCTTTCAAGGTTATTGGTCTGTGGTATTTCTCCAAAACAAACATGATACCATCTCAGACCACACAATTTTACCTTGAGAGAGAGGAGCAATAACATAAGCATTACATCTCTCTTTATTGCCCTGACCAAATCCAGCTAAAGGGACCTACCCTAAGTTATTCCACTTCACATGAAGCACCAATATCCAAGGAGGGCCCAGCAACTGAACCAAACAAACCACTTCTGACCAGACATCTCCATTGAAAATTAGATGAACATAATGGAAATGACACAGTGATATGATAGCAATCTCACCATATTACCAATGTAACTATAATGATTTGAGGTACATCTAACTTCAATGTAACAGAATAACATATAAAATATAGTAAAAGAATCTAGATAAAATATCCATGATTATACACAGCCAATCAAAATCAAATGAGAGTACAACATTAACATGAAATGTGTGCAAGTATAAAACAAAATTAAAAACTATACCAAAAAATTTCCAACTTTTTTACAATAAACAGGAAAACACAGAATTAATTCACCCAGAAGTGTATACCCCTTTACAAGCACTTTTTTTTACAAAATGTATTGATTCTATAGTACAACACATGATAGCTACGCATTGGAAAACGTACAAGGTCTGGATATCCTAAGTCTACACAATTTATCATCACACAAAAGCTCTCAAAATCTGCTTCAGTCCTGGTTCTTTATCTAAACCTATGGCACCACTACAGGCATTGGCTATAAGCCCAATATACATATGAGTCTCCAACCATTTGTAAAACAGCTCTTGGAATATTAGGTGAGTAAATAATGCTACTTCAATTATATTTGTCAGATAGTGGGTACATGAAGAATTTGGAAAAAAAGATAGCGAGCTATGGGAAACTTACTAGATAAGACTTTTGAACATAACAACACAAGAATTGTTATCTTCAAATAAAGGCCTCCTCCTCCCCTTCAGCCTTTCCTCTCCATCTCCAAAATTGGTGTCTTTACCAATTCTTTGCGTTACTTATTATAAAAATCAGTAGACAGTAAAGTTCCCATAGCCTAAGACCTCATCATCCAGGAAACCAGTCAGTCCAGAATTCTTAAAAAAATAGTTTCAAATCCCTGCCTATGAGATATCACATACTACTCTGGGACAAATAAGTAGAGACTGGTGGCAAATATAATCAAAAAACAAGTCCCTATGGAGTCACTGGCTTCAAAGACTAAAATAACATAATGAACACAATCATGTAAAATAAACTCATATGACTTCCTAACAAGCAAATGGTGCCATACCACGACACCTACATGGAATTTTGAAAAAAAAAAATATGTCTCTATTCCCAATACCTTCCTATGGGAAACTTACTAGATGAGACTTTTGAACATAACAACACAAGAATTGTTATCTTCAAATAAAGGCCTCCTCCTCCCCTTCAGCCTTGCCTCTCCATCTCCAAAATTGGTGTCTTTACCAATCTTATGTGTCACTTATTGTAAATAGCAGCAAATACTAAAGTTCCTATAGCCTAGGACCTCATAATCCGGAAATCCAGTCAGTATAGAATTCTTAAAAAAATAGTTTCAAACCCCTGGCTATCAGATATCACATACTACTCTGGTACACAGAAGTAGAGACTGGTGACAAATTTACCAAAACCAAGTCCCTGTGGAGTCACTGGTTTCAAAGACTAAAAAAACACAGTGAACACCATCACTAAAATCAAATCAGGTGACTTCCTAACCAGCAAATGGCGCCATACTATGACACCTACACAGAATTTTGAAAAAAGCAGACCTCTTTATTCCCAATACCTTTCAAGGTTATTGGTCTGTGGTATTTCTCCAAAACAAACCTGATACCATCTCAGACCACACAATTTTACCTTGAGAGAGAGGAGCAATAACATAAGCATTACATCTCTCTTTATTGCCCTGACCAAATCCAGCTAAAGGGACCTACCCTAAGTTATTCCACTTCACATGAAGCACCAATATCCAAGGAAGGCCCAGCAACTGAACCAAACAAACCACTTCTGACCAGACATCTCCATTGGAAATTAGATGAACATAATGGAAATGACACAGTGATATGATAGCAATCTCACCATATTACCAATGTAACTATAATGATTTGAGGTACATCTAACTTCAATGTAACAGAATAACATATAAAATATAGTAAAAGAATCTAGATAAAATATCCATGATTATACACAGCCAATCAAAATCAAATGAGAGTACAACATTAACATGAAATGTGTGCAAGTATAAAACAAAATTAAAAACTATACCAAAAAATTTCCAACTTTTTTACAATAAACAGGAAAACACAGAATTAATTCACCCAGAAGTGTATACCCCTTTACAAGCACTTTTTTTTACAAAATGTATTGATTCTATAGTACAACACATGATAGCTACGCATTGGAAAACGTACAAGGTCTGGATATCCTAAGTCTACACAATTTATCATCACACAAAAGCTCTCAAAATCTGCTTCAGTCCTGGTTCTTTATCTAAACCTATGGCACCACTACAGGCATTGGCTATAAGCCCAATATACATATGAGTCTCCAACCATTTGTAAAACAGCTCTTGGTATATTAGGTGAGTAAATAATGCTACTTCTATTATATTTGTCAGATAGTGGGTACATGAAGAATTTGGAAAAAAAGATAGCGAGCTATGGGAAACTTACTAGATAAGACTTTTGAACATAACAACACAAGAATTGTTATCTTCAAATAAAGGCCTCCTCCTCCCCTTCAGCCTTTCCTCTCCATCTCCAAAATTGGTGTCTTTACCAATTCTTTGCGTTACTTATTATAAAAATCAGTAGACAGTAAAGTTCCCATAGCCTAAGACCTCATCATCCAGGAAACCAGTCAGTCCAGAATTCTTAAAAAAATAGTTTCAAATCCCTGCCTATGAGATATCACATACTACTCTGGGACAAATAAGTAGAGACTGGTGGCAAATATAATCAAAAAACAAGTCCCTATGGAGTCACTGGCTTCAAAGACTAAAATAACATAATGAACACAATCATGTAAAATAAACTCATATGACTTCCTAACAAGCAAATGGTGCCATACCACGACACCTACATGGAATTTTGAAAAAAAAAAATATGTCTCTATTCCCAATACCTTCCTATGGGAAACTTACTAGATGAGACTTTTGAACATAACAACACAAGAATTGTTATCTTCAAATAAAGGCCTCCTCCTCCCCTTCAGCCTTGCCTCTCCATCTCCAAAATTGGTGTCTTTACCAATCTTATGTGTCACTTATTGTAAATAGCAGCAAATACTAAAGTTCCTATAGCCTAGGACCTCATAATCCGGAAATCCAGTCAGTATAGAATTCTTAAAAAAATAGTTTCAAACCCCTGGCTATCAGATATCACATACTACTCTGGTACACAGAAGTAGAGACTGGTGACAAATTTACCAAAACCAAGTCCCTGTGGAGTCACTGGTTTCAAAGACTAAAAAAACACAGTGAACACCATCACTAAAATCAAATCAGGTGACTTCCTAACCAGCAAATGGCGCCATACTATGACACCTACACAGAATTTTGAAAAAAGCAGACCTCTTTATTCCCAATACCTTTCAAGGTTATTGGTCTGTGGTATTTCTCCAAAACAAACCTGATACCATCTCAGACCACACAATTTTACCTTGAGAGAGAGGAGCAATAACATAAGCATTACATCTCTCTTTATTGCCCTGACCAAATCCAGCTAAAGGGACCTACCCTAAGTTATTCCACTTCACATGAAGCACCAATATCCAAGGAAGGCCCAGCAACTGAACCAAACAAACCACTTCTGACCAGACATCTCCATTGGAAATTAGATGAACATAATGGAAATGACACAGTGATATGATAGCAATCTCACCATATTACCAATGTAACTATAATGATTTGAGGTACATCTAACTTCAATGTAACAGAATAACATATAAAATATAGTAAAATAATCTAGATAAAATCTCCATGATTATACACAGCCAATCAAAATAAAATAAGAGTACAACATTAACATGAAATGTGTGCAAGTATAAAACAAAATTGAAAACTATACCAAAAAATTTCCAACTTTTTTACAATAAACAGGAAAACACAGAATTAATTCACCCAGAAGTGTATACCCCTTTACAAGCACTTTTTTTTACAAAATGTATTGATTCTATAGTACAACACATGATAGCTACGCATTGGAAAACGTACAAGGTCTGGATATCCTAAGTCTACACAATTTATCATCACACAAAAGCTCTCAAAATCTGCTTCAGTCCTGGTTCTTTATCTAAACCTATGGCACCACTACAGGCATTGGCTTTAAGCCCAATATACATATGAGTCTCAAACCATTTGTAAAACAGCTCTTGGTATATTAGGTGAGTAAATAATGCTACTTCAATTATATTTGTCAGATAGTGGGTACATGAAGAATTTGGAAAAAAAGATAGCGAGCTATGGGAAACTTACTAGATAAGACTTTTGAACATAACAACACAAGAATTGTTATCTTCAAATAAAGGCCTCCTCCTCCCCTTCAGCCTTTCCTCTCCATCTCCAAAATTGGTGTCTTTACCAATTCTTTACGTTACTTATTATAAAAATCAGCAGACAGTAAAGTTCCCATAGCCTAAGACCTCATCATCCAGGAAACCAGTCAGTCCAGAATTCTTAAAAAAATAGTTTCAAATCCCTGCCTATGAGATATCACATACTACTCTGGGACAAATAAGTAGAGACTGGTGGCAAATTTAATCAAAAAACAAGTCCCTATGGAGTCACTGGCTTCAAAGACTAAAATAACATAATGAACACCATCATGTAAAATAAACTCATATGACTTCCTAACAAGCAAATGGTGCCATACCACGACACCTACATGGAATTTTGAAAAAAAAATATGTCTCTATTCCCAATACCTTCCTATGGGAAACTTACTAGATAAGACTTTTGAACATAACAACACAAGAATTGTTATCTTCAAATAAAGGCCTCCTCCTCCCCTTCAGCCTTGCCTTTCCATCTCCAAAATTGGTGTCTTTACCAATCTTTTGTGTCACTTATTGTAAATAGCAGCAAATACTAAAGTTCCTATAGCCTAGGACCTCATAATCCGGAAATCCAGTCAGTACAGAATTCTTAAAAAAATAGTTTCAAACCCCTGGCTATCAGATATCACATACTACTCTGGTACACAGAAGTAGAGACTGGTGACAAATTTACCAAAACCAAGTCCCTGTGGAGTCACTGGTTTCAAAGACTAAAAAAAACACAGTGAACACCATCACTAAAATCAAATCAGATGACTTCCTAACCAGCAAATGGCGCCATACTATGACACCTACACAGAATTTTGAAAAAAGCAGACCTCTTTATTCCCAATACCTTTCAAGGTTATTGGTCTGTGGTATTTCCCAAAAACAAACATGATACCATCTCAGACCACACAATTTTACTTTGAGAGAGAGGAGCAATAACATAAGCATTACATCTCTCTTTATTGCCCTGACCAAATCCAGCTAAAGGGACCTACCCTAAGTTATTCCACTTCACATGAAGCACCAATATCCAAGGAAGGCCCAGCAACTGAACCAAACAAACCACTTCTGACCAGACATCTCCATTGGAAATTAGATGAACATAATGGAAATGACACAGTGATATGATAGCAATCTCACCATATTACCAATGTAACTATAATGATTTGAGGTACATCTAACTTCAATGTAACAGAATAACATATAAAATATAGTAAAAGAATCTAGATAAAATATCCATGATTATACACAGCCAATCAAAATCAAATGAGAGTACAACATTAACATGAAATGTGTGCAAGTATAAAACAAAATTAAAAACTATACCAAAAAATTTCCAACTTTTTTACAATAAACAGGAAAACACAGAATTAATTCACCCAGAAGTGTATACCCCTTTACAAGCACTTTTTTTTACAAAATGTATTGATTCTATAGTACAACACATGATAGCTACGCATTGGAAAACGTACAAGGTCTGGATATCCTAAGTCTACACAATTTATCATCACACAAAAGCTCTCAAAATCTGCTTCAGTCCTGGTTCTTTATCTAAACCTATGGCACCACTACAGGCATTGGCTATAAGCCCAATATACATATGAGTCTCCAACCATTTGTAAAACAGCTCTTGGTATATTAGGTGAGTAAATAATGCTACTTCTATTATATTTGTCAGATAGTGGGTACATGAAGAATTTGGAAAAAAAGATAGCGAGCTATGGGAAACTTACTAGATAAGACTTTTGAACATAACAACACAAGAATTGTTATCTTCAAATAAAGGCCTCCTCCTCCCCTTCAGCCTTTCCTCTCCATCTCCAAAATTGGTGTCTTTACCAATTCTTTGCGTTACTTATTATAAAAATCAGTAGACAGTAAAGTTCCCATAGCCTAAGACCTCATCATCCAGGAAACCAGTCAGTCCAGAATTCTTAAAAAAATAGTTTCAAATCCCTGCCTATGAGATATCACATACTACTCTGGGACAAATAAGTAGAGACTGGTGGCAAATATAATCAAAAAACAAGTCCCTATGGAGTCACTGGCTTCAAAGACTAAAATAACATAATGAACACAATCATGTAAAATAAACTCATATGACTTCCTAACAAGCAAATGGTGCCATACCACGACACCTACATGGAATTTTGAAAAAAAAAAATATGTCTCTATTCCCAATACCTTCCTATGGGAAACTTACTAGATGAGACTTTTGAACATAACAACACAAGAATTGTTATCTTCAAATAAAGGCCTCCTCCTCCCCTTCAGCCTTGCCTCTCCATCTCCAAAATTGGTGTCTTTACCAATCTTATGTGTCACTTATTGTAAATAGCAGCAAATACTAAAGTTCCTATAGCCTAGGACCTCATAATCCGGAAATCCAGTCAGTATAGAATTCTTAAAAAAATAGTTTCAAACCCCTGGCTATCAGATATCACATACTACTCTGGTACACAGAAGTAGAGACTGGTGACAAATTTACCAAAACCAAGTCCCTGTGGAGTCACTGGTTTCAAAGACTAAAAAAACACAGTGAACACCATCACTAAAATCAAATCAGGTGACTTCCTAACCAGCAAATGGCGCCATACTATGACACCTACACAGAATTTTGAAAAAAGCAGACCTCTTTATTCCCAATACCTTTCAAGGTTATTGGTCTGTGGTATTTCTCCAAAACAAACCTGATACCATCTCAGACCACACAATTTTACCTTGAGAGAGAGGAGCAATAACATAAGCATTACATCTCTCTTTATTGCCCTGACCAAATCCAGCTAAAGGGACCTACCCTAAGTTATTCCACTTCACATGAAGCACCAATATCCAAGGAAGGCCCAGCAACTGAACCAAACAAACCACTTCTGACCAGACATCTCCATTGGAAATTAGATGAACATAATGGAAATGACACAGTGATATGATAGCAATCTCACCATATTACCAATGTAACTATAATGATTTGAGGTACATCTAACTTCAATGTAACAGAATAACATATAAAATATAGTAAAATAATCTAGATAAAATCTCCATGATTATACACAGCCAATCAAAATAAAATAAGAGTACAACATTAACATGAAATGTGTGCAAGTATAAAACAAAATTGAAAACTATACCAAAAAATTTCCAACTTTTTTACAATAAACAGGAAAACACAGAATTAATTCACCCAGAAGTGTATACCCCTTTACAAGCACTTTTTTTTACAAAATGTATTGATTCTATAGTACAACACATGATAGCTACGCATTGGAAAACGTACAAGGTCTGGATATCCTAAGTCTACACAATTTATCATCACACAAAAGCTCTCAAAATCTGCTTCAGTCCTGGTTCTTTATCTAAACCTATGGCACCACTACAGGCATTGGCTTTAAGCCCAATATACATATGAGTCTCAAACCATTTGTAAAACAGCTCTTGGTATATTAGGTGAGTAAATAATGCTACTTCAATTATATTTGTCAGATAGTGGGTACATGAAGAATTTGGAAAAAAAGATAGCGAGCTATGGGAAACTTACTAGATAAGACTTTTGAACATAACAACACAAGAATTGTTATCTTCAAATAAAGGCCTCCTCCTCCCCTTCAGCCTTTCCTCTCCATCTCCAAAATTGGTGTCTTTACCAATTCTTTACGTTACTTATTATAAAAATCAGCAGACAGTAAAGTTCCCATAGCCTAAGACCTCATCATCCAGGAAACCAGTCAGTCCAGAATTCTTAAAAAAATAGTTTCAAATCCCTGCCTATGAGATATCACATACTACTCTGGGACAAATAAGTAGAGACTGGTGGCAAATTTAATCAAAAAACAAGTCCCTATGGAGTCACTGGCTTCAAAGACTAAAATAACATAATGAACACCATCATGTAAAATAAACTCATATGACTTCCTAACAAGCAAATGGTGCCATACCACGACACCTACATGGAATTTTGAAAAAAAAATATGTCTCTATTCCCAATACCTTCCTATGGGAAACTTACTAGATAAGACTTTTGAACATAACAACACAAGAATTGTTATCTTCAAATAAAGGCCTCCTCCTCCCCTTCAGCCTTGCCTTTCCATCTCCAAAATTGGTGTCTTTACCAATCTTTTGTGTCACTTATTGTAAATAGCAGCAAATACTAAAGTTCCTATAGCCTAGGACCTCATAATCCGGAAATCCAGTCAGTACAGAATTCTTAAAAAAATAGTTTCAAACCCCTGGCTATCAGATATCACATACTACTCTGGTACACAGAAGTAGAGACTGGTGACAAATTTACCAAAACCAAGTCCCTGTGGAGTCACTGGTTTCAAAGACTAAAAAAAACACAGTGAACACCATCACTAAAATCAAATCAGATGACTTCCTAACCAGCAAATGGCGCCATACTATGACACCTACACAGAATTTTGAAAAAAGCAGACCTCTTTATTCCCAATACCTTTCAAGGTTATTGGTCTGTGGTATTTCCCAAAAACAAACATGATACCATCTCAGACCACACAATTTTACTTTGAGAGAGAGGAGCAATAACATAAGCATTACATCTCTCTTTATTGCCCTGACCAAATCCAGCAAAAGGGACCTACCCTAAGTAATTCCACATCACATGAAGCACCAATATCCAAGGAGGGCCCAGCAACTGAACCAAACAAACCACTTCTGACCAGACATCTCCATTGGAAATTAGATGAACATAATGGAAATGACACAGTGATATGATAGCAATCTCACCATATTACCAATGTAACTATAATGATTTGAGGTACATCTAACTTCAATGTAACAGAATAACATATAAAATATAGTAAAAGAATCTAGATAAAATCTCCATGATTATACACAGCCAATCAAAATCAAATGAGAGTACAACATTAACATGAAATGTGTGCAAGTATAAAACAAAATTGAAAACTATACCAAAAAAATGTCCAACTTTTTTTACAATAAACAGGAAAACACAGAATTAATTCACCCAGAAGTGTATACCCCTTTACAAGCACTTTTTTTTACAAAATGTATTGATTCTATAGTACAACACATGATAGCTACGCATTGGAAAACGTACAAGGTCTGGATATCCTAAGTCTACACAATATATCATCACACAAAAGCTCTCAAAATCTGCTTCAGTCCTGGTTCTTTATCTAAACCTATGGCACCACTACAGGCATTGGCTTTAAGCCCAATATACATATGAGTCTCCAACCATTTGTAAAACAGCTCTTGGTATATTAGGTGAGTAAATAATGCTACTTCTATTATATTTGTCAGATAGTGGGTACATGAAGAATTTGGAAAAAAAGATAGCGAGCTATGGGAAACTTACTAGATAAGACTTTTGAACATAACAACACAAGAATTGTTATCTTCAAATAAAGGCCTCCTCTTCCCCTTCAGCCTTTCCTCTCCATCTCCAAAATTGGTGTCTTTACCAATTCTTTGCGTTACTTATTATAAAAATCAGTAGACAGTAAAGTTCCCATAGCCTAAGACCTCATCATCCAGGAAACCAGTCAGTCCAGAATTCTTAAAAAAATAGTTTCAAATCCCTGCCTATGAGATATCACATACTACTCTGGGAAAAATAAGTAGAGACTGGTGGCAAATTTAATCAAAAAACAAGTCCCTATGGAGTCACTGGCTTCAAAGACTAAAATAACATAATGAACACCATCATGTAAAATAAACTCATATGACTTCCTAACAAGAAAAGGGTGCCATACCACGACACCTACATGGAATTTTGAAAAAAAAATATGTCTCTATTTCCAATACCTTCCTATGGGAAACTTACTAGATAAGACTTTTGAACATAACAACACAAGAATTGTTATCTTCAAATAAAGGCCTCCTCCTCCCCTTCAGCCTTGCCTCTCCATCTCCAAAATTGGTGTCTTTACCAATCTTATGTGTCACTTATTGTAAATAGCAGCAAATACTAAAGTTCCTATAGCCTAGGACCTCATAATCCGGAAATCCAGTCAGTACAGAATTCTTAAATAAATAGTTTCAAACCCCTGGCTATCAGATATCACATACTACTCTGGTACACAGAAGTAGAGACTGGTGACAAATTTACCAAAACCAAGTCCCTGTGGAGTCACTGGTTTCAAAGACTAAAAAAACACAGTGAACACCATCACTAAAATCAAATCAGATGACTTCCTAACCAGCAAATGGCGCCATACTATGACACCTACACAGAATTTTGAAAAAAGCAGACCTCTTTATTCCCAATTCCTTTCAAGGTTATTATTCTGTGGTATTTCTCCAAAACAAACATGATACCATCTCAGACCACACAATTTTACCTTGAGAGAGAGGAGCAATAACATAAGCATTACATCTCTCTTTATTGCCCTGACCAAATCCAGCTAAAGGGACCTACCCTAAGTTATTCCACTTCACATGAAGCACCAATATCCAAGGAGGGCCCAGCAACTGAACCAAACAAACCACTTCTGACCAGACATCTCCATTGGAAATTAGATGAACATAATGGAAATGACACAGTGATATGATAGCAATCTCACCATATTACCAATGTAACTATAATGATTTGAGGTACATCTAACTTCAATGTAACAGAATAACATATAAAATATAGTAAAAGAATCTAGATAAAATCTCCATGATTATACACAGCCAATTAAAATCAAATGAGAGTACAACATTAACATGAAATGTGTGTAAGTATAAAACAAAATTGAAAACTATACCAAAAAATCCCAACTTTTTTACAGTAAACAGGAAAACACAGAATAAATTCACCCAGAAGTGTATACCCCTTTACAAGCACTTTTTTTTACAAAATGTATTGATTCTATAGTACAACACATGATAGCTATGCATTGGAAAACGTACAAGGTCTGGATATCCTAAGTCTACACAATTTATCATCACACAAAAGCTCTCAAAATCTGCTTCAGTCCTGGTTCTTTATCTAAACCTATGGCACCACTACAGGCATTGGCTTTAAGCCCAATATACATATGAGTCTCCAACCATTTGTAAAACAGCTCTTGGTATATTAGGTGAGTAAATAATGCTACTTCTATTATATTTGTCAGATAGTGGGTACATGAAAAATTTGGAAAAAAAGATAGCGAGCTATGGGAAACTTACTAGATAAGACTTTTGAACATAACAACACAAGAATTGTTATCTTCAAATAAAATCCTCCTCCTCCCCTTCAGCCTTTCCTCTCCATCTCAAAAATTGGTGTCTTTACCAATTCTTTGCATTACTTATTATAAAAATCAGCAGACAGTAAAGTTCCCATAGCCTAAGACCTCATCATCCAGGAAACCAGTCAGTCCAGAATTCTTAAAAAAATAGTTTCAAATCCCTGCCTATGAGATATCACATACTACTCTGGGAAAAATAAGTAGAGACTGGTGGCAAATTTAATCAAAAAACAAGTCCCTATGGAGTCACTCGCTTCAAAGACTAAAATAACATAATGAACACCATCATGTAAAATAAACTCATATGACTTCCTAACAAGCAAATGGTGCCATACCACGACACCTACATGGAATTTTGAAAAAAAAATATTTCCCTATTCCCAATACCTTCCTATGGGAAACTTACTAGATAAGACTTTTGAACATAACAACACAAGAATTGTTATCTTCAAATAAAGGCCTCCTCCTCCCCTTCAGCCTTGCCTCTCCATCTCCAAAATTTGTGTCTTTACCAATCTTATGTGTCACTTATTGTAAATAGCAGCAAATACTAAAGTTCCTATAGCCTATGACCTCATAATGCGGAAATCCAGTCAGTACAGAATTCTTAAAAAAATAGTTTCAAACCCCTGGCTATCAGATATCACATACTACTCTGGTACACAGAAGTAGAGACTGGTGACAAATTTACCAAAACCAAGTCGCTGTGGAGTCACTGGTTTCAAAGACTAAAAAAACACAGTGAACACAATCACTAAAATCAAATCAGGTGACTTCCTAACCAGCAAATGGCGCCATACTATGACACCTACACAGAATTTTGAAAAAAGCAGACCTCTTTATTCCCAATACCTTTCAAGGTTATTGGTCTGTGGTATTTCTCCAAAACAAACATGATACCATCTCAGACCACACAATTTTACCTTGAGAGAGAGGAGCAATAACATAAGCATTACATCTCTCTTTATTGCCCTGACCAAATCCAGCTAAAGGGACCTACCCTAAGTTATTCCACTTCACATGAAGCACCAATATCCAAGGAGGGCCCAGCAACTGAACCAAACAAACCACTTCTGACCAGACATCTCCATTGGAAATTAGATGAACATAATGGAAATGACACAGTGATATGATAGCAATCTCACCATATTACCAATGTAACTATAATGATTTGAGGTACATCTAACTTCAATGTAACAGAATAACATATAAAATATAGTAAAATAATCTAGATAAAATCTCCATGATTATACACAGCCAATCAAAATCAAATGAGAGTACAACATTAACATGAAATGTGTGCAAGTATAAAACAAAATTGAAAACTATACCAAAAAAATCCCAACTTTTTTACAGTAAACAGGAAAACACAGAATTAATTCACCCAGAAGTGTATACCCCTTTACAAGCACTTTTTTTTTTACAAAATGTATTGATTCTATAGTACAACACATGATAGCTATGCATTGGAAAACGTACAAGGTCTGGATATCCTAAGTCTACACAATTTATCATCACATAAAAGCTCTCAAAATCTGCTTCAGTCCTGGTTCTTTATCTAAACATATGGCACCACTACAGGCATTGGCTTTAAGCCCAATATACATATGAGTCTCCAACCATTTGTAAAACAGCTCTTGGTATATTAGGTGAGTAAATAATGCTACTTCTATTATATTTGTCAGATAGTGGGTACATGAAGAATTTGGAAAAAAAAGATAGCGAGCTATGGGAAACTTACTAGATAAGACTTTTGAACATAACAACACAAGAATTTTTATCTTCAAATAAAGGCCTCCTCCTCCCCTTCAGCCTTCCCTCTCCATCTCCAAAATTGGTGTCTTTACCAATTCTTTGCGTTACTTATTATAAAAATCAGCAGACAGTAAAGTTCCCATAGCCTAAGACCTCATCATCCAGGAAACCAGTCAGTCCAGAATTCTTAAAAAAATTGTTTCAAATCCCTGCCTATGAGATATCACATACTACTCTGGGACAAATAAGTAGAGACTGGTGGCAAATTTAATCAAAAAACAAGTCCCTATGGAGTCACTGGCTTCAAAGACTAAAATAACATAATGAGCACCATCATGTAAAATAAACTTATATAACTTCCTAACAAGCAAATGGTGCCATACCACGACACCTACATGGAATTTTGAAAAAAAAATATGTCTCTATTCCCAATACCTTCCTATGGGAAACTTACTAGATAAGACTTTTGAACATAACAACACAAGAATTGTTATCTTCAAATAAAGGCCTCCTCCTCCCCTTCAGCTTTGCCTCTCCATCTCCAAAATTGGTGTCTTTACCAATCTTATGTGTCACGTATTCTAAATAGCAGCAAATACTAAAGATCCTATAGCCTAGGACCTCATAATCCGGAAATCCAGTCAGTACAGAATTCTTAAAAAAATAAACCCCTGGCTATCAGATATCACACACTACTCTGGTACACAGAAGTAGAGACTGGTGACAAATTTACCAAAACCAAGTCCCTGTGGAGTCACTGGTTTCAAAGACTAAAAAAACACAGTGAACACCATCACTAAAATCAAATCAGATGACTTCCTAACCAGCAAATGGCGCCATACTATGACACCTACACAGAATTTTGAAAAAAGCAGACCTCTTTATTCCCAATTCCTTTCAAGGTTATTGGTCTGTGGTATTTCTCCAAAACAAACATGATACCATCTCAGACCACACATTTTTACCTTGAGAGAGAGAGGAGCAATAACATAAGCATTACATCTCTCTTTATTGCCCTGACCAAATCCAGCTAAAGGGACCTACCCTAAGTTATTCCACTTCACATGAAGCACCAATATCCAAGGAGGGCCCAGCAACTGAACCAAACAAACCACTTCTGACCAGACATCTCCATTGGAAATTAGATGAACAAAATGGAAATTACACAGTGATATGATAGCAATCTCACCATATTACCAATGTAACTATAATGATTTGAGGTACATCTAACTTCAATGTAACAGAATAACATATAAAATATAGTAAAATAATCTAGATAAAATCTCCATGATTATACACAGCCAATCAAAATCAAATGAGAGTACAACATTAACATGAAATGTGTGCAAGTATAAAACAAAATTGAAAACTATACCAAAAAATTTCCAACTTTTTTACAATAAACAGGAAAACACAGAATTAATTCACCCAGAAGTGTATACCCCTTTACAAGCACTTTTTTTTTTACAAAATGTATTGATTCTATAGTACAACACATGATGGCTATGCATTGGAAAACGTACAAGGTCTGGATATCCTAAGTCTACACAATTTATCATCACATAAAAGCTCTCAAAATCTGCTTCAGTCCTGGTTCTTTATCTAAACATATGGCACCACTACAGGCATTGGCTTTAAGCCCAATATACATATGAGTCTCCAACCATTTGTAAAACAGCTCTTGGTATATTAGGTGAGTAAATAATGCTACTTCTATTATATTTGTCAGATAGTGGGTACATGAAGAATTTGGAAAAAAAGATAGCGAGCTATGGGAAACTTACTAGATAAGACTTTTGAACATAACAACACAAGAATTGTTATCTTCAAATAAAGGCCTCCTCCTCCCCTTCAGCCTTTCCTCTCCATCTCCAAAATTGGTGTCTTTACCAATTCTTTGCGTTACTTATTATAAAAATCAGCAGACAGTAAAGTTCCCATAGCCTAAGACCTCATCATCCAGGAAACCAGTCAGTCCAGAATTCTTAAAAAAATAGTTTCAAATCCCTGCCTATGAGATATCACATACTACTCTGGGACAAATAAGTAGAGACTGGTGGCAAATTTAATCAAAAAACAAGTCCCTATGGAGTCACTGGCTTCAAAGACTAAAATAACATAATGAGCACCATCATGTAAAATAAACTCATATGACTTCCTAACAAGCAAATGGTGCCATACCACGACACCTACATGGAATTTTGAAAAAAAAATATGTCTCTATTCCCAATACCTTCCTATGGGAAACTTACTAGATAAGACTTTTGAACATAACAACACAAGAATTGTTATCTTCAAATAAAGGCCTCCTCCTCCCCTTCAGCCTTTCCTCTCCATCTCCAAAATTGGTGTCTTTACCAATCTTATGTGTCACTTATTGTAAATAGCAGCAAATACTAAAGTTCCTATAGCCTAGGACCTCATAATGCGGAAATCCAGTCAGTACAGAATTCTTAAAAAAATTGTTTCAAACCCCTGGCTATCAGATATCACATACTACTCTGGTACACAGAAGTAGAGACTGGTGACAAATTTACCAAAACCAAGTCCCTGTGGAGTCACTGGTTTCAAAGACTAAAAAAACACAGTGAACACCATCACTAAAATCAAATCAGGTGACTTCCTAACCAGCAAATGGCGCCATACTATGACACCTACACAGAATTTTGAAAAAAGCAGACCTCTTTATTCCCAATACCTTTCAAGGTTATTGGTCTGTGGTATTTCTCCAAAACAAACATGATACCATCTCAGACCACACAATTTTAAATTGAGAGAGAGAGGAGCAATAACATAAGCATTACATCTCTCTTTATTGCCCTGACCAAATCCAGCTAAAGGGACCTACCCTAAGTTATTCCACTTCACATGAAGCACCAATATCCAAGGAGGGCCCAGCAACTGAACCAAACAAACCACTTCTGACCAGACATCTCCATTGGAAATTAGATGAACATAATGGAAATGACACAGTGATATGATAGCAATCTCACCATATTACCAATGTAACTATAATGATTTGAGGTACATCTAACTTCAATGTAACAGAATAACATTTTAAAATATAGTAAAATAATCTAGATAAAATCTCCATGATTATACACAGCCAATCAAAATCAAATGAGAGTACAACATTAACATGAAATGTGTGCAAGTATAAAACAAAATTTAAAACTATACCAAAAAAATCCCAACTTTTTTACAGTAAACAGGAAAACACAGAATTAATTCACCCAGAAGTGTATACCCCTTTACAAGCACTTTTTTTTTTTACAAAATGTATTGATTCTATAGTACAACACATGATGGCTACGCATTGGAAAACGTACAAGGTCTGGATATCCTAAGTCTACACAATTTATCATCACATAAAAGCTCTCTAAATCTGCTTCAGTCCTGGTTCTTTATCTAAACATATGGCACCACTACAGGCATTGGCTTTAAGCCCAATATACATATGAGTCTCCAACCATTTGTAAAACAGCTCTTGGTATATTAGGTGAGTAAATAATGCTACTTCTATTATATTTGTCAGATAGTGGGTACATGAAGAATTTGGAAAAAAAGATAGCGAGCTATGGGAAACTTACTAGATAAGACTTTTGAACATAACAACACAAGAATTGTTATCATCAAATAAAGGCCTCCTTCTCCCCTTCAGCCTTTCCTCTCCATCTCCAAAATTGGTGTCTTTACCAATTCTTTGCGTTACTTATTATAAAAATCAGCAGACAGTAAAGTTCCCATAGCCTAAGACCTCATCATCCAGGAAACCAGTCAGTCCAGAATTCTTAAAAAAATAGTTTCAAATCCCTGCCTATGAGATATCACATACTACTCTGGGACAAATAAGTAGAGACTGGTGGCAAATTTAATCAAAAAACAAGTCCCTATGGAGTCACTGGCTTCAAAGACTAAAATAACATAATGAACACCATCATGTAAAATAAACTCATATGACTTCCTAACAAGCAAATGGTGCCATACCACGACACCTACATGGAATTTTGAAAAAAAAATATGTCTCTATTCCCAATACCTTCCTATGGGAAACTTACTAGATAAGACTTTTGAACATAACACAAGAATTGTTGTCTTCAAATAAAGGCCTCCTCCTCCCCTTCAGCCTTTCCTCTCCATCTCCAAAATTGGTGTCTTTACCAATCTTATGTGTCACTTATTGTAAATAGCAGCAAATACTAAAGTTCCTATAGCCTAGGACCTCATAATGCAGAAATCCAGTCAGTACAGAATTCTTAAAAAAATTGTTTCAAACCCCTGGCTATCAGATATCACATACTACTCTGGTACACAGAAGTAGAGACTGGTGACAAATTTACCAAAACCAAGTCCCTGTGGAGTCACTGGTTTCAAAGACTAAAAAAACACAGTGAACACCATCACTAAAATCAAATCAGGTGACTTCCTAACCAGCAAATGGCGCTATACTATGACACCTACACAGAATTTTGAAAAAAGCAGACCTCTTTATTCCCAATACCTTTCAAGGTTATTGGTCTGTGGTATTTCTCCAAAACAAACATGATACCATCTCAGACCACACAATTTTACCTTGAGAGAGAGGAGCAATAACATAGGCATTACATCTCTCTTTATTGCCCTGACCAAATCCAGCTAAAGGGACCTACCCTAAGTTAATCCACTTCACATGAAGCACCAATATCCAAGGAGGGCCCAGCAACTGAACCAAACAAACCACTTCTGACCAGACATCTCCATTGGAAATTAGATGAACATAATGGAAATGACACAGTGATATGATAGCAATCTCACCATATTACCAATGTAACTATAATGATTTGAGGTACATCTAACTTCAATGTAACAGAATAACATATAAAATATAGTAAAATAATCTAGATAAAATCTCCATGATTATACACAGCCAATCAAAATCAAATGAGAGTACAACATTAACATGAAATGTGTGCAAGTATAAAACAAAATTGAAAACTATACCAAAAAATTTCCAACTTTTTTACAATAAACAGGAAAACATAGAATTAATTCACCCAGAAGTGTATACCCCTTTACAAGCACTTTTTTTTTTACAAAATGTATTGATTCTATAGTACAACACATGATAGCTACGCATTGGAAAACGTACAAGGTCTGGATATCCTAAGTCTACACGATTTATCATCACACAAAAGCTCTCAAAATCTGCTTCCGTCCTGGTTCTTTATCTAAACCTGTGGCCCCACTACAGGCATTGGCTTTAAGTCCAATATACATATGAGTCTCCAACCATTTGTAAAACAGCTCTTGGTATATTAGGTGAGTAAATAATGCTACTTCTATTATATTTGTCAGATAGTGGGTACATGAAGAACTTGGAAAAAAAGATAGCGAGCTATGGGAAACTTACTAGATAAGACTTTTGAACATAACAACACAAGAATTGTTATCTTCAAATAAAGGCCTCCTCCTCCCCTTCAGCCTTTCCCATCCATCTCCAAAATTGGTGTCTTTACAAATCTTATGTGTCACTTATTGTAAATAGCAGCAAATACTAAAGTTCCTATAGCCTAGGACCTCATAATGCGGAAATCCAGTCAGTACAGAATTCTTAAAAAAATTGTTTCAAACCCCTGGCTATCAGATATCACATACTACTCTGGTACACAGAAGTAGAGACTGGTGACAAATTTACCAAAACCAAGTCCCTGTGGAGTCACTGGTTTCAAAGACTAAAAAAACACAGTGAACACCATCACTAAAATCAAATCAGGTGACTTCCTAACCAGCAAATGGCGCTATACTATGACACCTACACAGAATTTTGAAAAAAGCAGACCTCTTTAGTCCCAATACCTTTCAAGGTTATTGGTCTGTGGTATTTCTCCAAAACAAACATGATACCATCTCAGACCACACAATTTTACCTTGAGAGAGAGAGGAGCAATAACATAAGCATTACATCTCTCTTTATTGCCCTGACCAAATCCAGCTAAAGGGACCTACCCTAAGTTATTCCACTTCACATGAAGCACCAATATCCAAGGAGGGCCCAGCAACTGAACCAAACAAACCACTTCTGACCAGACATCTCCATTGGAAATTAGATGAACATAATGGAAATGACACAGTGATATGATAGCAATCTCACCATATTACCAATGTAACTATAATGATTTGAGGTACATCTAACTTCAATGTAACAGAATAACATATAAAATATAGTAAAATAATCTAGATAAAATCTCCATGATTATACACAGCCAATCAAAATCAAATGAGAGTACAACATTAACATGAAATGTGTGCAAGTATAAAACAAAATTGAAAACTATACCAAAAAATTTCCAACTTTTTTACAATAAACAGGAAAACACAGAATTAATTCACCCAGAAGTGTATACCCCTTTACAAGCACTTTTTTTTTTACAAAATGTATTGATTCTATAGTACAACACATGATAGCTACGCATTGGAAAACGTACAAGGTCTGGATATCCTAAGTCTACACGATTTATCATCACACAAAAGCTCTCAAAATCTGCTTCCGTCCTGGTTCTTTATCTAAACCTATGGCCCCACTACAGGCATTGGCTTTAAGTCCAATATACATATGAGTCTCCAACCATTTGTAAAACAGCTCTTGGTATATTAGGTGAGTAAATAATGCTACTTCTATTATATTTGTCAGATAGTGGGTACATGAAGAATTTGGAAAAAAAGATAGCGAGCTATGGGAAACTTACTAGATAAGACTTTTGAACATAACAACACAAGAATTGTTATCTTCAAATAAAGGCCTCCTCCTCCCCTTCAGCCTTTCCCATCCATCTCCAAAATTGGTGTCTTTACAAATCTTATGTGTCACTTATTGTAAATAGCAGCAAATACTAAAGTTCCTATAGCCTAGGACCTCATAATGCGGAAATCCAGTCAGTACAGAATTCTTAAAAAAATTGTTTCAAACCCCTGGCTATCAGATATCACATACTACTCTGGTACACAGAAGTAGAGACTGGTGACAAATTTACCAAAACCAAGTCCCTGTGGAGTCACTGGTTTCAAAGACTAAAAAAACACAGTGAACACCATCACTAAAATCAAATCAGGTGACTTCCTAACCAGCAAATGGCGCTATACTATGACACCTACACAGAATTTTGAAAAAAGCAGACCTCTTTATTCCCAATACCTTTCAAGGTTATTGGTCTGTGGTATTTCTCCAAAACAAACATGATACCATCTCAGACCACACAATTTTACCTTGAGAGAGAGAGGAGCAATAACATAAGCATTACATCTCTCTTTATTGCCCTGACCAAATCCAGCTAAAGGGACCTACCCTAAGTTATTCCACTTCACATGAAGCACCAATATCCAAGGAGGGCCCAGCAACTGAACCAAACAAACCACTTCTGACCAGACATCTCCATTGGAAATTAGATGAACATAATGGAAATGACACAGTGATATGATAGCAATCTCACCATATTACCAATGTAACTATAATGATTTGAGGTACATCTAACTTCAATGTAACAGAATAACATATAAAATATAGTAAAAGAATCTAGATAAAATCTCCATGATTATACACAGCCAATCAAAATCAAATGAGAGTACAACATTAACATGAAATGTGTGCAAGTATAAAACAAAATTGAAAACTATACCAAAAAAATCCCAACTTTTTTACAGTAAACAGGAAAACACAGAATTAATTCACCCAGAAGTGTATACCCCTTTACAAGCACTTTTTTTTTTACAAAATGTATTGATTCTATAGTACAACACATGATGGCTATGCATTGGAAAACGTACAAGGTCTGGATATCCTAAGTCTACACAATTTATCATCACACAAAAGCTCTCTAAATCTGCTTCAGTCATGGTTCTTTATCTAAACATATGGCACCACTACAGGCATTGGCTTTAAGCCCAATATATATATGAGTCTCCAACCATTTGTAAAACAGCTCTTGGTATATTAGGTGAGTAAATAATGCTACTTCTATTATATTTGTCAGATAGTGGGTACATGAAGAATTTGGAAAAAAAGATAGCGAGCTATGGGAAACTTACTAGATAAGACTTTTGAACATAACAACACAAGAATTTTTATCTTCAAATAAAGGCCTCCTCCTCCCCTTCAGCCTTTCCTCTCCATCTCCAAAATTGGTGTCTTTACCAATTCTTTGCGTTACTTATTATAAAAATCAGCAGACAGTAAAGTTCCCATAGCCTAAGACCTCATCATCCAGGAAACCAGTCAGTCCAGAATTCTTAAAAAAAATAGTTTCAAATCCCTGCCTATGAGATATCACATACTACTCTGGGACAAATAAGTAGAGACTGGTGGCAAATTTAATCAAAAAACAAGTCCCTATGGAGTCACTGGCTTCAAAGACTAAAATAACATAATGAACACCATCATGTAAAATAAACTCATATGACTTCCTAACAAGCAAATGGTGCCATACCACGACACCTACATGGAATTTTGAAAAAAAAATATGTCTCTATTCCCAATACCTTCCTATGGGAAACTTACTAGATAAGACTTTTGAACATAACAACACAAGAATTGTTATCTTCAAATAAAGGCCTCCTCCTCCCCTTCAGCCTTGCCTCTCCATCTCCAAAATTGGTGTCTTTACCAATCTTATGTGTCACTTATTGTAAATAGCAGCAAATACTAAAGTTCCTATAGCCTAGGACCTCATAATCCGGAAATCCAGTCAGTACAGAATTCTTAAAAAAAATAGTTTCAAACCCCTGGCTATCAGATATCACATACTACTCTGGTACACAGAAGTAGAGACTGGTGACAAATTTACCAAAACCAAGTCCCTGTGGAGTCACTGGTTTCAAAGACTAAAAAAACACAGTGAACACCATCACTAAAATCAAATCAGGTGACTTCCTAACCAGCAAATGGCGCCATACTATGACACCTACACAGAATTTTGAAAAAAGCAGACCTCTTTATTCCCAATACCTTTCAAGGTTATTGGTCTGTGGTATTTCTCCAAAACAAACATGATACCATCTCAGACCACACAATTTTACCTTGAGAGAGAGAGGAGCAATAACATAAGCATTACATCTCTCTTTATTGCCCTGACCAAATCCAGCTAAAGGGACCTACCCTAAGTTATTCCACTTCACATGAAGCACCAATATCCAAGGAGGGCCCAGCAACTGAACCAAACAAACCACTTCTGACCAGACATCTCCATTGGAAATTAGATGAACATAATGGAAATGACACAGTGATATGATAGCAATCTCACCATATTACCAATGTAACTATAATGATTTGAGGTACATCTAACTTCAATGTAACAGAATAACATATAAAATATAGTAAAATAATCTAGATAAAATCTCCATGATTATACACAGCCAATCAAAATCAAATGAGAGTACAACATTAACATGAAATGTGTGCAAGTATAAAACAAAATTGAAAACTATACCAAAAAAATCCCAACTTTTTTACAGTAAACAGGAAAACACAGAATTAATTCACCCAGAAGTGTATACCCCTTTACAAGCACTTTTTTTTTTACAAAATGTATTGATTCTATAGTACAACACATGATGGCTACGCATTGGAAAACGTACAAGGTCTGGATATCCTAAGTCTACACAATTTATCATCACATAAAAGCTCTCTAAATCTGCTTCAGTCCTGGTTCTTTATCTAAACATATGGCACCACTACAGGCATTGGCTTTAAGCCCAATATACATATGAGTCTCCAACCATTTGTAAAACAGCTCTTGGTATATTAGGTGAGTAAATAATGCTACTTCTATTATATTTGTCAGATAGTGGGTACATGAAGAATTTGGAAAAAAAGATAGCGAGCTATGGGAAACTTACTAGATAAGACTTTTGAACATAACAACACAAGAATTGTTATCTTCAAATAAAGGCCTCCTCCTCCCCTTCAGCCTTTCCTCTCCATCTCCAAAATTGGTGTCTTTACCAATTCTTTGCGTTACTTATTATAAAAATCAGCAGACAGTAAAGTTCCCATAGCCTAAGACCTCATCATCCAGGAAACCAGTCAGTCCAGAATTCTTAAAAAAATAGTTTCAAATCCCTGCCTATGAGATATCACATACTACTCTGGGACAAATAAGTAGAGACTGGTGGCAAATTTAATCAAAAAACAAGTCCCTATGTAGTCACTGGCTTCAAAGACTAAAATAACATAATGAACACCATCATGTAAAATAAACTCATATGACTTCCTAACAAGCAAATGGTGCCATACCACGACACCTACATGGAATTTTGAAAAAAAAATATGTCTCTATTCCCAATACCTTCCTATGGGAAACTTACTAGATAAGACTTTTGAACATAACACAAGAATTGTTATCTTCAAATAAAGGCCTCCTCCTCCCCTTCAGCCTTTCCTCTCCATCTCCAAAATTGGTGTCTTTACCAATCTTATGTGTCACTTATTGAAAATAGCAGCAAATACTAAAGTTCCTATAGCCTAGGACCTCATAATGCGGAAATCCAGTCAGTACAGAATTCTTAAAAAAATTGTTTCAAACCCCTGGCTATCAGATATCACATACTACTCTGGTACACAGAAGTACAGACTGGTGACAAATTTACCAAAACCAAGTCCCTGTGGAGTCACTGGTTTCAAAGACTAAAAAAACACAGTGAACACCATCACTAAAATCAAATCAGGTGACTTCCTAACCAGCAAATGGCGCTATACTATGACACCTACACAGAATTTTGAAAAAAGCAGACCTCTTTATTCCCAATACCTTTCAAGGTTATTGGTCTGTGGTATTTCTCCAAAACAAACATGATACCATCTCAGACCACACAATTTTACCTTGAGAGAGAGGAGCAATAACATAGGCATTACATCTCTCTTTATTGCCCTGACCAAATCCAGCTAAAGGGACATACCCTAAATTAATCCACTTCACATGAAGCACCAATATCCAAGGAGGGCCCAGCAACTGAACCAAACAAACCACTTCTGACCAGACATCTCCATTGGAAATTAGATGAACATAATAGAAATGACACAGTGATATGATAGCAATCTCACCATATTACCAATGTAACTATAATGATTTGAGGTACATCTAACTTCAATGTAACAGAATAACATATAAAATATAGTAAAATAATCTAGATAAAATCTCCATGATTATACACAGCCAATCAAAATCAAATGAGAGTACAACATTAACATGAAATGTGTGCAAGTATAAAACAAAATTGAAAACTATACCAAAAAATTTCCAACTTTTTTACAATAAACAGGAAAACACAGAATTAATTCACCCAGAAGTGTATACCCCTTTACAAGCACTTTTTTTTTTTACAAAATGTATTGATTCTATAGTACAACACATGATAGCTACGCATTGGAAAACGTACAAGGTCTGGATATCCTAAGTCTACACAATTTATCATCACACAAAAGCTCTCAAAGTCTGCTTCAGTCCTGGTTCTTTATCTAAACCTATGACACCACTACAGGCATTGGCTTTAAGTCCAATATACATATGAGTCTCCAACCATTTGTAAAACAGCTCTTGGTATATTAGGTGAGTAAATAATGCTACTTTTATTATATTTGTCAGATAGTGGGTACATGAAGAATTTGGAAAAAAAGATAGCGAGCTATGGGAAACTTACTAGATAAGACTTTTGAACATAACAACACAAGAATTGTTATCTTCAAATAAAGGCCTCCTCCTCCCCTTCAGCCTTTCCTCTCCATCTCCAAAATTGGTGTCTTTACCAATTCTTTGCGTTACTTATTATAAAAATCAGCAGACAGTAAAGTTCCCATAGCCTAAGACCTCATCATCCAGGAAACCAGTCAGTCCAGAATTCTTAAAAAAATAGTTTCAAATCCCTGCCTATGAGATATCACATACTACTCTGGGACAAATAAGTAGAGACTGGTGGCAAATTTAATCAAAAAACAAGTCCCTATGGAGTCACTGGCTTCAAAGACTAAAATAACATAATGAACACCATCATGTAAAATAAACTCATATGACTTCCTAACAAGCAAATGGTGCCATACCACGACACCTACATGGAATTTTGAAAAAAAAAATATGTCTCTATTCCCAATACCTTCCTATGGGAAACTTACTAGATAAGACTTTTGAACATAACACAAGAATTGTTATCTTCAAATAAAGGCCTCCTCCTCCCCTTCAGCCTTTCCTCTCCATCTACAAAATCGGTGTCTTTACCAATCTTATGTGTCACTTATTGTAAATAGCAGCAAATACTAAAGTTCCTATAGCCTAGGACCTCATAATGCGGAAATCCAGTCAGTACAGAATTCTTAAAAAAATTGTTTCAAACCCCTGGCTATCAGCTATCACATACTACTCTGGTACACAGAAGTAGAGACTGGTGACAAATTTACCAAAACCAAGTCCCTGTGGAGTCACTGGTTTCAAAGACTAAAAAAACACAGTGAACACCATCACTAAAATCAAATCAGGTGACTTCCTAACCAGCAAATGGCGCCATACTGAGACACCTACACAGAATTTTGAAAAAAGCAGACCTCTTTATTCCCAATACCTTTCAAGGTTATTGGTCTGTGGTATTTCTCCAAAACAAACATGATACCATCTCAGACCACACAATTTTACCTTGAGAGAGAGAGAGGAGCAATAACATAAGCATTACATCTCTCTTTATTGCCCTGACCAAATCCAGCTAAAGGGACCTACCCTAAGTTATTCCACTTCACATGAAGCACCAATATCCAAGGAGGGCCCAGCAACTGAACCAAACAAACCACTTCTGACCAGACATCTCCATTGGAAATTAGATGAACATAATGGAAATGACACAGTGATATGATAGCAATCTCACCATATTACCAATGTAACTATAATGATTTGAGGTACATCTAACTTCAATGTAACAGAATAACATATAAAATATAGTAAAATAATCTAGATAAAATCTCCATGATTATACACAGCCAATCAAAATCAAATGAGAGTACAACATTAACATGAAATGTGTGCAAGTATAAAACAAAATTGAAAACTATACCAAAAAAATCCCAACTTTTTTACAGTAAACAGGAAAACACAGAATTAATTCACCCAGAAGTGTATACCCCTTTACAAGCACTTTTTTTTTTACAAAATGTATTGATTCTATAGTACAACACATGATGGCTATGCATTGGAAAACGTACAAGGTCTGGATATCCTAAGTCTACACAATTTATCATCACATAAAAGCTCTCTAAATCTGCTTCAGTCCTGGTTCTTTATCTAAACATATGGCACCACTACAGGCATTGGCTTTAAGCCCAATATACATATGAGTCTCCAACCATTTGTAAAACAGCTCTTGGTATATTAGGTGAGTAAATAATGCTACTTCTATTATATTTGTCAGATAGTGGGTACATGAAGAATTTGGAAAAAAAGATAGCGAGCTATGGGAAACTTACTAGATAAGACTTTTGAACATAACAACACAAGAATTGTTATCTTCAAATAAAGGCCTCCTCCTCCCCTTCAGCCTTTCCTCTCCATCTCCAAAATTGGTGTCTTTACCAATTCTTTGCGTTACTTATTATAAAAATCAGCAGACAGTAAAGTTCCCATAGCCTAAGACCTCATCATCCAGGAAACCAGTCAGTCCAGAATTCTTAAAAAAATTGTTTCAAATCCCTGCCTATGAGATATCACATACTACTCTGGGACAAATAAGTAGAGACTGGTGGCAAATTTAATCAAAAAACAAGTCCCTATGTAGTCACTGGCTTCAAAGACTAAAATAACATAATGAACACCATCATGTAAAATAAACTCATATGACTTCCTAACAAGCAAATGGTGCCATACCACGACACCTACATGGAATTTTGAAAAAAAAATATGTCTCTATTCCCAATACCTTCCTATGGGAAACTTACTAGATAAGACTTTTGAACATAACACAAGAATTGTTATCTTCAAATAAAGGCCTCCTCCTCCCCTTCAGCCTTTCCTCTCCATCTCCAAAATTGGTGTCTTTACCAATCTTATGTGTCACTTATTGAAAATAGCAGCAAATACTAAAGTTCCTATAGCCTAGGACCTCATAATGCGGAAATCCAGTCAGTACAGAATTCTTAAAAAAATTGTTTCAAACCCCTGGCTATCAGATATCACATACTACTCTGGTACACAGAAGTACAGACTGGTGACAAATTTACCAAAACCAAGTCCCTGTGGAGTCACTGGTTTCAAAGACTAAAAAAACACAGTGAACACCATCACTAAAATCAAATCAGGTGACTTCCTAACCAGCAAATGGCGCTATACTATGACACCTACACAGAATTTTGAAAAAAGCAGACCTCTTTATTCCCAATACCTTTCAAGGTTATTGGTCTGTGGTATTTCTCCAAAACAAACATGATACCATCTCAGACCACACAATTTTACCTTGAGAGAGAGGAGCAATAACATAGGCATTACATCTCTCTTTATTGCCCTGACCAAATCCAGCTAAAGGGACATACCCTAAATTAATCCACTTCACATGAAGCACCAATATCCAAGGAGGGCCCAGCAACTGAACCAAACAAACCACTTCTGACCAGACATCTCCATTGGAAATTAGATGAACATAATAGAAATGACACAGTGATATGATAGCAATCTCACCATATTACCAATGTAACTATAATGATTTGAGGTACATCTAACTTCAATGTAACAGAATAACATATAAAATATAGTAAAATAATCTAGATAAAATCTCCATGATTATACACAGCCAATCAAAATCAAATGAGAGTACAACATTAACATGAAATGTGTGCAAGTATAAAACAAAATTGAAAACTATACCAAAAAATTTCCAACTTTTTTACAATAAACAGGAAAACACAGAATTAATTCACCCAGAAGTGTATACCCCTTTACAAGCACTTTTTTTTTTTACAAAATGTATTGATTCTATAGTACAACACATGATAGCTACGCATTGGAAAACGTACAAGGTCTGGATATCCTAAGTCTACACAATTTATCATCACACAAAAGCTCTCAAAGTCTGCTTCAGTCCTGGTTCTTTATCTAAACCTATGACACCACTACAGGCATTGGCTTTAAGTCCAATATACATATGAGTCTCCAACCATTTGTAAAACAGCTCTTGGTATATTAGGTGAGTAAATAATGCTACTTTTATTATATTTGTCAGATAGTGGGTACATGAAGAATTTGGAAAAAAAGATAGCGAGCTATGGGAAACTTACTAGATAAGACTTTTGAACATAACAACACAAGAATTGTTATCTTCAAATAAAGGCCTCCTCCTCCCCTTCAGCCTTTCCTCTCCATCTCCAAAATTGGTGTCTTTACCAATTCTTTGCGTTACTTATTATAAAAATCAGCAGACAGTAAAGTTCCCATAGCCTAAGACCTCATCATCCAGGAAACCAGTCAGTCCAGAATTCTTAAAAAAATAGTTTCAAATCCCTGCCTATGAGATATCACATACTACTCTGGGACAAATAAGTAGAGACTGGTGGCAAATTTAATCAAAAAACAAGTCCCTATGGAGTCACTGGCTTCAAAGACTAAAATAACATAATGAACACCATCATGTAAAATAAACTCATATGACTTCCTAACAAGCAAATGGTGCCATACCACGACACCTACATGGAATTTTGAAAAAAAAAATATGTCTCTATTCCCAATACCTTCCTATGGGAAACTTACTAGATAAGACTTTTGAACATAACACAAGAATTGTTATCTTCAAATAAAGGCCTCCTCCTCCCCTTCAGCCTTTCCTCTCCATCTACAAAATCGGTGTCTTTACCAATCTTATGTGTCACTTATTGTAAATAGCAGCAAATACTAAAGTTCCTATAGCCTAGGACCTCATAATGCGGAAATCCAGTCAGTACAGAATTCTTAAAAAAATTGTTTCAAACCCCTGGCTATCAGCTATCACATACTACTCTGGTACACAGAAGTAGAGACTGGTGACAAATTTACCAAAACCAAGTCCCTGTGGAGTCACTGGTTTCAAAGACTAAAAAAACACAGTGAACACCATCACTAAAATCAAATCAGGTGACTTCCTAACCAGCAAATGGCGCCATACTATGACACCTACACAGAATTTTGAAAAAAGCAGACCTCTTTATTCCCAATACCTTTCAAGGTTATTGGTCTGTGGTATTTCTCCAAAACAAACATGATACCATCTCAGACCACACAATTTTACCTTGAGAGAGAGAGAGGAGCAATAACATAAGCATTACATCTCTCTTTATTGCCCTGACCAAATCCAGCTAAAGGGACATACCCTAAATTAATCCACTTCACATGAAGCACCAATATCCAAGGAGGGCCCAGCAACTGAACCAAACAAACCACTTCTGACCAGACATCTCCATTGGAAATTAGATGAACATAATAGAAATGACACAGTGATATGATAGCAATCTCACCATATTACCAATGTAACTATAATGATTTGAGGTACATCTAACTTCAATGTAACAGAATAACATATAAAATATAGTAAAATAATCTAGATAAAATCTCCATGATTATACACAGCCAATCAAAATCAAATGAGAGTACAACATTAACATGAAATGTGTGCAAGTATAAAACAAAATTGAAAACTATACCAAAAAATTTCCAACTTTTTTACAATAAACAGGAAAACACAGAATTAATTCACCCAGAAGTGTATACCCCTTTACAAGCACTTTTTTTTTTTACAAAATGTATTGATTCTATAGTACAACACATGATAGCTACGCATTGGAAAACGTACAAGGTCTGGATATCCTAAGTCTACACAATTTATCATCACACAAAAGCTCTCAAAGTCTGCTTCAGTCCTGGTTCTTTATCTAAACCTATGACACCACTACAGGCATTGGCTTTAAGTCCAATATACATATGAGTCTCCAACCATTTGTAAAACAGCTCTTGGTATATTAGGTGAGTAAATAATGCTACTTTTATTATATTTGTCAGATAGTGGGTACATGAAGAATTTGGAAAAAAAGATAGCGAGCTATGGGAAACTTACTAGATAAGACTTTTGAACATAACAACACAAGAATTGTTATCTTCAAATAAAGGCCTCCTCCTCCCCTTCAGCCTTTCCTCTCCATCTCCAAAATTGGTGTCTTTACCAATTCTTTGCGTTACTTATTATAAAAATCAGCAGACAGTAAAGTTCCCATAGCCTAAGACCTCATCATCCAGGAAACCAGTCAGTCCAGAATTCTTAAAAAAATAGTTTCAAATCCCTGCCTATGAGATATCACATACTACTCTGGGACAAATAAGTAGAGACTGGTGGCAAATTTAATCAAAAAACAAGTCCCTATGGAGTCACTGGCTTCAAAGACTAAAATAACATAATGAACACCATCATGTAAAATAAACTCATATGACTTCCTAACAAGCAAATGGTGCCATACCACGACACCTACATGGAATTTTGAAAAAAAAAATATGTCTCTATTCCCAATACCTTCCTATGGGAAACTTACTAGATAAGACTTTTGAACATAACACAAGAATTGTTATCTTCAAATAAAGGCCTCCTCCTCCCCTTCAGCCTTTCCTCTCCATCTACAAAATCGGTGTCTTTACCAATCTTATGTGTCACTTATTGTAAATAGCAGCAAATACTAAAGTTCCTATAGCCTAGGACCTCATAATGCGGAAATCCAGTCAGTACAGAATTCTTAAAAAAATTGTTTCAAACCCCTGGCTATCAGCTATCACATACTACTCTGGTACACAGAAGTAGAGACTGGTGACAAATTTACCAAAACCAAGTCCCTGTGGAGTCACTGGTTTCAAAGACTAAAAAAACACAGTGAACACCATCACTAAAATCAAATCAGGTGACTTCCTAACCAGCAAATGGCGCCATACTATGACACCTACACAGAATTTTGAAAAAAGCAGACCTCTTTATTCCCAATACCTTTCAAGGTTATTGGTCTGTGGTATTTCTCCAAAACAAACATGATACCATCTCAGACCACACAATTTTACCTTGAGAGAGAGAGAGGAGCAATAACATAAGCATTACATCTCTCTTTATTGCCCTGACCAAATCCAGCTAAAGGGACCTACCCTAAGTTATTCCACTTCACATGAAGCACCAATATCCAAGGAGGGCCCAGCAACTGAACCAAACAAACCACTTCTGACCAGACATCTCCATTGGAAATTAGATGAACATAATGGAAATGACACAGTGATATGATAGCAATCTCACCATATTACCAATGTAACTATAATGATTTGAGGTACATCTAACTTCAATGTAACAGAATAACATTTTAAAATATAGTAAAATAATCTAGATAAAATCTCCATGATTATACACAGCCAATCAAAATCAAATGAGAGTACAACATTAACATGAAATGTGTGCAAGTATAAAACAAAATTGAAAACTATACCAAAAAATCCCAACTTTTTTACAGTAAACAGGAAAACACAGAATTAATTCACCCAGAAGTGTATACCCCTTTACAAGCACTTTTTTTTTTACAAAATGTATTGATTCTATAGTACAACACATGATGGCTATGCATTGGAAAACGTACAAGGTCTGGATATCCTAAGTCTACACAATTTATCATCACATAAAAGCTCTCTAAATCTGCTTCAGTCCTGGTTCTTTATCTAAACATATGGCACCACTACAGGCATTGGCTTTAAGCCCAATATACATATGAGTCTCCAACCATTTGTAAAACAGCTCTTGGTATATTAGGTGAGTAAATAATGCTACTTCTATTATATTTGTCAGATAGTGGGTACATGAAGAATTTGGAAAAAAAGATAGCGAGCTATGGGAAACTTACTAGATAAGACTTTTGAACATAACAACACAAGAATTGTTATCTTCAAATAAAGGCCTCCTCCTCCCCTTCAGCCTTTCCTCTCCATCTCCAAAATTGGTGTCTTTACCAATTCTTTGCGTTACTTATTATAAAAATCAGCAGACAGTAAAGTTCCCATAGCCTAAGACCTCATCATCCAGGAAACCAGTCAGTCCAGAATTCTTAAAAAAATAGTTTCAAATCCCTGCCTATGAGATATCACATACTACTCTGGGACAAATAAGTAGAGACTGGTGGCAAATTTAATCAAAAAACAAGTCCCTATGGAGTCACTGGCTTCAAAGACTAAAATAACATAATGAACACCATCATGTAAAATAAACTCATATGACTTCCTAACAAGCAAATGGTGCCATACCACGACACCTACATGGAATTTTGAAAAAAAAAATATGTCTCTATTCCCAATACCTTCCTATGGGAAACTTACTAGATAAGACTTTTGAACATAACACAAGAATTGTTATCTTCAAATAAAGGCCTCCTCCTCCCCTTCAGCCTTTCCTCTCCATCTACAAAATCGGTGTCTTTACCAATCTTATGTGTCACTTATTGTAAATAGCAGCAAATACTAAAGTTCCTATAGCCTAGGACCTCATAATGCGGAAATCCAGTCAGTACAGAATTCTTAAAAAAATTGTTTCAAACCCCTGGCTATCAGCTATCACATACTACTCTGGTACACAGAAGTAGAGACTGGTGACAAATTTACCAAAACCAAGTCCCTGTGGAGTCACTGGTTTCAAAGACTAAAAAAACACAGTGAACACCATCACTAAAATCAAATCAGGTGACTTCCTAACCAGCAAATGGCGCCATACTATGACACCTACACAGAATTTTGAAAAAAGCAGACCTCTTTATTCCCAATACCTTTCAAGGTTATTGGTCTGTGGTATTTCTCCAAAACAAACATGATACCATCTCAGACCACACAATTTTACCTTGAGAGAGAGAGAGGAGCAATAACATAAGCATTACATCTCTCTTTATTGCCCTGACCAAATCCAGCTAAAGGGACCTACCCTAAGTTATTCCACTTCACATGAAGCACCAATATCCAAGGAGGGCCCAGCAACTGAACCAAACAAACCACTTCTGACCAGACATCTCCATTGGAAATTAGATGAACATAATGGAAATGACACAGTGATATGATAGCAATCTCACCATATTACCAATGTAACTATAATGATTTGAGGTACATCTAACTTCAATGTAACAGAATAACATTTTAAAATATAGTAAAATAATCTAGATAAAATCTCCATGATTATACACAGCCAATCAAAATCAAATGAGAGTACAACATTAACATGAAATGTGTGCAAGTATAAAACAAAATTGAAAACTATACCAAAAAATCCCAACTTTTTTACAGTAAACAGGAAAACACAGAATTAATTCACCCAGAAGTGTATACCCCTTTACAAGCACTTTTTTTTTTACAAAATGTATTGATTCTATAGTACAACACATGATGGCTATGCATTGGAAAACGTACAAGGTCTGGATATCCTAAGTCTACACAATTTATCATCACATAAAAGCTCTCTAAATCTGCTTCAGTCCTGGTTCTTTATCTAAACATATGGCACCACTACAGGCATTGGCTTTAAGCCCAATATACATATGAGTCTCCAACCATTTGTAAAACAGCTCTTGGTATATTAGGTGAGTAAATAATGCTACTTCTATTATATTTGTCAGATAGTGGGTACATGAAGAATTTGGAAAAAAAGATAGCGAGCTATGGGAAACTTACTAGATAAGACTTTTGAACATAACAACACAAGAATTGTTATCTTCAAATAAAGGCCTCCTCCTCCCCTTCAGCCTTTCCTCTCCATCTCCAAAATTGGTGTCTTTACCAATTCTTTGCGTTACTTATTATAAAAATCAGCAGACAGTAAAGTTCCCATAGCCTAAGACCTCATCATCCAGGAAACCAGTCAGTCCAGAATTCTTAAAAAAATTGTTTCAAATCCCTGCCTATGAGATATCACATACTACTCTGGGACAAATAAGTAGAGACTGGTGGCAAATTTAATCAAAAAACAAGTCCCTATGTAGTCACTGGCTTCAAAGACTAAAATAACATAATGAACACCATCATGTAAAATAAACTCATATGACTTCCTAACAAGCAAATGGTGCCATACCACGACACCTACATGGAATTTTGAAAAAAAAAATATGTCTCTATTCCCAATACCTTCCTATGGGAAACTTACTAGATAAGACTTTTGAACATAACACAAGAATTGTTATCTTCAAATAAAGGTCTCCTCCTCCCCTTCAGCCTTTCCTCTCCATCTCCAAAATTGGTGTCTTTACCAATCTTATGTGTCACTTATTGAAAATAGCAGCAAATACTAAAGTTCCTATAGCCTAGGACCTCATAATGCGGAAATCCAGTCAGTACAGAATTCTTAAAAAAATTGTTTCAAACCCCTGGCTATCAGATATCACATACTACTCTGGTACACAGAAGTAGAGACTGGTGACAAATTTACCAAAACCAAGTCCCTGTGGAGTCACTGGTTTCAAAGACTAAAAAAACACAGTGAACACCATCACTAAAATCAAATCAGGTGACTTCCTAACCAGCAAATGGCGCTATACTATGACACCTACACAGAATTTTGAAAAAAGCAGACCTCTTTATTCCCAATACCTTTCAAGGTTATTGGTCTGTGGTATTTCTCCAAAACAAACATGATACCATCTCAGACCACACAATTTTACCTTGAGAGAGAGGAGCAATAACATAGGCATTACATCTCTCTTTATTGCCCTGACCAAATCCAGCTAAAGGGACATACCCTAAGTTAATCCACTTCACATGAAGCACCAATATCCAAGGAGGGCCCAGCAACTGAACCAAACAAACCACTTCTGACCAGACATCTCCATTGGAAATTAGATGAACATAATAGAAATGACACAGTGATATGATAGCAATCTCACCATATTACCAATGTAACTATAATGATTTGAGGTACATCTAACTTCAATGTAACAGAATAACATATAAAATATAGTAAAATAATCTAGATAAAATCTCCATGATTATACACAGCCAATCAAAATCAAATGAGAGTACAACATTAACATGAAATGTGTGCAAGTATAAAACAAAATTGAAAACTATACCAAAAAATTTCCAACTTTTTTACAATAAACAGGAAAACACAGAATTAATTCACCCAGAAGTGTATACCCCTTTACAAGCACTTTTTTTTTTTACAAAATGTATTGATTCTATAGTACAACAAATGATAGCTACGCATTGGAAAACGTACAAGGTCTGGATATCCTAAGTCTACACAATTTATCATCACACAAAAGCTCTCAAAGTCTGCTTCAGTCCTGGTTCTTTATCTAAACCTATGGCACCACTACAGGCATTGGCTTTAAGTCCAATATACATATGAGTCTCCAACCATTTGTAAAACAGCTCTTGGTATATTAGGTGAGTAAATAATGCTACTTTTATTATATTTGTCAGATAGTGGGTACATGAAGAATTTGGAAAAAAAGATAGCGAGCTATGGGAAACTTACTAGATAAGACTTTTGAACATAACAACACAAGAATTGTTATCTTCAAATAAAGGCCTCCTCCTCCCCTTCAGCCTTTCCTCTCCATCTCCAAAATTGGTGTCTTTACCAATTCTTTGCGTTACTTATTATAAAAATCAGCAGACAGTAAAGTTCCCATAGCCTAAGACCTCATCATCCAGGAAACCAGTCAGTCCAGAATTCTTAAAAAAATAGTTTCAAATCCCTGCCTATGAGATATCACATACTACTCTGGGACAAATAAGTAGAGACTGGTGGCAAATTTAATCAAAAAACAAGTCCCTATGGAGTCACTGGCTTCAAAGACTAAAATAACATAATGAACACCATCATGTAAAATAAACTCATATGACTTCCTAACAAGCAAATGGTGCCATACCACGACACCTACATGGAATTTTGAAAAAAAAAATATGTCTCTATTCCCAATACCTTCCTATGGGAAACTTACTAGATAAGACTTTTGAACATAACACAAGAATTGTTATCTTCAAATAAAGGCCTCCTCCTCCCCTTCAGCCTTTCCTCTCCATCTACAAAATCGGTGTCTTTACCAATCTTATGTGTCACTTATTGTAAATAGCAGCAAATACTAAAGTTCCTATAGCCTAGGACCTCATAATGCGGAAATCCAGTCAGTACAGAATTCTTAAAAAAATAGTTTCAAACCCCTGGCTATCAGCTATCACATACTACTCTGGTACACAGAAGTAGAGACTGGTGACAAATTTACCAAAACCAAGTCCCTGTGGAGTCACTGGTTTCAAAGACTAAAAAAACACAGTGAACACCATCACTAAAATCAAATCAGGTGACTTCCTAACCAGCAAATGGCGCCATACTATGACACCTACACAGAATTTTGAAAAAAGCAGACCTCTTTATTCCCAATACCTTTCAAGGTTATTGGTCTGTGGTATTTCTCCAAAACAAACATGATACCATCTCAGACCACACAATTTTACCTTGAGAGAGAGAGAGGAGCAATAACATAAGCATTACATCTCTCTTTATTGCCCTGACCAAATCCAGCTAAAGGGACCTCCCCTTAGTTATTCCACTTCACATGAAGCACCAATATCCAAGGAGGGCCCAGCAACTGAACCAAACAAACCACTTCTGACCAGACATCTCCATTGGAAATTAGATGAACATAATGGAAATGACACAGTGATATGATAGCAATCTCACCATATTACCAATGTAACTATAATGATTTGAGGTACATCTAACTTCAATGTAACAGAATAACATTTTAAAATATAGTAAAATAATCTAGATAAAATCTCCATGATTATACACAGCCAATCAAAATCAAATGAGAGTACAACATTAACATGAAATGTGTGCAAGTATAAAACAAAATTGAAAACTATACCAAAAAATCCCAACTTTTTTACAGTAAACAGGAAAACACAGAATTAATTCACCCAGAAGTGTATACCCCTTTACAAGCACTTTTTTTTTTACAAAATGTATTGATTCTATAGTACAACACATGATGGCTATGCATTGGAAAACGTACAAGGTCTGGATATCCTAAGTCTACACAATTTATCATCACATAAAAGCTCTCTAAATCTGCTTCAGTCCTGGTTCTTTATCTAAACATATGGCACCACTACAGGCATTGGCTTTAAGCCCAATATACATATGAGTCTCCAACCATTTGTAAAACAGCTCTTGGTATATTAGGTGAGTAAATAATGCTACTTCTATTATATTTGTCAGATAGTGGGTACATGAAGAATTTGGAAAAAAAGATAGCGAGCTATGGGAAACTTACTAGATAAGACTTTTGAACATAACAAAACAAGAATTGTTATCTTCAAATAAAGGCCTCCTCCTCCCCTTCAGCCTTTCCTCTCCATCTCCAAAATTGGTGTCTTTACCAATTCTTTGCGTTACTTATTATAAAAATCAGCAGACAGTAAAGTTCCCATAGCCTAAGACCTCATCATCCAGGAAACCAGTCAGTCCAGAATTCTTAAAAAAATAGTTTCAAATCCCTGCCTATGAGATATCACATACTACTCTGGGACAAATAAGTAGAGACTGGTGGCAAATTTAATCAAAAAACAAGTCCCTATGGAGTCACTGGCTTCAAAGACTAAAATAACATAATGAACACCATCATGTAAAATAAACTCATATGACTTCCTAACAAGCAAATGGTGCCATACCACGACACCTACATGGAATTTTGAAAAAAAAATATGTCTCTATTCCCAATACCTTCCTATGGGAAACTTACTAGATAAGACTTTTGAACATAACACAAGAATTGTTATCTTCAAATAAAGGCCTCCTCCTCCCCTTCAGCCTTTCCTCTCCATCTACAAAATTGGTGTCTTTACCAATCTTATGTGTCACTTATTGTAAATAGCAGCAAATACTAAAGTTCCTATAGCCTAGGACCTCATAATGCGGAAATCCAGTCAGTACAGAATTCTTAAAAAAATAGTTTCAAACCCCTGGCTATCAGATATCACATACTACTCTGGTACACAGAAGTAGAGACTGGTGACAAATTTACCAAAACCAAGTCCCTGTGGAGTCACTGGTTTCAAAGACTAAAAAAACACAGTGAACACCATCACTAAAATCAAATCAGGTGACTTCCTAACCAGCAAATGGCGCCATACTATGACACCTACACAGAATTTTGAAAAAAGCAGACCTCTTTATTCCCAATTCCTTTCAAGGTTATTGGTCTGTGGTATTTCTCCAAAACAAACATGATACCATCTCAGACCACACAATTTTACCTTGAGAGAGAGAGGAGCAATAACATAAGCATTACATCTCTCTTTATTGCCCTGACCAAATCCAGCTAAAGGGACCTACCCTAAGTTATTCCACTTCACATGAAGCACCAATATCCAAGGAGGGCCCAGCAACTGAACCAAACAAACCACTTCTGACCAGACATCTCCATTGGAAATTAGATGAACATAATGGAAATGACACAGTGATATGATAGCAATCTCACCATATTACCAATGTAACTATAATGATTTGAGGTACATCTAACTTCAATGTAACAGAATAACATATAAAATATAGTAAAATAATCTAGATAAAATCTCCATGATTATACACAGCCAATCAAAATCAAATGAGAGTACAACATTAACATGAAATGTGTGCAAGTATAAAACAAAATTGAAAACTATACCAAAAAAATCCCAACTTTTTTACAGTAAACAGGAAAACACAGAATTAATTCACCCAGAAGTGTATACCCCTTTACAAGCACTTTTTTTTTTACAAAATGTATTGATTCTATAGTACAACACATGATGGCTATGCATTGGAAAACGTACAAGGTCTGGATATCCTAAGTCTACACAATTTATCATCACATAAAAGCTCTCTAAATCTGCTTCAGTCCTGGTTCTTTATCTAAACATATGGCACCACTACAGGCATTGGCTTTAAGCCCAATATACATATGAGTCTCCAACCATTTGTAAAACAGCTCTTGGTATATTAGGTGAGTAAATAATGCTACTTCTATTATATTTGTCAGATAGTGGGTACATGAAGAATTTGGAAAAAAAGATAGCGAGCTATGGGAAACTTACTAGATAAGACTTTTGAACATAACAACACAAGAATTTTTATCTTCAAATAAAGGCCTCCTCCTCCCCTTCAGCCTTTCCTCTCCATCTCCAAAATTGGTGTCTTTACCAATTCTTTGCGTTACTTATTATAAAAATCAGCAGACAGTAAAGTTCCCATAGCCTAAGACCTCATCATCAAGGAAACCAGTCAGTCCAGAATTCTTAAAAAAATAGTTTCAAATCCCTGCCTATGAGATATCACATACTACTCTGGAACAAATAAGTAGAGACTGGTGGCAAATTTAATCAAAAAACAAGTCCCTATGGAGTCACTGGCTTCAAAGACTAAAATAACATAATGAACACCATCATGTAAAATAAACTCATATGACTTCCTAACAAGCAAATGGTGCCATACCACGACACCTACATGGAATTCTGAAAAATAAATATGTCTCTATTCCCAATTCCTTCCTATGGGAAACTTACTAGATAAGACTTTTGAACATAACAACACAAGAATTGTTATCTTCAAATAAAGGCCTCCTCCTCCCCTTCAGCCTTTCCTCTCCATCTCCAAAATTGGTGTCTTTACCAATCTTATGTGTCACTTATTGTAAATAGCAGCAAATACTAAAGTTCCTATAGCCTAGGACCTCATAATGCGGAAATCCAGTCAGTACAGAATTCTTAAAAAAATAGTTTCAAACCCCTGGCTATCAGATATCACATACTACTCTGGTACACAGAAGTAGAGACTGGTGACAAATTTACCAAAACCAAGTCCCTGTGGAGTCACTGGTTTCAAAGACTAAAAAAACACAGTGAACACCATCACTAAAATCAAATCAGGTGACTTCCTAACCAGCAAATGGCGCCATACTATGACACCTACACAGAATTTTGAAAAAAGCAGACCTCTTTATTCCCAATACCTTTCAAGGTTATTGGTCTGTGGTATTTCTCCAAAACAAACATGATACCATCTCAGACCACACATTTTTACCTTGAGAGAGAGAGGAGCAATAACATAAGCATTACATCTCTCTTTATTGCCCTGACCAAATCCAGCTAAAGGGACCTACCCTAAGTTATTCCACTTCACATGAAGCACCAATATCCAAGGAGGGCCCAGCAACTGAACCAAACAAACCACTTCTGACCAGACATCTCCATTGGAAATTAGATGAACATAATGGAAATGACACAGTGATATGATAGCAATCTCACCATATTACCAATGTAACTATAATGATTTGAGGTACATCTAACTTCAATGTAACAGAATAACATATAAAATATAGTAAAATAATCTAGATATAATTTCTCCATGATTATACACAGCCAATCAAAATCAAATGAGAGTACAACATTAACATGAAATGTGTGCAAGTATAAAACAAAATTGAAAACTATAGCAAAAAAATCCCAACTTTTTTACAGTAAACAGGAAAACACAGAATTAATTCACCCAGAAGTGTATACCCCTTTACAAGCACTTTTTTTTTACAAAATGTATTGATTCTATAGTACAACACATGATAGCTACACATTGGAAAACGTACAAGGTGTGGATATCCTAAGTCTACACAATTTATCATCACACAAAAGCTTTCAAAATCTGCTTCAGTCCTGGTTCTTTATCTAAACCTATGGCACCACTACAGGCAATGGCTTTAAGCCCAATATACATATGAGTCTCCAACCATTTGTAAAACAGCTCTTGGAATATTAGGTGAGTAAATAATGCTACTTCTATTATATTTGTCAGATAGTGGGTACATGAAGAATTTGGAAAAAAAGATAGCGAGCTATGGGAAACTTACTAGATAAGACTTTTGAACATAACAACACAAGAATTGTTATCTTCAAATAAAGGCCTCCTCCTCCCCTTCAGCCTTTCCTCTCCATCTCCAAAATTGGTGTCTTTACCAATTCTTTGCGTTACTTATTATAAAAGTCAGCAGACAGTAAAGTTCCCATAGCCTAAGACCTCATCATCCAGGAAACCAGTCAGTGCAGAATTCTTAAAAAAATAGTTTCAAATCCCTGCCTATGAGATATCACATACTACTCTGGGACAAATAAGTAGAGACTGTTGGCAAATTTAATCAAAAAACAAGTCCCTATAGAGTCACTGGCTTCAAAGACTAAAATAACATAATGAACACCATCCTGTAAAATAAACTCATATGACTTCCTAACAAGCAAATGGTGCCATACCACGACACCTACATGGAATTTTGAAAAAAAAATATGTCTCTATTCCCAATACCTTCCTATGGGAAACTTACTAGATAAGACTTTTGAACATAACAACACAAGAATTGTTATCTTCAAATAAAGGCCTCCTCCTCCCCTTCAGCCTTGCCTCTCCATCTCCAAAATTGGTGTCTTTACCAATCTTATGTGTCACTTATTGTAAATAGCAGCAAATACTAAAGTTCCTATAGCCTAGGACCTCATAATCCGGAAATCCAGTCAGTACAGAATTCTTAAAAAAATTGTTTCAAACCCCTGGCTATCAGATATCACATACTACTCTGGTACACAGAAGTAGAGACTGGTGACAAATTTACCAAAACCAAGTCCCTGTGGAGTCACTGGTTTCAAAGACTAAAAAAAAAACAGTGAACACCATCACTAAAATAAAATCAGATGACTTCCTAACCAGCAAATGGCGCCATACTATGACACCTACACAGAATTTTGAAAAAAGCAGACCTCTTTATTCCCAATACCTTTTAAGGTTATTGGTCTGTGGTATTTCTCCAAAACAAACATGATACCATCTCAGACCACACAATTTTTCCTTGAGAGAGAGGAGCAATAACATAAGCATTACATCTCTCTTTATTGCCCTGATCAAATCCAGCTAAAGGGACCTACCCTAAGTTATTCCACTTCACATGAAGCACCAATATCCAAGGAGGGCCCAGCAACTGAACCAAACAAACCACTTCTGACCAGACATCTCCATTGGAAATTAGATGAACATAATGGAAATGACACAGTGATATGATAGCAATCTCACCATATTACCAATGTAACTATAATGATTTGAAGTACATCTAACTTCAATGTAACAGAATAACATATAAAATATAGTAAAAGAATCTAGATAAAATCTCCATTATTATACACAGCCAATCAAAATCAAATGAGAGTACAACATTAACATGAAATGTGTGCAAGTATAAAACAAAATTGAAAACTATACCAAAAAAATCCCAACTTTTTTACAATAAACAGGAAAACACTGAATTTATTCACCCAGAAGTGTATACCCCTTTACAAGCACTTTTTTTTTACAAAATGTATTGATTCTATAGTACAACACATGATAGCTACGCATTGGAAAACGTACAAGGTCTGGATATCCAAAGTCTACACAATTTATCATCACACAAAAGCTCTCAAAATCTGCTTCAGTCCTGGTTCTTTATCTAAACCTATGGCACAACTACAGGCATTGGCTTTAAGCCCAATATACATATGAGTCTCCAACCATTTGTAAAACAGCTCTTGGTATATTAGGTGAGTAAATAATGCAACTTCTATTATATTTGTCAGATAGTGGGTACATGAAGAATTTAGAAAAAAAGATAGCGAGCTATGGGAAACTTACTAGATAAGACTTTTGAACATAACAACACAAGAATTGCTATCTTCAAATAAAGGCCTCCTCCTCCCCTTCAGCCTTTCCTCTCCATCTCCAAAATTGGTGTCTTTACCAATTCTTTGCGTTACTTATTATAAAAATCAGCAGACAGTAAAGTTCCCATAGCCTAAGACCTCATCATCCAGGAAACCAGTCAGTCCAGAATTCTTAAAAAAATAGTTTCCAATCCCTGCCTATGAGATATCACATACTACTCTGGGACAAATAAGTAGAGACTGGTGGCAAATGTAATCAAAAAACAAGTCCCTATAGAGTCACTGGCTTCAAAGACTAAAATAACATAATGAACACCATCATGTAAAATAAACTCATATGACTTCCTAACAAGCAAATGGTGCCATACCACGACACCTACATGGAATTTAGAAAAAAAAAATATGTCTCTATTCCCAATACCTTCCTATGGGAAACTTACTAGACAAGACTTTTGAACATAACAACACAAGAATTGTTATCTTCAAATAAAGGCCTCCTCCTCCCCTTCAGCCTTGCCTCTCCATCTCCAAAATTGGTGTCTTTACCAATCTTATGTGTCACTTATTGTAAATAGCAGCAAATACTAAAGTTCCTATAGCCTAGGACCTCATAATCCGGAAATCCAGTCAGTACAGAATTCTTAAAAAAATTGTTTCAAACCCCTGGCTATCAGATATCACATACTACTCTGGTACACCGAAGTAGAGACTGGTGACAAATTTACCGAAACCAAGTCCCTGTGGAGTCACTGGTTTCAAAGACTAAAAAAACACAGTGAACACCATCACTAAAATCAAATCAGATGACTTCCTAACCAGCAAATGGTGCCATACTATGACACCTACACAGAATTTTGAAAAAAGCAGAACTCTTTATTCCCAATACCTTTCAAGGTTATTGGTCTGTGGTATTTCTCCAAAACAAACCTGATACCATCTCAGACCACACAATTTTACCTTGAGAGAGAGAGGAGCAATAACATAAGCATTACATCTCTCTTTATTGCCCTGATCAAATCCAGCTAAAGGGACCTACCCTAAGTTATTCCACTTCACATGAAGCACCAATATCCAAGGAGGGCCCAGCAACTGAACCAAACAAACCACTTCTGACCAGACATCTCCATTGGAAATTAGATGAACATAATGGAATTGACACAGTGATATGATAGCAATCTCACCATATTACCAATGTAACTATAATGATTTGAGGTACATCTAACTTCAATGTAACAGAATAACATATAAAATATAGTTAAAGAATCTAGATAAAATCTCCATTATTATACACAGCCAATCAAAATCAAATGAGAGTACAACATTAACATGAAATGTGTGCAAGTATAAAACAAAATTGAAAACTATACCAAAAAAATCCCAACTTTTTTACAATAAACAGGAAAACACTGAATTAATTCACCCAGAAGTGTATACCCCTTTACAAGCACTTTTTTTTTTACAAAATGTATTGATTCTATAGTACAACACATGATAGCTACGCATTGGAAAACGTACAAGGTCTGGATATCCTAAGTCTACACAATTTATCATCACACAAAAGCTCTCAAAATCTGCTTCAGTCCTGGTTCTTTATCTAAACCTATGGCACCACTACAGGCATTGGCTTTAAGCCCAATATACATATGAGTCTCCAACCATTTGTAAAACAGCTCTTGGAATATTAGGTGAGTAAATAATGCTACTTCTATTATATTTGTCAGATAGTGGGTACATGAAGAATTTGGAAAAAAAGATAGCGAGCTATGGGAAACTTACTAGATAAGACTTTTGAACATAACAACACAAGAATTGTTATCTTCAAATAAAGGCCTCCTCCTCTCCTTCAGCCTTTCCTCTCCATCTCCAAAATTGGTGTCTTTACCAATTCTTTGCGTTACTTATTATAAAAATCAGCAGACAGTAAAGTTCCCATAGCCTAAGACCTCATCATCCAGGAAACCAGTCAGTCCAGAATTCTTTAAAAAATAGTTTCAAATCCCTGCCTATGAGATATCACATACTACTCTGGGACAAATAAGTAGAGACTGGTGGCAAATGTAATCAAAAAACAAGTCCCTATAGAGTCACTGGCTTCAAAGACTAAAATAACATAATGAACACCATCATGTAAAATAAACTCATATGACTTCCTAACAAGCAAATGGTGCCATACCACGACACCTACATGGAATTTTGAAAAAAAAATATGTCTCTATTCCCAATACCTTCCTATGGGAAACTTACTAGATAAGACTTTTGAACATAACAACACAAGAATTGTTATCTTCAAATAAAGGCCTCCTCCTCCCCTTTAGCCTTGCCTCTCCATCTCCAAAATTGGTGTCTTTACCAATCTTATGTGTCACTTATTGTAAATAGCAGCAAATACTAAAGTTCCTATAGCCTAGGACCTCATAATCCGGAAATCCAGTCAGTACAGAATTCTTAAAAAAATAGTTTCAAACCCCTGGCTATCAGATATCACATACTACTCTGGTACACCGAAGTAGAGACTGGTGACAAATTTACCGAAACCAAGTCCCTGTGGAGTCACTGGTTTCAAAGACTAAAAAAACACAGTGAACACCATCACTAAAATCAAATCAGATGACTTCCTAACCAGCAAATGGTGCCATACTATGACACCTACACAGAATTTTGAAAAAAGCAGAACTCTTTATTCCCAATACCTTTCAAGGTTATTGGTCTGTGGTATTTCTACAAAATAAACATGATACCATCTCAGGCCACACAATTTTACCTTGAGAGAGAGGAGCAATAACATAAGCATTACATCTCTCTTTATTGCCCTGATCAAATCCAGCTACAGGGACCTACCCTAAGTTATTCCACTTCACATGAAGCACCAATATCCAAGGAGGGCCCAGCAACTGAACCAAACAAACCACTTCTGACCAGACATCTCCATTGGAAATTAGATGAACATAATGGAAATGACACAGTGATATGATAGCAATCTCACCATATTACCAATGTAACTATAATGATTTGAGGTACATCTAACTTCAATGTAACAGAATAACATATAAAATATAGTAAAAGAATCTAGATAAAATCTCCATGATTATACACAGCCAATCAAAATCAAATGAGAGTACAACATTAACATGAAATGTGTGCAAGTATAAAACAAAATTGAAAACTATACCAAAAAATCCCAACTTTTTTACAGTAAACAGAAAAACACAGAATTAATTCACCCAGAAGTGTATACCCCTTTACAAGCACTTTTATTTTCACAAAATGTATTGATTCTATAGTACAACACATGATAGCTACGCATTGGAAAACGTACAAGGTCTGGATATCCTAAGTCTACACAATTTATCATCACACAAAAGCTCTCAAAATCTGCTTCAGTCCTGGTTCTTTATCTAAACCTATGGCACCACTACAGGCATTGGCTTTAAGCCCAATATACATATGAGTCTCCAACCATTTGTAAAACAGCTCTTGGAATATTAGGTGAGTAAATAATGCTACTTCTATTATATTTGTCAGATAGTGGGTACATGAAGAATTTGGAAAAAAAGATAGCGAGCTATGGGAAACTTACTAGATAAGACTTTTGAACATAACAACACAAGAATTGTTATCTTCAAATAAAGGCCTCCTCCTCCCCTTCAGCCTTGCCTCTCCATCTCCAAAATTGGTGTCTTTACCAATCTTATGTGTCACTTATTGTAAATAGCAGCAAATACTAAAGTTCCTATAGCCTAGGACCTCATAATCCGGAAATCCAGTCAGTACAGAATTCTTAAAAAAATAGTTTCAAACCCCTGGCTATCAGATATTACATACTACTCTGGTACACAGAAGTAGAGACTGGTGACAAATTTACCAAAACCAAGTCCCTGTGGAGTCACTGGTTTCAAAGACTAAAAAAACACAGTGAAAACCATCACTAAAATCAAATCAGATGACTTCCTAACCAGCAAATGGCGCCATACTATGACACCTACACAGAATTTTGAAAAAAGCAGACCTCTTTATTCCCAATACCTTTCAAGGTTATTGGTCTGTTGTATTTCTCCAAAATAAACATGATACCATCTCAGGCCACACAATTTTACCTTGAGAGAGAGGAGCAATAACATAAGCATTACATCTCTCTTTATTGCCCTGATCAAATCCAGCTACAGGGACCTACCCTAAGTTATTCCACTTCACATGAAGCACCAATATCCAAGGAGGGCCCAGCAACTGAACCAAACAAACCACTTCTGACCAGACATCTCCATTGGAAATTAGATGAACATAATGGAAATGACACAGTGATATGATAGCAATCTCACCATATTACCAATGTAACTATAATGATTTGAGGTACATCTAACTTCAATGTAACAGAATAACATATAAAATATAGTAAAAGAATCTAGATAAAATCTCCATGATTATACACAGCCAATCAAAATCAAATGAGAGTACAACATTAACATGAAATGTGTGCAAGTATAAAACAAAATTGAAAACTATACCAAAAAATCCCAACTTTTTTACAGTAAACAGAAAAACACAGAATTAATTCACCCAGAAGTGTATACCCCTTTACAAGCACTTTTATTTTCACAAAATGTATTGATTCTATAGTACAACACATGATAGCTACGCATTGGAAAACGTACAAGGTCTGGATATCCTAAGTCTACACAATTTATCATCACACAAAAGCTCTCAAAATCTGCTTCAGTCCTGGTTCTTTATCTAAACCTATGGCACCACTACAGGCATTGGCTTTAAGCCCAATATACATATGAGTCTCCAACCATTTGTAAAACAGCTCTTGGAATATTAGGTGAGTAAATAATGCTACTTCTATTATATTTGTCAGATAGTGGGTACATGAAGAATTTGGAAAAAAAGATAGCGAGCTATGGGAAACTTACTAGATAAGACTTTTGAACATAACAACACATAAATTGTTATCTTCAAATAAAGGCCTCCTCCTCCCCTTCAGCCTTTCCTCTCCATCTCCAAAATTGGTGTATTTACCAATTCTTTGCGTTACTTATTATAAAAATCAGCAGACAGTAAAGTTCCCATAGGCTAAGACCTCATCATCCAGGAAACCAGTCAGTCCAGAATTCTTAAAAAAATAGTTTCAAATCCCTGCCTATGAGATATCACATACTACTCTGGGACAAATAAGTAGAGACTGGTGGCAAATTTAATCAAAAAACAAGTCCCTATGGAGTCACTGGCTTCAAAGACTAAAATAACATAATGAACACCATCATGTAAAATAAACTCATATGACTTCCTAACAAGCAAATGGTGCCATACCACGACACCTACATGGAATTTTGAAAAAAAAAAATGTCTCTATTCCCAATACCTTCCTATGGGAAACTTACTAGATAAGACTTTTGAACATAACAACACAAGAATTGTTATTTTCAAATAAAGGCCTCCTCCTCCCCTTTAGCCTTGCCTCTCCATCTCCAAAATTGGTGTCTTTACCAATCTTATGTGTCACTTATTGTAAATAGCAGCAAATACTAAAGTTCCTATAGCCTAGGACCTCATAATCCGGAAATCCAGTCAGTACAGAATTCTTAAAAAAATAGTTTCAAACCCCTGGCTATCAGATATCACATACTACTCTGGTACACAGAAGTAGAGACTGGTGACAAATTTACCAAAACCAAGTCCCTGTGGAGTCACTGATTTCAAAGACTAAAAAAACACAGTGAACACCATCAGTAAAATCAAATCAGATGACTTCCTAACCAGCAAATGGCGCCATACTATGACACCTACACAGAATTTTGAAAAAAGCAGACCTCTTTATTCCCAATACCTTTCAAGGTTATTGGTCTGTGGTATTTCTCCAAAACAAACATGATACCATCTCAGACCACACAATTTTACCTTGAGAGAGAGGAGCAATAACATAAGCATTACATCTCTCTTTATTGCCCTGACCAAATCCAGCTAAAGGGACCTACCCTAAGTTATTCCACTTCACATGAAGCACCAATATCCAAGGAGGGCCCAGCAACTGAACCAAACAAACCACTTCTGACCAGACATCTCCATTGGAAATTAGATGAACATAATGGAAATGACACAGTGATATGATAGCAATCTCACCATATTACCAATGTAACTATAATGATTTGAGGTACATCTAACTTCAATGTAACAGAATAACATATAAAATATAGTAAAATAATCTAGATAAAATCTCCATGATTATACACAGCCAATCAAAATCAAATGAGAGTACAACATTAACATGAAATGTGTGCAAGTATAAAACAAAATTGAAAACTATACCAAAAAATTTCCAACTTTTTTACAATAAACAGGAAAACACAGAATTAATTCACCCAGAAGTGTATACCCCTTTACAAGCACTTTTTTTTTTACAAAATGTATTGATTCTATAGTACAACACATGATAGCTACGCATTGGAAAACGTACAAGGTCTGGATATCCTAAGTCTACACGATTTATCATCACACAAAAGCTCTCAAAATCTGCTTCCGTCCTGGTTCTTTATCTAAACCTATGGCCCCACTACAGGCATTGGCTTTAAGTCCAATATACATATGAGTCTCCAACCATTTGTAAAACAGCTCTTGGTATATTAGGTGAGTAAATAATGCTACTTCTATTATATTTGTCAGATAGTGGGTACATGAAGAATTTGGAAAAAAAGATAGCGAGCTATGGGAAACTTACTAGATAAGACTTTTGAACATAACAACACAAGAATTGTTATCTTCAAATAAAGGCCTCCTCCTCCCCTTCAGCCTTTCCCATCCATCTCCAAAATTGGTGTCTTTACAAATCTTATGTGTCACTTATTGTAAATAGCAGCAAATACTAAAGTTCCTATAGCCTAAGACCTCATCATCCAGGAAACCAGTCAGTCCAGAATTCTTATAAAAATAGTTTCAAATCCCTGCCTATGAGATATCACATACTACTCTGGGACAAATAAGTAGAGACTGGTGGCAAATTTAATCAAAAAACAAGTCCCTATGGAGTCACTGGCTTCAAAGACTAAAATAACATAATGAACACCATCATTAACTATTTCATAACTCTATAGGTAGAAAATGTATCGCTTCTCTAGTAACACAGATGATAGCTACACATTGGAAAACAAACAAGCCCTGGATATCCTAAATCTACACAATTTATCATCACACAAAAGCTCTACTTATCTGCTTCAGTCCTGGCTCTTTATCTCTAAACCCATGGCACCACTACAGGAATTGGCTTTTAGTACAATATACATATGAGTCTCCAAACATTTGTAAAACAGCTCTTGGAATATTAGGTGAGTAAATAATGCTTTTTCTATTATATTATTTAGATAGTGGGTAATTAAAGAATTTGGACAAAAAGATAGCGAGCTATCAAAAACCTTTGTTAGGGCCTATTCACATCACCGTTCATTTCCGTGCCGGGGTTCCATCGGAGGGTTCCGTCGGGTGAACCCCGCAACGGAAAGTGAAACTGACAGCACAGCTTCCGTTTCACTTTCCGTTGCGGGGTTCACCCGACGGAACCCTCTGACGGAACCCCGGAACGGAAATGAACGGTGATGTGAACAGGCCCTTAATAAGACTTTTGAACATAACAACACAAGTATTGTTATGTTCAAATAAAGGCCTCCTCCTCCCCTTCAGCCTTGCCTCTCCATCTCCACAATTGGTGTCTTTACAAATGTTTCGTGCCACTTATTGTAAATAGTAGAAAATAGTAGAAAATAGTAACGTTCCCATAGTACAGTGGTACTCAGAAGTAGTCTGGTCGCAAATTTACTAAAACCAAGTAACTGTTGATTCACTGGATTGAAAGACTAAAAGAAACTTACTGAACACCATCACATAAAATAAACTCATATGACTTCCTAACCAGCAAATGGTGCCATACCACGACAGCTACATGGTATTTTGAAAAAAGAAGATATCTGTAAAGGGAATTGTTTTATATATTTATATCTATGTACATGTAGTATAGATATATATATATATATATGTATTTGTCACTCCAGAAAGGTATCATCTAATCAGACACCCTGGATGTAAAACAAACAATGAACTAATCCAGGAAGCAGGAAGTTCCAACTGCCCTTCCATCCCCCTACTAGATAATGGAATTCCATGAGGCCCAGGCTCCCTCCCTTTCACGTGCATGAGCCTGTGAGGTCACACAGATGTGCACGGGGGGTGGGGGTTTAAAAGGACAAACAGTCTCAAAGTTCTCGCTCTTGTTCCTGCTCCCTGGCTCCACTAAGGGTCTCCTCTTCCCTCCTGGCCTGCTCTTGCCTCATGGCCCTTCCTGAGAGACCACACCAACTTGTACCACATGAAGCGCTAGTTAGTGTATAAGTGATTAAACATTGTTCTAATTTTTTAAATTTTTTTCACGAGTCAGGAAATATTATAAATTAGATTCTAATTTATAACATTTCCCAGTGCTGGTCACTAGATGGAGCAATTCCCAAAATTGAAGCATTGGCATGTGGTAAAGCAACCACATTGCTTTATGCTGCAAAATTTGAGAATACTCACTCGCTCTAGTGAGCTCACAGAATCCCCCCTCTTTTATCCTGGCTAGTGCCAGGAGAAAGGAGGGGATTGAACGGTCAAACCTCCTACACTGTGTGTCGCCATTTTTTGAGCTAACACACAGTGTAGTAGGTTTACATACAGTAGTAATCACACACTAAAACACCTGCATACACAGACCTAACTTACCTGCTCCTGCCGCCGCCGCTCCCTCTGGTCCGTCCGCTCCGTCTGCTCCCTCCGCTCCAAGTGCACAAGTCCGGAAGCCGCGACCGGAAGTAGTAATCTTACTGTCCGGCCGCGGCTTCCGGTCCACAAGAAAATGGCGCCGGACATCTTTTGGCCGAAAACCTTCAATTTGGACTGTGTGGCATGCGCCGCTCCCACACAGACGGCGTACAGCATAGTGGATGGAACGAGCCCTGTTCGCATTCACTATGGGGCTGTATGTGCCGTATTCCATGTCTGTATGTGTCGTTAATCGACACATACAGAGATGGAAAAAAAAATGGCTGCACCCATAGACAAGAAAAAGTTACAAAATAAAAAAAAGTAAAACACAAACACACAAATAAATAAAACATTTTTTAATAAAACATTAAAAGCAAATTGATATAAAAATTTTTTTTTTCGCGACACTCGTCCTTTAAAAGGATATTCTCATCTTAGATATTTATGGCATATCCAGAGTATGTGTCTCATGGATGTGGATAATAGCTGTAGGACCCGCACTTATTTTGAGGATGGGAGATCCCTGATAGCATACCTGTCGCCTAATATATGTCATAAATATACAAATAAACCATCATCCATTTCTCAAACAGAATTGTTGTCATTATTAAGTCTTTTCAAACAGTAAATTTGCAATAGCCTAGAATCAAAACTCAGTAATTCTGTTAATCCATAATTGAAACAGGCTAAAAAAAAAAATTCAAACAACTTGCATAGGTATAACAAAATAAATGTAGCAACACTCACCTTACCAATAAAATTTAAAAAATATAATAATACTCACCTTACCAATAATAAAAAAAACAGTAATCCAAATTTTTTTGATCCCCTTTTCTCCCATGCTAGCGTGTCCCTGGTTGCCTGCTACTCCCTGTTCTTCTGACCTCAGCAATGATGTGTCGACACGACATGTGACCGCTGTAGTCAATTACTGGCTGTAGTGGTGATATGTCCACACCACTGGGTTTACCTTTGCAGTCAGTGATTGTCTGCAGCAGCCACATGTCTTGTCAACACATTAATGACACGAGCGCTGTGTGCGTAGTTTTTCACGTCCGAGGTGCATCCGTGCTCTGCGCTGTGGGACGTGATGTCACGCATCCCCCATAGATTAGGCCTGATTCACATGAATGTGATAAACGTCCGTGTGTCGGCCGTTGAAACAACGGCCGTCACACGGACCTATATAATTCAATGTGGCCGTTCACACGTCAGTTGTTTCAACAGACCATGTGAAGGGTCAGTGAGAAAATAGGACATGTCCTATTTTTTCACGCTTCACGCATCCCTCCATAGGCTCTAATCTATGGGGGATGCGTGACATCGCATCCCGCACCGCAGAACTGTAGTTTTTCACGTCCGAGATGCGCATTGCTCGTGTGAATAATGCCTTAGAGTCTATGGAGGGATGCGTGAAGTGTGAAAAAATAGGTCATGTCCTATTTTCTCATGGACCCTTACCACGGTCCGTTTAAACAACTGACGTGTGAACGGCCACATTGAATTATATAGGTCCGTGTGACGGCCATTGTTTTAACGGCCGACACACGGACGTTTATCACGTTCGTGTGAATAAGGCCTAAAGCTAAACAGATATCAGCGGGGGACAATGAAAGTGTCGGAACAGGAGTGGCAGGGTATTGGTAAGGTGAGTATTACTTCTTTTGTTATTGTAAACACATGTAAGCTATTTGGAAAAATTGTCATTGGGTTGGACGACCACATTATTATTACAGTGTAACCTCTACATTGTTACATGTAATGGTTGTTTACCTATCATAATTACTGGCATATCTCTAGGACATGCCAACAAATATAATGTCTGACCGCCTAAACTAATACTGATCAAGAGATGCCAGACATAGCGGAAGGAGCAGCGTCAATCCAACCAGTGCCGATACAGCATTATTCTCTTCACAGGCGGCAGTCCTAGCAGTCACACCGGCACTAAGTACATCTTCACGACATGATGTAGCAATATCAATCAATCCTGATACGTTGTTTTTTTTTTACTTTTCATCGAACACAGAATAATTGAGGGAACAAGGATTTGTTGACTTAAAACTCAAAGGAAGTAGATTAAAGGGAATGTGTTGCCAGAAAAACATGTTTTTTTAAAAAAAATTAAACATTTAGTGTGTGGGTGATTAAACATTGTTCAAATTTTTTTTATTTTTTTCGCGAGTCAGGAAATATTATACATTTTTTCTAATTTATAATACTACCCATTTTTGGTCACTAGATGGAGCTAGTTCCCAAAATTGCAGCATTGCAACATTGGGTTAAAAGCCCTCGCTCTAGTGAGCTCTCAGCATCCCCCCCTCCTTTATCCTGGCTAGTGCCGGGATAAACGAGGGGTTTGAAAGGTTTAACCTCCTACACTGTGTGTCGCCATTTTTTGAGGTAACCCACAGTGTAGTAGGTTTACATACAGTAGTAAACACACACAAACACTAACATACATTGAAATCTCTTACCTGCTCCTGCCGCCGCGGCTCCCTCCGGCCCGTCCACTCCCTTTGCTGCCGCTGTTCCATGTGCACAAGTCCGGAAGCCGCGACCGGAAGTAGTAATATTACTGTCCGGCCGCGACTTCCGGTCCACAGGAAAATGGCGCCGGGCGGCGCCAATTTCGAATAGGACTGTGTGGGAGCGGCGCATGCGCAGTTCCCACACAGACGCCGTACACGGCAGTCAATGGGACGGGAGCCGTTCGCAGTCCCTATGGGACTGTGGCTGCCGTATTCCATGTCTGTGTGTGTCGTTAATCGACACACACAGAAATGGAACAAAAAATGGCAGCCCCCATAGGGAAGAAAAAGTGTAAAAATAAGAAACAGTAAAACACAAACACACAAATGAATATAAACGTTTTTATTAAAGCACTAACATCTTTAACATATAAAAAATTTATTTGTGATGACACTGTTCCTTTAAGGTTATTCTGTTCTTTTTGTAGCTGCTATATGGAGCAAAATTTCAATACGATGTATATTACAAAGTAACTTTAATTTATATTATTACAAAATTCATTTAGCTGGGCGGTATTACAGCACTTCCTTGTGGCTTTATTTGGGCATTTTGAGTTGGTTTTACTCTAGAAATGTAAGGCCTTACTATAAAGTGCCCATTTTTGGCCTTCTATAGCAGTATCATTTTGGCATGGGATGGTGATATTATTTGATTTCTGAGTTGAGGTGTTACAAAATGCAGTCCTAGTAAGTGACTAGGACACTGCTGCTTGGTTACTGAATGGCAGTATTAGTTGAAGTGGTTCTGTACTAATGCTAAATAAATGTTAAAAAGTGTCAGCACCTAAAGTGATAAGTAATATACAATGTATTAAAATTCTGCCTCTGTAAATAGATACTCTACTGAGATACCAATGAGCTACAAGCATCTTCTTTCTAGGGAATGGTGGGTGGTATCAGAGACTACACCCCAGTGATGAAAACCTCTGATATGTCTACATATAGGTTTTCTATACTGGACGTGTTGTTTAAAGGGGTTGTCTTATGAAGACATGTATATGAAGAAGATATAGAAGGTGATTAGACGCTCAGGAACCCCCAGTCTATGAGCCAAAATGGAGAGACAATATGTTAAAGCGGTTCCTGTTCTGGAGGACTGGAGTCGTCTATACATAACATAAATAGCCATTCATTTGACTTGTCACTATGTAATATTACATTTCCCTTCCTCCTTTCTCGTCTCTGATGGGACAATCCTTTAATGAACTTGTGTTGGCTGATGTTCTTCTCTCTTACATGCAGTTGAGGATCGCAGTTATAAATGATTTCTACTTTTCAGTTTTACGCTACAGTACATTTACATAAAAAGGTTTTTCCATTGATGTTTTACTAAATTACATCTCTAGATTATATACAAATGGACTGGCCATTTCCAATTATACCATAGACTGGCCAAATAAAGAGATATAAAGGGCATCATCACAATGCAGACCAGGCATATCATAATGATTATAATATTGATCATGTGAAGGGAAAGGCACAGTAAAACAATAAATATAAAAACATTAAAGGGGCTGTCTGGGCATGGGACGGTTTTCCATACTGATGACCTATCCACAAGATAGGTTATCAGTATGTGATGGGTGGGGGTCCGACACCCAGACCCCGAACCAGGCATCGGATGTTATGCAGTTTCCGGTGTTGGAAGCAGATGGCTTGTACACTGTATTGCAGCTGTGCTATAGTACTGCAGCTCTGCTCCTATTCACTTGAATAAGAGCAGAGCTGCAGTTCTGCAGCATGGCCGTTATCCTGTGAATGAAGCCATCTGCTTCTGGCACTGACCACTGCATAACTTCCAGAGGCAGCCAAAACAGCTGATCGTTGTGGGGTCTGGGTGTTGGGCCCCCGCCGATCATATGCTGATAACCAATCTTGTGGATAGGTCGTTAGTATAAAAAAATGCATACGGACAACTCCTTTAAATCCAGTGACTTACGGCTGAGGTGGTTCGCTTTACTTTTCATTTTTGTCAGGGCTAGACCATTGTGAAGTGTTCTTACAGCTACGACTTTACTCTTCAGCAAATGAAAGTCTCGGCTCTAGCAGGGCACAAAAAAATAAATTTTTTAGATGCCATAGTAACCCAGTTGCATTACCATGGTATACATTGTCTACCACATTGCCTACCAGCTGCCACATAAAAAGTGGCTGTTAACCCCATAAACAGTGTCAGCCCTGCTGCTACTTTAAAAAAAAAAAATGGCCAGCTGGGCCGATGCATAGTGCCAGCCATGGTGCTCAAATGCTGTGAAACAAAAATATCATGCCATTTCCTAACAGCATTGTCTGGCCTAATTCTACCTTAATTTCATGATTTGCACACAGATTCATGGCGCTGAGGTTCATACATTGGTGTAACTATAGCCGTAACAGCCATAGCAGCTGCAATAGGGCCCAGAGGTCTAGAGGGCTCAATCAGGTGCAAGAACATTGTTCCTTTTTGTGGAGATTACAAAGTTGGTGGCTTTCTGCTATCTAGCACCACTATGTGGGTTCTCTGATATACGGGACTATTATCCATTTCTTCAAGTCTCGCTACTTATGCTGCTTTGTTCGCTCTCAGCCATATCCATCACTCAGCTGAACTGACGGTTTGGCTGAGAGTGGGTCCTGTGTGTCTCTAACAACTTAGATGTGATCAACACCCGCTCTTAGCTGAGCCATCATTTCAGCTGAGTGACAGATTTGGGTGTTAGTGAATGATGCAGCTTCTAAGTATAGAGGATATATGAAGGCCGCATCTGAAAAATTATAGAACCTTTTTTTAATAAAAGTCAATATAAAATAACAGCTAAAACATACATTTAATAAAAATAAATAAAGTTGCAACACAAGGATGTCACAAGAGGGAGCAAACTGAATACAGATTTATACAAGCTCACTGGGCAATGTAAAGTGGAGCAGTTGTCCATAGTAACCAATGAGGTCATTGCTTTCATTTTATAAAGAGCCACTGAGAAATGGCAGCTGGAATTTGATTGGTTGCCATGGGCAACTGCTTCACATTTCCCTTGCACTAGTCTTAATAAATCTCAGTGATCCTGTATAAATCATTACTCACTTTGCTCCCTCTAATTATAAATGATCTCCGAATTTTATCTCTGGCGGTTCTGCGGTGGTCTTTCCCTATTGAAGATGAGCAGTCAGTGACCGGCATTATAACCATAACATTTCTGTTTTTATATGAAAATGAAAGTAGAGCAATGAGGGTGATAAAAAACATGTTTAAAAAAAAAAAGGTTTTGTTTTTATTTCTGAAAAAAGACATACAAAATATGAGCTATAGGGAATCACATGAGACCTTATAAATGTTTTCTTTTCCTGTGAAGGACATTTAAGGGAGATTAATTTGATATGTGTTTGATTGGTGGGAGTCTGACCAATGGGACCCCACTGGTCCCTAGGATGGAGCATGCTCAGCTGTTGCCGTTTCTCCCATAGACATTAATGGAGGGTGACTTCCCATGCTTGGCCACTTTTACACTGGATGACGGGGTCTGGAATATTTAGTAGTGAAATGAGGGCACTTACCTCTGTACCAACACTTTTAGTAGACATGCTGGTGTCTGGGTGGCATCTGTATTCACCTTACAGTCCAGAAACAGGGTAGAGTGAGAAACAGCATCATCTCCATACAATTCGTGGGGCCACAGCACTGGTCTTGCAATGGTCTTCAAGCGGTCTGTAGGGTGGCAGTTGAACTGACCAGTGCTGCAGCATAACAGTTGTCATAGCAACTGAGCCCAACTCTGCCAACAAACAGTGGAATGTACCACTACAAAAACAGGTAAGAGTCACCAAAATGAAAAATATGATATAGAAAGGCAGCCATACAATTAAAAACATGAAAAAGTGAAAGTTCTGCGTCTCACTGCGTCTTCTCTTTTTTTTTTTAAGCATATTGCTGCAGTTTACCTGCTCTTTTATTTTATCCACCCATCTATGGTTCAGTCCGTTGTTTGATTACCGACGAGTTGCTTTAAAATAAAAAATTGTACCTATAAAAGTATAATTAAAGGGCAAGTTACGATTTATTTTTCATGACTGTTTTTAAAAACGCAATAGTTACTTATGCTGTTTACATGTAATGAAATTGCTGCAGATTTTCCTTCTGGATTTGTGGGCGGAAAATCTGCAGAGTATTACAGTATCAGCAAAGTGGATGAGATTCAACAAATCTCATCTACATGCTGCAGAAAATGTATGTGCAGAAATTGAACTGCGGTGCAGAATTTTTAATCTGCAACATGTCAATTTATGCTGCATAATGGTTGCGCATTTGTTTCAGATTTCTCCATTGAGTTCAATGAGAAAGGAAAAATCTGCAGCAAATGATCAGTGTCGGGAGTTTCCCTGCAGAAAAGCTGAGACGTCGCAGGAAAAATAACAAGCAAGAAAAAGGATTTTTTTTTACTCTAAAATAAAAACAAAACAGACTTCTCCCCCTGGCGCTCTAGTAGCAATGCCTCACTGCTCTCCTGGGTTCTTCTCTGTACAGCCAGCCTCCTGGGATGACAGGAGTAGGTGAGTATGGACTTTTTTTTTTAATCCCCTATTCCCCCCTGATCTTCTCTGCAACGATTTGGAGTGGATTTACAGTATCTAAATCGGATTTACTGCATTGTTTTCCGCAGCAAATCCAACCTGTGTAAACTTACTATAAAAATGGACAATATACAATCAACTGTCTGATGAGAGTAATAATTAATTAATAATTTTATCATACTTTGTCAACTACACCCAAAGTTATGGTAAATATTTTAGTAGAGAATGTCCTAAATTCAACATAATGTAAAACACTAAATAAAGAATGTATTCACTTGTGGACTCACAAGATTGTCCAAATAAAAGATATACAATGCATATGGTTGTATGGTTTATACAACATTTATTTGCAAATAACAGCTCAGGTGTGACTTGTGTGTTCAGTGCGGATATGGAAACAATAATCTCAAGAATATTTTCTCTTAGACTATCACTATAAATACTTCCAATCATGGACATGGATTGTAATGGGGCCATATTAAAAATTCTACTACTCGTAGATGGTCGTTCTGTAACACTGGGCTTACTCGAGTAGCGCCCCATCAAAACAAATACAATCGCAGACCAAATGACCGTTGGACAATTATCTTTACTGAACACACAACTATTATTACAATGGCCCATTAGCTTATTTGGTTACAACACTTAAAGTGGTACGGTGGCTCAAACAATACTATACTGCTCATATATAAATAAATATATATATATATATATATATATATATATATATATATATATATGTCAAAAAATCAGCAGCAACTCCAATAGTAAGGGTGAAAAAAGTGGGTACTTTTATTGCCCGTGCAACGTTTCAGCTCCGTTCACTGGAGCCTTTCTCAAGCCTGATAGGATGTCCAGGTCCTATATATATATATACAGTGAAGGAAATAAGTATTTGATCCCTTGCTGATTTTGTAAGTTTGCCCACTGTCAAAGACATGAACAGTCTAGAATTTTTAGGCTAGGTTAATTTTACCAGTTAGAGATAGATTACCTAAAAAAAAAACAGAAAATCACATAGTCAAAATTATATATATTTATTTGCATTGTGCACAGAGAAATAAGTATTTGATCCCTTTGAAAAACAAGACTTAATACTTGGTGGCAAAACCCTTGTTGGCAAGCACAGCAGTCAGACGTTTTTTGTAGTTGATGATGAGGTTTGCACACATGTTAGATGGCATTTTGTCCCACTCCTCTTTGCAGATCATCCGTAAATCATTAAGATTTCAAGGCTGTCGCTTGGCAACTCGGATCTTCAGCTCCCTCCATAAGTTTTCGATGGGATTAAGGTCTGGAGACTGGCTAGGCCACTCCATGACCTTAATGTGCTTCTTTTGAGCCACTCCTTTGTTGCCTTGGCTGTATGTTTTGGGTCATTGTCGTGCTGGAAGACCCAGCCACGAGCCATTTTTAATGTCCTGGTGGGGGGAAGGAGGTTGTCACTCAGGATTTGACGGTGCATGGCTCCATCCATTCTCCCATTGATGCGGTGAAGTAGTTCTGTGCCCTTAGCAGAGAAACACTCCCAAAACATAATGTTTCCACCTCCATGCTTGACAGTGGGGACGGTGTTCTTTGGGTCATAGGCAGCATTTCTCTTCTTCCAAACACGGCGAGTTGAGTTAATGCCAAAGAGCTAAATTTTAGTCTCATTTGACCATAGCACCTTCTCCCAATCACTCTCAGAATCATCCAGATGTTCATTTGCAAACTTCAGACGGGCCTGTACATGTGCCTTCTTGAGCAGGGGGACCTTGCTGGCACTGCAGTATTTGAATCCATTACGGCGTAATGTTTTACCAATGGTTTTCTTGGTGACTGTGGTCCCAGCTGCCTTGAGATCATTAACAAGTTCCCCCCGTGTAGTTTTCAGCTGAGCTCTCACCTTCCTCAGGATCAAGGATACCCCAAGAGGTGAGATTTTGCATGGAGCCCCAGATCGATGTCGATTGACAGTCATTTTGTATGTCTTCCATTTTCTTACTATTGCACCAACAGTTGTCTCCTTCTCAACCAGCGTCTTACTTATGGTTTTGTAGCCCATTCCAGCCTTGTGCAGGTCTATGATCTTGTCCCTGACATCCTTAGAAAGCTCTTTGGTCTTGCCCATGTTGTAGAGGTTAGAGTCAGACTGATTAATTGAGTCTGTGGACAGGAGTCTTTTATACAGGTGACCATTTAAGACAGCTGTCTTTAATGCAGGCACCAAGTTGATTTGGAGCGTGTAACTGGTCTGGAGGAGGCTGAACTCTTAATGGTTGGTAGGGGATCAAATACTTATTTCTCTGTGCACAATGCAAATAAATATATATAATTTTGACAATGTGATTTTCTGTTTTTTTTTAAATATTATCTATCTCTCACTGGTAAAATTAACCTAGCCTAAAAATTCTAGACTGTTCATAACTTTGACAGTGGGCAAACTTACAAAATCAGCAAGGGACCAAATACTTATTTCCTTCACTGTATATGTATATATATATATATATATATATATATATACATATATATGTATATATATGTGTATATATATATATATATATATATATATATATATATATATATATATATATATATATATATTGTAAAGGATCTGCCAGGCACAACTTCTGTGTATACGCCCATAGGTAAACAGTCTGCACCTGAGCCTATGTCTCTGAGACTGACTCCAGCTTCCACCACTCAGGATGGCAGGCTTAGGAGTGGGAGAGCCTATCGCAGCCTGGCCAGACGGAGCTAGCTCCCGCCCTCTGTCTATTTATACCTGCCTTTCCTGTTCCTCCTTTGCTTGTGATTCTTCTCGTGTGGTTTCCTGGCCCAGCTACAGATTCTGACTATTTGATCCTGCTCCATACTGACCCTGGCTTTCTGACTACTCTCTTGCTCTGCGTTTGGTTCCTCGTGCACTCCTGGTTTGACTCGACTCGTTCACCACTCTTGTTGCTCACGGTGTTGCCGTGGGCAACTGCCCCATTTCCCTTTGCTTTGTGTTCCCTTGTCTGTTTGTCTCTTGCACTTACTGAGCGTAGGGACCGCCGCCCAGTTGTACCCCATCGCCTAGGGCGGGTCGTTGCAAGCAGGCAGGGACAGAGTGGCGGGTAGATTAGGGCTTACTTGTCCGTTTCCCTACCCCCGTCATTACATAATCACAAGCCCATTACCTAGTCTACCCTGGTCCCTGACACTACTATGGACCCCCTTGAGACCCTGGCCCAGAAAATGCAGGGTCTCTCCATACAGGTCCAGGCCCTGGCTCAGAGGGTCAACCAGCCTGACGCTACCATGGTAGTGCCCCTCACCTCTTGAACCCCACCTCAAGTTGCCTGACCGGTTCTCAGTGGACCGGAGGACTTTTCTCTCCTTTCGGGAGAGTTGTAGGCTCTACTTTCGTTTAAAGCCTCACTCCTCAGGTTCTGAGAGCCAGCGGGTGGGTATTATTATGTCCCGGCTCCAGGAAGGGCCCCAAGAGTGGGCCTTCTCCTTGGCTCCTGACGCCCCTGAACTTTCCTCCGTTGATCGTTTCTTTTCTGCTCTCGGACTCATTTATGACGAGACTGACAGGACTGCCTTTGCTGAGAGTCAGCTGGTGACCTTACATCAGGGTAAGAGACCTGTTGAGGAGTATTGTTCTGACTTTAGGAAGTGGTGCGTAGCTTCTCGGTGGAATGACCCTGCCTTAAGGTGCCAGTTTAGTTTGGGTCTGTCGAACGCCCTGAAAGACCTGCTAGTTAGCTATCCCTCTTCTGACTCCCTAGACCAGGTTATGGCTTTAGCGGTACGACTTGACCGACGTCTCAGGGAACGACAACTTGAACGTTTTTGTGTTTTCCCCTCTGACTCCCCCATGATGCCTCCCGAGGTCCCGTTGCTTCGCTCTTCCATGGAAGACTCGGAGGTACCTATGCAACTCGGGGCCTCCGTGTCCCCCCAACAAGTTCCGCAGGAAGAATGGTCTCTGCTTCTATTGTGGGGATGACAAGCATCAAGTGAACACCTGCCCTATGTGTAAGAATAAGCAGCTGGAAAACTTCCGCGCCTAAGTGATCATCGGGGAGGTCACTTGGGCGCACAGGTATTTCCCGTAAATATGAAACATAATAAAATCTTGCTTCCCTTTCAGGTCTCTTTTGGGGGTAGGTCTGCTACCGGCAGTGCCTTCGTGGATTCAGGGTCTTCTACTAATATCATGTCTGTGGAATTTGCCATGTCTCTAGCTATGCCTTTTTATTGATTTGCCTAAACCTGTCCCGGTAGTGGGTATCGACTCCACTCCTCTTGCTAATGGTTATTTTACACAGCATACCCCTGTTTTTGAACTCCTTGTTGGCTCCATGCATTTGGAGCAGTGCTCTGTACTGTTGATGCAGGGATTATTGTCCGATTTGGTTTTAGGCCTTCCCTGGTTGCAGTTGCATAATCCCACGTTTGAGTGGAATACTGGGGAGCTTACCAAATGGGGTAATGAATGCTTGACGTCATGTTTTTCTGTTAATTATATTTCTCCCCCTGAGGAGGTGAACACGCTACCTGAGTTTGTTCAGGACTTCGCTGATGTTTTGTCTAAGGAGGCCTCTGAAGTGTTACCTCCTCATAGAGAATACGATTGCGCTATCAAATTGGTACCAGGAGCTAAGCTCCCTAAGGGTAGGATATTTAATCTTTCTTGTCCCGAACGTGAAGCCATGAGAGAGTATATCCAGGGATGCCTGGCCAAGGGTTACATTCGCCCCTCTACTTCTCCGGTAGGTGCTGACTTCTTCTTCGTAGGGAAGAAGGATGGTGGTCTTAGGCCATGCATTGACTACCGTAACTTGAATAAGGTCACTGTAAGGAACCAGTATCCCCTTCCTTTGATTCCTGATCTCTTTAATCAGGTTCAGGGGGCCCAATGGTTCTCTAAGTTTGATCTACGGGGGGCGTATAACCATATCCGCATCAAAGAGGGGGATGAGTGGAAGACTGCGTTTAACACGCCCGAAGGTCATTTCGAATACCTCGTCATGCCCTTTGGGTTGTGTAATGCTCCTGCGGTCTTCCAGAATTTCATAAATGAGATTTTAAGAGATTACCTGGGGGTATTTCTTGTAGTGTACCTTGATGACATACTGGTGTTTTCCAAGGACTGGTCCTCCCTCATTGAGCATGTCAGGAAGGTGCTCCAGGTCCTTCGGGAAAACAAACTGTTTGCGAAAACCGAAAAATGTGTGTTTGGGGTACAGGAGATACCATTTTTGGGTCAAATCCTCACTCCTCATGAATTCCGCATGGACCCCGCCAAGGTCCAGGCTGTGGCGGAATGGGTCCAACCTGCCTCCCTTAAGGCGTAACAGTGTTTCTTGGGGTTCACTAATTATTACAGGAGATTTATTGCTAACTTCTCGGTCATCGCTAAGCCTCTTACGGATCTCACTCGCAAAGGTGCTGATCTCCTCCACTGGCCACCTGAGGCTGTCCAGGCTTTTGAGGTCATTAAGAAGTGCTTTATCTCGGCCCCGGTGCTGGTTCAGCCCAACCAAATGGAGCCATTTATCGTGGAAGTTGACGCATCCGAGGTGGGAGTGGGGGCTGTCTTGTCCCAGGGTACCAGGTCCCTCACCCATCTCCGCCCCTGTGCCTACTTCTCCAGGAAGTTTCCGCCCACTGAGAGTAACTACGATATTGGCAACCGCAAACTTTTAGCCATTAAATGGGCATTTGAAGAGTGGCGCCACTTCCTGGAGGGGGCTAGGCACCAGGTAACGGTCCTTACCGACCACAAGAATCTGGTTTTCCTAGAATCTGCCCGGAGGCTAAACCCGAGACAAGCTCGATGGGCGCTATTTTTTACCAGATTCAACTTTTTGGTTACTTATAGGGCTGGGTCTAAAAATATTAAGGCCGATGCACTGTCGCGTAGCTTCATGGCCAGCCCTCCTTCGGAGGAAGATCCTGCTTGTATTTTGCCTCCTGGTATAATCATTTCTTCTATTGATTCTGATTTAGTCTCTGAAATTGCGGCTGATCAATGTTCAGCTCCCGGGAACCTTCCTGAGGACAAGCTGTTTGTTCCCCTGCAATACCGGCTAAGGGCACTTAGGAAAATCATGACTCCGCACTATCTGGTCATCCAGGCCTCCTGGGTACCAAACACCTCATTGCCAGAAACTATTGGTGGCCTGGGTTGCCTAAAGACGTTAAGGCGTACGTCGCCGCTTGTGAGGTTTGTGCTAGGTCCAAGACTCCCAGGTCCCTACCAGTGGGCTTACTACGTTCTTTGCCCATTCCCCAGAGACCTTGGACCCATATCTCCATGGATTTTATCACCGATTTGCCTCCATCTCAAGGCAAGTCGGTGGTGTGTGTTGTAGTAGACCGCTTCAGTAAGATGTGCCACTTTGTGCCCCTCAAAAAACTACCCAATGCTAAGACGTTAGCTACCTTGTTTGTCAAACACATCCTGCGTCTCCATGGGGTCCCTGTCAATATTGTTTCGGACAGAGGGGTACAATTTGTTTCATTGTTTTGGAGAGCCTTCTGTAAAAAGTTGGAGATTAATCTGTCCTTCTCCTCTGCCTTCCATCCTGAAACTAATGGTCAAACTGAGAGGACTAATCAATCTCTAGAACAATATTTAAGGTGTTTTATCTCTGACTGTCAATATAATTTGGTCTCATTCATTCCCCTTGCCGAATTTTCCCTTAATAACCGGGTCAGTAACTCGTCAGGGGTCTCACCCTTTTTCTGTAATTTTGGGTTTAATCCACGGTTCTCCTCCGTCTCACCTGGTAGTTCCAACAATCCCGAGGTAGAGGTCGTTCATCGAGAACTGTGCACAGTCTGGGCCCAGGTTCAGAAGAACCTAGAGGCGTCCCAGAGCGTACAAAAAACTCAGGCTGATAGAAGACGTTCTGCTAACCCCTTGTTTATGGTCGGGGATCTGGTGTGGTTATCGTCTAGGAACTTGCGCCTTAAGGTCCCGTCCAAGAAGTTTGCTCCCCGGTTTATTGGGCCGTATAAGGTCATTGAAGTCCTCAATCCTGTCTCCTTCCGACTGGAGTTGCCCCCATCTTTTCGAATACACGACGTGTTTCATGCCTCCCTCCTTAAACGATGCTCCTCGTCCTTGGCTCCCTCGAGGAAACCTCCTGTTCCCGTTCTCACCCCTGAGGGGGTGGAATTCGAGGTGGCCAAGATTGTGGACAGCAAGATGGTCCAAGGCTCCCTCCAGTACCTGGTCCATTGGCGAGGATACGGGCCTGAGGAGAGGACTTGGGTACCCGCCCGGGATGTTCACGCTGGGGTATTGGTCAGGAGGTTCCACCTTCGTTTCCCCAATAAACCAGGTCCACTTAGAAAGGGTCCGGTGGCCCCTCATAAAAAGGGGGGGGGTACTGTAAAGGATCTGCCAGGCACAACTTCTGTGTATACGCCCATAGGTAATCAGCCTGCACCTGAGTCTATGTCTCTGAGACTGACTCCAGCTTCCACCACTCAGGATGGCAGGCTGAGGAGTGGGAGAGCCTATCGCAGCCTGGCCAGACGGAGCTAGCTCCCGCCCTCTGTCTATTTATACCTGCCTTTCCTGTTCCTCCTTTGCTTGTGATTCTTCTCGTGTGGTTTCCTGGCCCAGCTACAGCTTCTGACTATTTGATCCTGCTCCATACTGACCCTGGCTTTCTGACTACTCTCCTGCTCTGCGTTTGGTACCTCGTGCACTCCTGGTTTGACTCGACTCGTTCACCACTCTTGTTGCTCACGTTGTTGCCGTGGGCAACTGCCCCATTTCCCTTTGCTTTGTGTTCCCTTGTCTGTTTGTCTCTTGCACTTACTGAGCGTACCGCCGACCAGTTGTACCCCGTCGCCTAGGGCGGGTCGTTGCAAGTAGGCAGGGACAGAGTGGCGGGTAGATTAGGGCTCACTTGTCCGTTTCCCTACCCCCGTCATTACATATATATATATATTGTAGCAGTGCAGCTAATGACAGTACAGAAACTGTCCGGTTTTAAGCGACCAGGGAATATGTACAGCAGAGAGGGTTTTCTCTGCTGTTGCTTGGGTATAAAACTCAGAATAGGGCCTGGTTTGCTGGAGTGTGAAGGAGAAGGGCGGGCTTCCACTTCATACAGACTGTCCGTGTCTTGGGCTGTCTGATGAGCCTACTAAGGCTTCTCCTGCGGCGGCTCTTTAACCCCTTCCCTCTTTGGCCACTTTTGATTTTCCTGACAGAGCCTCATTTTTCAAATCTGACATGTTTCACTTTATGTGGTAATAACTTCGGAATGCTTTTACCTATCCAAGCGATTCTGAGATTGTTTTCTTGTGACACATTGGACTTTATGTTACTGACAAAATTTGCTCGATACATTCAGTATTTAATTGTGAAAAACACCAAAATTTAGTGAAAAATTGCGAAAATTCAAAGTTTTTCTAAATTTTAATGTATCTGCTTGTAAGACAGGCAGTTATACCACACAAAATTGTTTCTAATTAACATCCCCCATATGTCTACTTTAGATTGACATAGTTTTTTGAACATCCTTTCATTTTTCTAGGACGTTACAAGGCTTTGAACTTTAGCAGCAATTTCTCACATTTTCAAGAAAATTTCAAAAGGCTATTTTTTCAGGGACCAGTTCAGTTGTGAAGTGGCTTTGAGGGCCTTATATATTAGAAACCCCCAATAAGTCACCCCATTTTAAAAACTTGACCCCTCAAAGTATTCAAAAAAGCATTTAGAAAGTTTTGTTTTTTGTTTTTTTAAATGCTTTATTTGGTTTTTTATCTATATAAAAAAACAACTCAACTCGCGGGTGGAATTTTGTATAAACATACATTTATATTGACAAAAGAGATATTTGAAATATACTTTACCCCCCCCCCCCTATCCATGATCCGTGCTCATCCACTTTCCTTTCTTTTTATTTTAATTTATGTGCATCTCTTTAAACTCTGCTCTAGATAATATTCTATTAACAATTGGCTCCCATTTTGTTTTCCATCTAGCTGGATTATTCTCTCTTTTTAATTTTTTTTTGTCGATCCACTGCTAATATAATATTTTTTTCCATAATCTCTTAACCTGCAGAAATGACGGAATGTGCTTTAATACCCACTCTGATAGAATAACTTTTTTCACTGAAAGTGTCATTAAATGAATTAGATCAGAAAGATAGTCATCGTTTTCACCCGGTTTAAACTGGACCAAAACACATCCATTCGTCTAGTTTTACCTCTTTATTTAGTACATAGCTAATATATTTTTCTGCCAAAACCCACAACCTTCTGATTGCCGGGCATAGCCAGAAACAATGGATCAATCCTGCGTTAATCTCCCCGCATTTTGAGCATCGTCGTGTATAATTAGACAGATGCAGATCAGCAGCACAGGACAATTTTTCTAAAGCGGGTGCACGCCTCCTAGGTCACAGTCCAAGAGTGACCCCTCAATCAGGACAAAAAGAAATTGAGGCAGCACTACCAAATATTTGGATAAAAATCCTTTTATTCCACGTGTGTGCAACGTTTCAGCTTGTTGTGCTTGAGAAAGGCTCACACCGAGCTGAAACGTTGCACACACGTGGAATAAAAGGATCTTCATCCAAATATTTGGTAGTGCTGCCTCAATTTCTTTTTGTCGTGTATAATTAGGTACATATTTTTCGTAAAGCAGATTAAATGAATTATAAAGTCTAGCCCCTACCTTCCACTGCATCTCCATTAAATTTTCAGATGACGTTGCCCTCCTAACCCAGGCCCATCCTTTTACCAGGCGTTCTTCTACTTCTTCATCCGAGATATGTGTATCCAGATCTCATTTGCATTTTTTTATTATATTTTTTATACCTTTCCTATCCTCCTTAACTGAGATATTTATTCTAATAAATGCAATCGATGGACTCCCCTGCATACCTCTCATCATATCTCCGAATTCTTTTTGTTTGATACCCAGTCATTTTTTTTAAATCCCCTTGTTTTTGTATTATGTGGCATATTTGAATTTGTTGCAAGAAAAACCCTTGCTCAAGACAACATTTTTCTTTTATTTGGCCAAAGGTTTTAAGTTTTCTATTTTGTTCATCCATCAAATCCGAGATTCTGCATATACCTTTTTTAGCCCATTTTTTTTCCGTTCTATATAATTCTGATAGCCTTTAGATTGTAAATATTCCCTAATGGTCAGAAACCCTGACAAGCTATAGGATAAATCAAAGCTTTTTCTTAGCATTCTCCATATTATTTTAGAGTCTCTCAACAAAACCGAAGATCCTGTCCTCAAGGGACCCCCACCCGGTGATTGATGGAGATATGAATGGAAAGAAGTTTGAAACTGTTTATTGTTTTTCGATTTTAGAAATAACAAATATATTATTATCATTAACCTCTTAACGACGAAGGACGGATATATCCGTCCTCAGCAGCTGCTAGTTCGCGCAGGAGGACGGATATATCCGTCCTGTGATGGCGTGGGTACTGTCACTGTAGCCACGCGATCAGCAGCAGGAGCACGGCTGTTATACACAGCCTGGCTCCTGCTGCAACTGCCGGAATCGAAGCGCGCTCCGATTCCGGCAGTTTAACCCATTAAATGCCGCTGTCAATAGTGACAGCGGCATCTAATGTGTTTGACAGAGGGAGGGAGCTCCCTCTGTCACCCGATCGGCGCCCCCGCAAACAAATCGCGGGTCGCCGTCGGGTTTCCATGGCAGCCGGGGGTCTAACAAAGAACCCCAGGTCTGTCTTCCGCAACTGCCTGTTAGGCGATGCCGGAGGCATGTCCTAAAAGGTTGCCTGTCAGTTTTACACTGACAGGCAATAATGCTTTGGTATACTAAGTATACCAAAGCATTATATATGCGATCGGCACATCGCATAGTGAAGTCCCCTAGTGGGACTAAAAAAAAATATGTCAATCAGTTAAATAAAGTTTGTGAAAGAAAAAAATAAAATAAAAATTACAGTGAAAATCAAATAAAACTACTTTTTTTGCCCAAAAAGTGGTTTTATTTAGTAAAAGTGTCAAAACAAATCACACATACACATACAGTGAAGGAAATACGTATTTGATCCCTTGCTGATTTAGTAAGTTTGCCCACTGTCAAAGACATGAACAGTCTCGAATTTTTAGGCTAGGTTAATTTTACCAGTGAGAGATAGATTATATAAAAAAAAAAAAAAAGAAAATCACATTGTCAAAATTATATATATTTATTTGCAATGTGCACAGAGAAATAAGTATTTGATCCCCTACCAACCATTAAGAGTTCAGCCTCCTCCAGACCAGTTACACGCTCCAAATCAACTTGGTGCCTGCATTAAAGACAGCTGTCTTAAATGGTCACCTGTATAAAAGACTCCTGTCCACAGACTCAATTAATCAGTCTGACTCTAAGGGTATGTTCACACGGCCAAATTTCAGACGTATACGAGGCGTATTATGCCTCGTTTTACGTCTGAAAATAGGGCTGCAATACGTCGGCAAACATCTGCCCATTCATTTGAATGGGTTTGCCGACGTACTGTGCAGACGACCTGTAATTTACGCGTCGTCGTTTGACAGCTGTCAAACGACGACACGTAAATTTACTGCCTCGGCAAAGAAGTGCAGGGCACTTCTTTGCCACGTAATTTGAGCCGTTCTTCATTGAAATCAATGAAGCACGGCTCAAGGTTTACGAGCGTCTCAGACGCCTCGTAAATTACGAGGAGGAGCTTTTACGTGTGAAACGAGGCAGCTGTTAACAGTCTGTCTTTTCACACGTAACTGCCTCTCAGCGTGTGAACATACCCTAACCTCTACAACATGGGCAAGACCAAAGAGCTTTCTAAGGGTATGTGCACACGTAGTGACCAAAAACGTCTGAAAATCCAGAGCTGTTTTCAAGGGAAAACAGACCCTGCTTTTCAGACGTTTTTTTACCAACTCGCATTTTTCGCTGCGTTTTCACGCCGTTTTCGCTGCGTTTTTTACGTCCGTTTTTGGAGCTGTTTTCATTGGAGTCTATGAGAAAACAGCTCCAAAAACGTCCAAAGAAGTGTCCTGCACTTCTTTTGACGAGGCTGTATTTTTACGCGTCGTCGTTTGACAGCTGTCAAACGACGACGCGTAAATAACAGGTCGTCTGCACAGTACGTCGGCAAACCCATTCAAATGAATGGGCAGATGTTTGCCGACGTATTTGAGACGTATTTCCAGACGAAAAACGAGGCAAAATACGCCTCGTATACGTCTGAAATTTGGCCGTGTGAACATACCCTAAGGCTGGGTTCACACGACCATGTTACGTCCGTAATGTACGAAACGTATTTCGGCCGGAAGACCCGGACCGAACACAGTGCAGGGAGCCGGGCTCCTAGCATTATAGTGATGTACGATGCTAGGAGTCCCTGCCTCGCTGCAGGACAACTGTCCCGTACTGTAATCATGATTACAGCACAGGACAGTAGTTCCACGCAGAGGCAGGGACTCCTAGCATGGTACATCACTATGATGCTAGGAGCCCGGCTCCCTGCACTGTGTTCGGTCCGGGTCTTCCGGCCGAAATACGTTCCGTACATTACGGACGTAACATGGTCGTGTGAACCCAGCCTTAGGATGTCAGGGACAAGATCATAGACCTGCACAAGGCTGGAATGGGCTACAAAACCATAAGTAAGACGCTGGGTGAGAAGGAGACAACTGTTGGTGCAATAGTAAGAAAATGGAAGACATACAAAATGACTGTCAATCGACATAGATCTCGGGCTCCATGCAAAATCTCACCTCGTGGGGTATCCTTGATCCTGAGGAAGGTGAGAGCTCAGCCGAAAACTACACGGGGGGAACTTGTTAATGATCTCAAGGCAGCTGGGACCACAGTCACCAAGCAAACCATTGTTAACACATTACGTCGTAATGGATTCAAATCCTGCAGTGCCCGCAAGGTCCCCCTGCTCAAGAAGGCACATGTACAGGCCCATCTGAAGTTTGCAAATGAACATCTGGATGATTCTAAGAGTGATTGGGAGAAGGTGCTGTGGTCAGATGACACTAAAATTGAGCTCTTTAGCATTAACTAAACTCGCCATGTTTGGAGGAAAAGAAATGCTGCCTATGACCCAAAGAACACCGTCCCCACTGTCAAGCATGGAGGTGGAAACATTATGTTTTGGGGGTGTTTCTCTGCTAAGGGCACAGGACTACTTCACCGCATCAATGGGAGAATGGATGGAGCCATGTACCGTCAAATCCTGAGTGACAACCTCCTTCCCTCCACCAGGACATTAAAAATGGCTCGTGGCTGGGTCTTCCAGCACGACAATGACCCGAAACATACAGCCAAGGCAACAAAGGAGTGGCTCAAAAAGAAGCACATTAAGGTCATGGAGTGGCCTAGCCAGTCTCCAGACCTTAATCCCATCGAAAACTTATGGAGGGAGCTGAAGATCTGAGTTGCCAAGCGACAGCCTCGAAATCTTAATGATTCTCAGATGATCTGCAAAGAGGAGTGGGCCAAAATTCCATCTAACATGTGTGCAAACCTTATCATCAACTACCAAAAATGTCTGACTGTTGTGCTTGCCAACAAGGGTTTTGCCACCAAGTATTAAGTCTTGTTTGCCAAAGGGATCAAATACTTATTTCTCTGTGCACAATGCAAATAAATATATATAATTTTTATAATGTGATTTTCTTTTTTTTTTTATATATATATAATCTATCTCTCACTGGTAAAATTAACCTAGCCTAAAAATTCTAGACTGTTCATGACTTTGACAGTGGGCAAACTTACAAAATCAGCGAGGGATCAAACACTTATTTCCTCCACTGTATATGGTATCCCCGCGTTCGTAACAACTTGACCAATAAAATGAACACATTAATTAAACCGCCGGATGAACGGTGTCCAAAAAAACCTCAAAAAACAACGGCAAAATTCGCTCTTTTCTCCCATTCCCCCCATAAAAAATTAAATAAAAATTAATCTATAAGTCCTATGTACCCCAAAATAGTACTAATGAAAACATAAATGATCGCTTTCGATCGCTGCATCTAAGGGGTTAATGGCAGGGATCGGAGCTAGCTCCAGTTCCTGCCATTACAGGTGGATTGTCAGCTGTAACATACGGCTGACATCCACTGCTGATAACGCCGGCTCAGCTCCAGAGCCAGCGCCATCTTGCCGTCAGCTACGAAAGCCTTTCAAGCTCCGCCTCTGGGCGGGGCCTGGAAGATTTCTGTGCTAGGCAGACCGAGAGGCCTGTATTAGGCCTCCGGTTGCCATTGCAATCACTGGAACCCCTGCAATTTAATTCGCTTTTGACAGCTAGCTGCATTTAAGGGGTTAATGGTGGGGATCGAAGCTCATTTTGGTCCCCGCCATTACAGCTGGATGTTAGCTGTAATGCACCGCTGACATCCGGCGATGATGACACCGCTTCTGAGACGGCGCCATGCATTTGTCGTATAGATACGGAAAAATGCGGGAAGCACTAGCATTCCATGACATATCCATTAGGCAAATGTCGGGAATGGGTTAATGATTCATGATTAAAAAAATTAATAACTCATGATACATGATTCATGATAAACGATTAATGAATTATGATGCATGATTCATGATTACTGGTTATCCACAAGATAGGGGATACATGTGTGATCGCTGGCACTGATAAGGAGAACGGGGGACCGAAAGTCCCTCGAAGTTCTCCATGACTAACCTCTGACTTCCGGAGTCTGCACAGCTCAATAAAAATGAAAGGAGCGCTGGTCACGCATGCGCACAAGCGCGACCGGCGCTCCATTCATTTCTACGGAGCTGCTGACACAGACCCCGGAAGTCCGAGGTTTGTGATGGAGAACTTCAGGGGACTTTCGGTCCCCCGTTCTCCCTGTCGCTGCCAGCGATCACACATGTATCCCCTATCCTGTGGATAGGGGATACATGTCTTATGTAGGAACAACCCCTTTAATGGCAGAGCGGGGAGATACCTCCCTGCTCTGCCATAGTGTATAGTGGTGTCGCGCTGTAGCAGCCATAGCGGCAGCTAGCGAAGCCTCCGGCCATGGAGGGGGCCCGTGCCGGCAGGCGACTCGGGCCCCCTCATGCCGCGGGCCCCGTAGCAGCCGTTACGGCTGCTATAGAGGTAGTTACGCCACTGGAATCATTTATCATGAATCATGAATCATAAATCAAATCATGAATCATAAATCATGTATCATTAATCATGAATTATACATCTTAAATCATAAATCATGAATTATTAATCATGAATTATTCATCATGAATAATGTATCATGAATCATGTATTATGAATAATTAATAATAAATCATTTATTATGTATCATTAATCGGAAATCATGAATAATGTATTATGAATCATGAATCATCATTAATTATGAATAATGTATCATCAATCATTAAACATGTATTATGAATAATAAATCATGAATCATTTATCATGAATCATGTATTATGAATCATGTTACATGATTCATGATTAATTATTCATGATTAAATGATTCATGTTTAATGATTCATTATATATTATTCATAATTAATGATTAATGTTTCATGATTCATGATTCATAATACATGATTCACGATTCACGATTATTGATTCATAATACATGATTCATAATACAATATTAGTGATTCATGACACATTATTCATGATTAATAATTCATGATCAATAACTCGTGATTAATGATTAAGGATACACGATTTATGATTCAAGATTCATGATACATAATACATTATTAATTATTCATAATACATGTTTAATGATACACAATTCATATAACTTTTTATTTTTTTTAAATGAACATTTTTATTCAACACAGTGTAAAAATTTGACAGGAATAGAATAAATTTTAACAGAATATTGCAATACACACTTTATAATACAAAATTACTTTTAAAACTTTTACCATAACCCTTGACAACCCCCCACCCCCCATAATGCCCCTCCGCCCTTATCCACCTTTAGAAAGGCATAGAATCAGACTACTTGAAAATTACTAGAAATTACACAGGAATAGGATCACTACCATTGACCCCAGTAGCAATTTTTAAGGTTACTCCAGGAGGTACTATTGTTGTTTATTTTTTCATAACTTATGATTTTTTCACATTATGGATCCATGCTTTTACAGCCTTAGGAGTGTTAGAGATCCATTTTCTAATGATCTGAAGTTTGGCGATAAACAATAACTTTATTACACCATTTTTCCAGTGTCTAGGTACATTTAAGGCAGAATCATCTCCCTGTAATACTAATTGGGGAGAGAAAAGAATATCCACCTCCTGACAGTCCAACATTTCTTTAGAAATTGCTACCAAAAATGTTATAACTGTCGGACAGCACCATAGGATGTGCAAATAGTCGGCCTTCACTACCATACATCCGGGACAGTTAGATGACTTTTTTTTAATAGATTCTGTTCAGGAACACCGGAGTGTAATAAAGTCTTTGAACTATATTGAATTGTATCAATTGGTGATTCCTGTTTAATGAGGCTCTACTAATGTTTTTATATATAATATCCCATTTTAACTTGCCTACACATTTCAAATAATTTTCCCATTTTTCAATATTCCTAAATTGAAATTGATCTGAATTAACCTCTAACAATGTTTTATAGATATTAGAGCCTTGACCCCTACTTCTTGGATGAAAAATCTTGAATAGAAGCCATTCGTAACATCCTTGTAAAGGAGCAATTTATTGTCCAAGTGATTAAGGGCAGGTTTTAATTGAGCAAAGGAGAACCTTTCCTTTGAGGATAGACCAAAAACTGCAGAAAGTTGCTGCCATGATTTAATTTTTCCCTCCTCCCCTACGTCTAGTATACGCCTTATTTCTTTTTGTCTTAGGAGAGGATGCTCTGAGATATCCTTGAGCTGCTTGAACCATGAATTATGCCATAAAGGCGAGAATTATATTGAACTTTTCCTTCCTATAATTTTACCCATGAGAGTACAACAGTCATGTAGATGACGGGCTGTTGGCACAATTGCTAGTACACCGGATAGTAATTGGCCTGACTCTAACACTTAAAAAAAATTGGAGTATTAACCTTTGGTCTTAGACATAACCCACAGCAAATCCTTGTTCCATTCCTTAATGTAAAGTAGTTGGGCTGCTAAAAAATACAAGCGGATCTCAGCGAATGCCAAACCTCCACTTGTCTTTGGAAGGCATAAAAAGTCTAATTTTATCCGAACCCTTTTCCTCCCCCATATAAGTTCATTGGACATAATAATTATTATTTTGAAGTGCTTATCATGGATCCCGACTGGGCATACTCCAAAAATAAACAATAATTTAGGTAATAAACTGCTTTTATCAGAATAATTCTGTCAGCTTTTGATATAAGTAGTTTACACCAAATTTTTGTTTTTTCCCCAGTTATTTTATCATACAGGTAAGGTTAAGAGCCCCAAAATATTCTATCTTATTGTAGATTTAAACTCCTAGGTATTAAAATGTTTGACCCGGGTAAAATCACTTATTTTATTTTGTAGTATTACATTTCTTTTATGAAGGGACAACAACGTGGCTTTCGCCCAATTAATTTCAAGACCAGAGAAAAAAAAAAACTTCTGCATTTTGGCTATTACATACTGCAATTTACCCTCTGGATCTTTCACAAACAGGAGTAAGTAATCCGTGTAGAGGCCAATTTTGTCCTCTCTCTCCCCCGCACCAAATCCCTCAATGTACTGGCCTGTCCTGACTAGATTGGCCAAGGGTTCAACCGCCAAGGTAAATAACAGGGTGAGGGAGGGGACAGCCTTGCCTCATACCCCGCTTTAAGAAAAAAACACTGAATTCTTCCCATTGACCCGGATTTTAGCTCTGGGAGCGGTATATAGTAATCTAAAAAATCCAATAAAAAAATAGCCAAATCCTATTTTCCTCAACACTGCCCAAAGGTATCCCCACTCCACCCTGTTGAACGCTTTAACTGCGACAAAAGACCGGATGGAGCGGGGATCCCACCCAGATGTCACTTGAATATTACCAAACACTCGTCAGACACTTTGCCGCACCGTTCTGCCTGGAATAAAACCTTTTTGATCCTCATGAATTACCGTTGTGATTATTTTTGCCAATCTAATTGCCAAGACTTTTGCAAAAAGTTTAACGCTTGTATTTAACAGTGAGCTTGGTCTTAATGAGTCCACCTTTACTAAGCACTTATCTTTTTTTAATATTAAAATAATTTTTGCTTCTGTCATGGTAGTTGGCAGTTTACATGCCTTTTGTCACATTGGGTATGTGGACCCACTGGACCGTACCGCCTTGACGGTATGGCAGCTGGCCAACAGGACACGGGTCACAGTCTATAGTTCGTATAGTGTACCTGTGGTAGCTCAGACAGTAGCAAGACAGGCTCGGCTGGGACTAGGCAGCAGGCAGGCTCCAGGCGTGGTGTAGCAGGACAGGCGTGGTACACAGCACATCACAACTTCAGCTCAACCTGGTGGGTTGCAGGGCAGGGCACAGCCCTTCTTATAGCCCAGGGTGGACTGGGAAAAATCAGCTCAATCTCCCACCTGTGTGCGCTTTGGCTCTTTAAATCAGGACTGAGCTTGCGAGCACACCCTGGTGATCACTGTGGAACAGGACGGCCGCTTGTGCAGACATCTCTGGAGAGAAGGGCGTCGACTGGATGGAAGGAGATCGTGGTCAGTGACCACAGACGTTACAGTATCCCCCCTCTTACGCCCCCTCCTCTTGTGGCCAGAGCGAGAGAGAAACCTCTTAATGAGGGTAGGAGAATTAAGATTCTCTTCTGGCTCCCAGGACCTCTCTTCAAGACCAAACCCCTTCCAATCAACTTTTTTAGTGTCCAGGATCTCCTTAACCTCAAAAGTCTCTGATGTACCACTGGGAGCCACTGCAGGAGTGGAAGTCTTGGAGTAGCGGTTCAAGATCACCGGCTTCAGCAGGGAGATATGTAAGGAGTTGGGGATCTTGAGGGCATGAGGCAGCCGAAGCTTGTAGGAAACAGGGTTGATTTGTTGCAAAATCTCGAAGGGTCCAAGGAACCTGGGAGCAAACTGGTACGATGGCATCCTCAGCTGGATATTCCTAGAGGACAGCCAGATCTTAGTACCTGGAAGGAACTGGGGAGGCTCTCGTCTTCTTGTGTCTGCCTTTCTCTTCATGTGGTCGACTGCCAGAAGAAAAGAAGATCGAGTCTGCTGCCAGATTTGTAGAAAGTCTCTGTATGCAGGGTCAGCTGCAGGCACATGGGACGTAGTGGAAACAGGAAGAGGTATACGAGGGTATTGCACCCAGTATTCATGCTGCCTGAAGACAAAGTGTCGTAGATAGTTCTCCATAATCTGGTTTATTCTCTAAAATTGACCATTGGACTGGGGATGGTAGACATAGGAAAAGTCCAACTTCACACCGAGAAGTAGGCAGAGGGCTCTCCAGAACTTAGAGGTGAACTGAACCCCCTGATCCGACACAATATGTAGAGGCAAGCCGTGCAGACGGAACATGTGTTGGACAAAGAGATTGGCCAGTTGGGAAGCGGACGGTAGGCCGGTCAGTGGAATGAAATTAGCCATTTTGGAGAATCGGACAACCACCACCCAGACCGTACTGCAACCAGCAGAGAGAGGCAGGTCCGTGACAAAGTCCATAGCAATATGTTGCCAGGGGGCATCGGGCACAGGCAACGGCTGGAGCAGGCCTGCCAGTTTGGAGTGGGCAACCTTATTTGCTGCTCACACCGTGCAGGAGACAAAGACCATGATGTCTTTGGGCAAGGTGGGCCACCAGAACTGACGAGCAATCAGGTCTCGGGTCTTACGGGCGCCCGCGTGACCTGCCCATTTGGAACGGTGTTCCCAGTGGAGGATTCTTCTTCTGTCCGACAGACGCACAAAAGTCCTCCCTAGGGGAATGTCTCTAACTGGCATAGGGTTAACAGGGATGATGCAGGATGGGTTAATGATACTCTGTGGAGACTCCATAGTGTCCTCTGTCTTAAATGACCTGGACAAGGCATCGGCTGGATGGTAGTGGAGCTCAAATTAGAACCGGGTAAAGAACAGCAACCACCTGGCCTGACCAGGATTCAGTCGTTGGGCCGTCTGGAGATAAGTGAGGTTCTTGTGGTCCGTAAATATCAAGATAGGATGAACTGCACCCTCTAATAGATGTCTCCACTCCTCCAGAGCCAATTTGATGGCCAGTAACTCCCGATCCCCAATCGAGTAGTTGCGTTCTGCGGAAGAGAAGAGCTTATAGTAATAGCCACATACCATTGACTTGCCCTTGGAACCTTTTTGGAACAGGAGTGCTCCAGCACCAACAGAGTAGGCGTCCACCTCCAACGAGAACTGTCGAGAAACATTTGGATGATGGATGATACAGCTTGACGTGAAGTCACTCTTCAGACTATTAAATGTGAACTCTGCTTCTGGAGTCCACAACTTGGCGTTCATGCCTTTCTTGGTGAGGTTAGAGATAGGAAATGTCAGTGAGGAGAAGTTTGGAATGAACGGTCTGTAGAAATTGGCGAAGCGCTCTATGGCCCTCAAGCCTTGAGGGCGTGGCCATTCCAGAACAGACTTTACCTTTTCAAGATCCATCTTGAGACCTTGATTCGAGATGATGTAGCCCAGGAAGGGTAGAGCATCTTTCTCAAACATGCACTTCAACTTGGCATACAGGCGATTCTCCCTCAACCGCAGCAAAACTTGACGGACATGTCTCTGATCAGGAAAAAAAAAATCAAGATGTCATCAAGATAGACCACAACACAAACATTGGAGGAGGTCGCGGAAGACGTCATTAACGAACTCCTGGAAGACCGCAGGAGCACTACACAGGCTGAAGGGCATTACTAGATATTCATAGTGTCCGTCACGGGTGTTAAATGCAGTCTTCCATTCCTCACCCCGGCTAATCCGAATTAGGTTGTAAGCCCCATGCAGGTCTAGTTTAGAAAAAATCTTGGCACCACGTATACGATCAAACAGTTCAGAGATCAATGGCAACGGATACCTATTTTTCACCATGATCTGGTTGAGACCCTGGTAGTCGATGCAAGGACGAAGAGAACCATCCTTTTTCTTGACGAAGAAGAACCCGGCTTCTGCCGGGGTGGAAGACTTCCGTGTGAAGCCCCTCTCTAAGTTCTCTTTAACATAGGCGGACATGGACAGAGTCTCTGGCAAAAGAGAGGATATACCCTACCATGGGGAAGGGAAGCACCAGGAACTAGGTCGATAGGAAAGTCATACGCACGGTGTGGGGGCAGCATCTCAGCCCCTTTCTTGCTGAAGACGTCCAAAAATGCAAAATAATGACCAGGCAATCCTGCCAAGGACCGAGGCAGAGGAGGCTGAATTGAACTAATCTGTACCAGGCAACGATTGAGACACTCAGGCCCCACTGGAAAACCTCTCCAGAATTCCAGTCCAGGACTGGGGCATGCAGTCGGAAACCAAGGGAGACCCAACAGCACGGGTTGACGGCCTTAGGCAGGACAAAGAACCAGAGGAGCTCGGAGTGGAGGGCTCCCACTTGGAGCCTCAGCAGCTTGGTCACAGCTATAATTGGGTCTGGCAGAGGTAGTCGATTTACAGAAGCAACCATCAACGGCCTCTCCAGAGGGGTAGTGGGCAATTGGAGAAGATCCACCAGGTCTCTACGAATGAAATTAGCGGTGGATCCAGAGTCCAGATACGCAGAGACCTGATGCGTTTTCTCGTCGGACACTATGGTCACGGGAATGCACAATTTAGATGAAAGTCCTTCTTTACCCAAGGTTGTCTCTCCCACCAACCCTAGGCTCTGGGGCTTTTGGGGACACAGACGCACAAGATGGGCTCCGAGGCAGCAATATAGACAGAGTCCCGAGATGCGTCTGTGTTGTCTCTCCTGGATAGATAGCTTAAACTAGTCCGTTCCCACAGATATCTTAGGAGAATCGGCATCTGAGGACAGCAGGGGTTGCTGCAAAGTAGGGACCGGACTAGGGAGTCCTTTCTCCCAACGACCTACTTGGAGCTGTTCTCGGATCCTTATATCAATCTGGGTGGCCAGAAGGATGAGGTCATCTAGGGTAGATGGTAGATCTCGGGCGGCAAGCTCGTCCTTAATCTCAGGAGACAGTCTCTGCCAGAATGTAGCAACCAGGGCCTCATTGTTCCACAACAGTTCTCCCGCCAGGGTGCGGAAGCGGATGGCATACTCGACCACGGAGGTGTCTCCCTGGCGTAGGTTCAGCAGGCGGCGGCTGCAGACAAGACTCATCCAGTCTACTCAAACACTGTGCAAAATGTCTGGAGGAACCCTTGGAAGTCACGTGTCTCTGGTCCTTGTCTCTCCTAGATAGGATTCGCCCATGCAAGGGCCCTGCCAGTGAGGAGAGAGACGATGAAAGCGACCCTTGCGCCATCAGACATATATGCCCTTGCATACAGGCTAAAGTGGATCTGGCACTGGTTCAAAAATCCATGGCAGGTCCTTGCGTCTCCATCATAGTGGTCAGGTAGTGGCAAAGAAAATCTGGGATCAGCACTGCCAGGAGGTGTTAGTCAGACGATCGGCAGCTTGCACCTCCAGCCGACGTGCAATAATGTTCAAGGTCTGGAGGAGTTGGTCCTGTTGAGACTGGAGGTCTAGCATATCCGCCCCCATCTCTTGTGACGTCATCATGGTCTTGTATTGACCAGCGGGGTCCATGTCCTGAGCCTACTGTCACGTTGGGTACGTGGACCCACTGGACCGTAACGCCTTGACAGCTGTCAAACTTCAGCTCAACCTGGTACTTGGCCAGGACAGCACGGGATACAGGTTACAGGTGGCAGGAACGGGAAGCACTGGGAACTGGGAAACACTAGGAGACCATTTGCTTAGACAGACTAGGGTAGACAAAAAGGCTCAAGCACTGCAGGGAGGGGCACAGCCCTTCTTATAGCCCAGGGTGATCTGGGAAAAAGCAACTCAATCTCCCACCTGTGTGCGCTTTGGCTCCTTAAGTCTGGACTGAGCTCGCGAGCACACCCTGGTGTTCACCATGGAACAGGACGGCCGCATGTGCAGACATCTCTAGAGAAAAGGGCATCGACTGGATGGAAGGAGTTCGTGGTCAGTGACCATGGACATTACACCTTTATTGATGAGCACAGTGTCCTATATAGTGCTGTAAGCAATTCCTCCTCGTATTTTCTGTACAGCTCAAAGGGAAACCCATCCAAACCTGGGGCTGAATTACCCTTTCCCCCTTTAAAGCACTGGGAGTAACTGGGAGGTCTAAATGTTCCCTTTGAGTGCATGATATTTGAGTCCAGGGGATAGAGTCCAAATGCTCCTCTAACTGTACCTTGCTATACTTTACCTTGGACTTATATAAATTTGAATAGTATTCAAAGAATTAATCTCTAATCATAGAGTCATCTATAATTATTAAGCATGCCCTGTTCCTCAACGCTGAAACATTATTACCCTTATTTTGATTTTTAATAATGTTTATTAACATCTTATTCGGGCTACCTGCTTCACAGAAACTTTTTTTCCTTAACCCCTTAGTGACCAAGCTTGTTTGGACCTTAATGACCAAGCCAAATTTGTCAAATCTGGTATGTGTGACTTTATCAGAGAATAACTCTGTGAAAGTTTTGAATATCCAAGTAATTCTGACAATGTTTTTTCGTCACATGTTGTACTTTATTTTAGTGGTAAAAGTAGACTGATACGATTTGCGGAAATAACTTAAAAAATAGAAAAATTGAAGAAATTTTGTAAAAATTATCATTTTTCCCTATTTTTAACTGCAATATGTCACATATGTACACACATACTGTACAATTTTTTTTATTAAATATATATTTCCATCTCTTTACTCTATTTTGGCAGCACTTTTGAATAAAAAAAAATATTTTTTGAGCAATTTAGAAGACTTACAAGTTAAGTAATAATTGTATCAATTTTGTAGTACATTTTGTTTTCCTGCACCAAGCCAGGTTTTCATAGGCTCATAGGTGTCATAATGGTGGAAACCCCCACAAGTGACCCCATTTTGAAAACTAGACCCCTTAAGGTATTTATTAAGGGGTGTTGTAAGTATTTTGACCTCACAGTTTTTTTGTAAGAATTCATGCAAAGCAGGCATAAAAAAATATAATTTAACTTTTTTCATAAAAGTATCACTTTGAAGACCGATTTCTTTGTAAAGCGACCATGAGAATGAAGAAATACACCCCAAAATCTATCACCCTGTTTCTCCTGTTTTCAAAAATACCCCCATTGTGACACAAATGCGTTGCCTGGACACACGGTAGGGCCCGAAAGGGAGGGAGCACCCGGAAGCTTTCAGGACTCATATTTTGCTTGAAAATGTTTTAGGCCCCACTGTACATTTGGAGAGGTTTTGAACTACCAGAACGATAGAAACTCCCCATAAACGACCCCATTTAGAAAACTAGACCCCTTAAGGTATTTATCTAGGGGTGTAGTGAGTATTTTGACCCCACAGTTTTTTGCTAAATTTAATGCATAGCTGGTGAAATTTAAAAAAAAAACACTTTTTATATAAAAGTATCACTTTGAAGACCGATTTCTTTGTAAAGCGACCATGAGAATGAAGAAACACACCCCAAAATCTATCACCCTGTTTCTCCTGTTTTCAAAAATGCCCCCATTGTGACCCTAATGCGTTGCCTGGACACACGGCAGGGCCCGAAAGGGAGGGAGCACCCGGAGGCTTTCAGGACTCATATTTTGCTTGAAAATGTTTTAGGCCCCACTGTTAATTTGGAGAGGTTTTGAACTACCAGAACTATAGAAACTCCCCATAAACGACCCCATTTAGAAAACTAGACCCCTTAAGGTATTTATCTAGGGGTGTAGTGAGTATTTTGACCCCACAGTTTTTTGCTAAATTTAATGCATAGCTGGTGAAATTTAAAAAAAAATCACTTTTTATATAAAAGTATCACTTTGAAGACCGATTTCTTTGTAAAGCGACCATGAGAATGAAGAAACACACCCCAAAATCTATCACCCGGTTTATCCTGTTTTCAAAAATACTCCCATTGTTGCCCCAATCTGCTTATTAGACGTGTGGCTGGGCCAAAAAGAGAGGGAGCACCCTTTGGCTTTCAGGGCACAATTGAATAAATTCTAGGCCCCATATCATGCATTTAGAGGCTTTGAGCTGCCTGAACAAAAAAAAAAACACGCAGAAATGACCCCATTTTAAAAACTAAACCCCTAAAGGTATTCATCTAGTGGTGTAGTGGGCATGCGGACCAAAAATTTTTTAAAGGAGGAAATAATGGGTATCATTTCAGACACTATGGGTATATAATGTTTTCTTCAAGCTTTTATTACGTTTCCACATGAAATAGAGGAGACGTGGTAGAAGGTTATTTTGTTAGAAATACGCCACATTAATAAATTTGTGCGGCACAGAATAGAAGTGAAGCCGTGTATTCATAATGGATACATGTTGCTATAGGCGTATTTGCCTGTACTTATGACTATGTCTTGCTGAAGAAGCAGTTGGTGCCATTATGATGTCATTGTGGACAGAATTCTGTCCTAATATAAAATCAGTCAGAGAGGAAAAAATAAACTGTACTGGAGTGACGGGCAATATCTTCAAACAAATGGAGGAAAATGTATCCAACTATGTTGCAAACTCGAGTCTGTTCACTAGATAGAAGAACACCTGCAGGGCTGTCATGACAAGGATTTTTTTTTTCAGTGACTGGTTGTACAATGTCTCTTTAGCTCCATCAATCCTTATGAGGGACGAATGTGCCAAGTGACGCGGTACACCATAACAGACCCCTGCCCGGCAAGGTAGGAACTGCTATGTGCACAAAACAACCAATCACCTACAGAATATATAAAAGGACAGTGTCCAAAACCATCTATAGGAACAGTAAAGGATCACTAATCCCCAAAATGATCTCAGTATTTCCAGAAGAACCGTAACAAAGCCCAAGGTGTATTGATAAGGAACAGCTCAATTATTAGAGATCCTCCAAATAAAAAAAAAAGATCATGCCCGTATCACGGTACAGAATTAGGAATGTAACAGCTGTATGTGGCAGGACATAGTCATAAGAACAGTCAAAATAAAAAAATTGTGGATGTGGGATTTTGTACTGGACAATTAATTCCAGCACTTGATCACCCACAAATAAATAAAAAAAATCATAAGGGGTAAAATTAGTTTCACGGTCTGAAAAAAATGTGCTCTACAACCTCTCCCACAAGAAATAATCCCTACTTGGAAAGCCCACAAACTAAAAAGAAAATATAAAGAAATTGACTCCCTAAAAAGGCCCCCAACCCATTTTTTTTTTTTTTGTGTTAAATTCTAGTAATTTGCAACCATGTGAAAGGTTTCGAAACAGGGGTAGTTACAAAGGGCTGGTTTTGATGGACACATGGGGCAATAAAAGTGGGTATCCCTCCTCCTGCCATGCTTGCTACATACCCGACACCTTTTTTGGGGATATTTTTGGGTCTCAGAGGAAGGAATAGGGTGTAAAAAGTGGCGCTCTGAAAGCCTGCGCACATCCTCAGATTCGCAGGATTGTGCCGGTATAGTGGACTCAAAAAGGAGATGCTCAATGACCTTCTCCTGAAATTGAAGGAAAGTGAGCGTTCCTTGGGCTTTTTTGAAAATAACAAAACTGTTATAGGTAGCAACCTGGATGAGGTAGATTGCTACCTTTTTGTACCAGGCATGATTTTTGCGCTTCACCAGGTAAGGCTGAAGCACCTGGTCGGAAAGGTCTACACCCCCCATAAATTTGTTGTAGTCTGTTACACAGACAGGTTTCTGCTTTGCAGTGGTAGCCCCCCTCTCCGTAATTGCCACAGTGGTGTCCGTGTGTACGGTGGACAGCATGTAGACATCCTTCTTGTCGGCCCACTTCACTGCAAGCAATTCCTGACTTGCAAGGGCCATGGATGTTCCTTTTCCCAAACGCCTGGACACCAACTGTTGTGGGAGTCCCACTCTGTTCTTCCGTACTCTCCCACAGGCCCCTGTATTTGCAGCATGGAGGGCTTTATAAAGGGCAACGCTGGTATAAAAATTGTCTGTATAGAAGTGGTACCCCTTGTGCAGAAATGGCTCCATTAGGTTCCACACAATTTTGCCAGAGGTGCCAATAGTTTCTGGGCAGCCTGGGGTATGAATTTGGCAGTCCCTGCCTTCATAGATTTTGAAACCGCAGGTGTAACCCGTTGTGCTCTCGCACACTTTGTACAATTTCACCCCATATCTGGCTCGTTTAAAAGGGATGAATTGACGAAAGGAAAGACGCCCTTTGAAGCTCATGAGCGATTCATCTACAGACAAATTTTTGTCAGGGGTGTACAACTTTAAAAATAAATCATTTAGAAGGGTGATTAATGGCCTTAATTTATTAAGCCGATCATAGGCTGGGTCGCTTCTTGGGGGGACTTGGGAATTGTCAGTAAAATGCATGAATCGCATTAGGGCCTCATAGCGGTTTCTGGACATCACTGCTGCAAATACAGGGGTAGCGTGGACAGCACTACAAGTCCAGTAGGACCGGACAGAGGGTTTTTTAACCAAACCCATATTGAGGGTAATGCCTAAAAACTTTTTTATTTCTGGGACACTTGTGGGTCTCCACATTCTGGAGTACATAGACGCAGGCTTTTGTAGAACAAACTGCCTAGAATACAGATTAGTCTGCTGGACTATCAAGTCTAGGACCGTATCACATATAAATAAATTAAAAAAATTATAGGGGGTAAAATTTTGGATGTCGACACTAATTCCTGGGGTCGCTTCAAATTGGGGTACTTGGGGGGAAAATGATAGTGCAGGATCCCACATCACGGGAGGGACTGCAACACTCGGCCCTGCACTTGACACCTCTACAGCGACTGACGTATCCACCACCATAGGACTATGGGGTTCAGCGGTGGAATTAGAATCATCACTGTCACTGTCTGGAACAAATTCTGAAGCGGTGTCTGTTTCGCTTTCAGGAGTGTTGGAACATAGCAAGGCGTAGGCTTGCTCCGCGCTGTACATACGCTGAGACATATTTTATAGATGTGTATGTATATATATATATATATATATATATATGCCCTATAAGTCCTAACCCTAAAGTAAACCTAAAATCCTAAAAACGACACAAATTATTATTATTTTTTTTTATATATATATATTTTTTTATATATATATTTTTTTTTATATAACAGACGTAAAATTAATTCTAAACGGCCCTAAACACGAACGCTAAACTAGCCCTAACCCTAAAGTAACGCTAAACTAGCACTAAACCTAAACTAACGCTAAACTAGCACTAACGCTAAACTAGAACTAACGCTAAACTAGCACTAACGCTAAACTAGCGCTGACGCTAATCTAGCGCTGACGATAATATAGATTTGATATATTATATATATATATATGTGTGTGTATAAGAACGATGATTTTTTTTCACTTTTTCTTTCTTCACAGCACAGGACTTAGACTGATTTCTCTCTCCTCTCAGAACAACTACAATGGGAGGAGAGAGAAACACAGCCCATGTCCTGGCTGTGTTATGAAAATAACTGTCAGTGATCTCTGTGATAGGTTTTATCACAGAGATCACCTGATCAGGGACCAGTCACAACGGTCCCTGATTGTTGCTGTGCCAGATGACGACACAGGTAAGATATGCAAAGCGCACTCGGGCGCAATTTTGGGGGGGGAATCGGACCGTGGGGGGGGATCGGACCGGGGGGGGGGAATCGGACATGAAGGGGAATCGGACGGGGGGGATCGGACGTGGGAGGGGGGGCGCACTAATTACCCATTCTCTCTCCTCTCTAAGGAGTTATTCCATGAGAGGAGAGAGAAATGGCGATTATCTGCCGCTTTAGCGTGAACGCCGTGAAATAGCGATTCACGGCGATCACTTGACCAGAGACCACTCGTTATGGTCTCTGGTCGTTGCCCCGAACTCTCAGCTACCTCCGGTAGCTGAGAGAACGGAGCTCCGATCTTTAATTTCGGCGCTACTTTAGGCTAATGCGATCACGTTAAAAGGCGTCGCATTAGCCTAAAGCCCATTAGTGAGGAACGTAAAAAGGCGTACTGTTGGTCACTAAGGGGTTAATAATTATGTATATAATAATAATAATAATAATAATAACAATAAAAAAGATAACAATAAAAAGTATTTATTACTAACTCCAATTACTTAGGTTCTAAATTCTGGTTATCAATTAATATAAAAAAAAATTCAACCCTTTAAAATGCCATATGGTCAATTTAACAACCAATACATTGTTTCAGCTTCCAAACCTAATGCAATGTTATCAACAGGGGCTCCCAGGTCATGTGATCCTCTGACACTTATGATTGACAATATTCTGTTATAGGAATACCCTATTTAATAACTAATTTTTCCAGCTAGTTTCATCACAAGTAACGACTCCCTTATAGTTTTCTGGTCTTTCTAGGTCTTGCTGTTGGATTGACACTGTGTTACTTACTGTGTTGCTTATACGGTTAGCGATTTGTCCTATTTTCGGAGAACTAGAGGCGATTAGTCAAATTCTATCTTGACTGTCTCCTGGTTTTCTACCAAGGACATTGGTGCAGTTTTGCACCCGGGCATTAAACAACCATGCCTTTTTGGAAAAAATCTAAGAAATATCATGTCTCCCAAATTCCTGATAAAGGAAATCTGATGGGAGACATACCAACTATGGAGGAGCCTAACATCTCGCTCCAGAAGTTTTCTGTCATCAAAGATATGGCAGATGAAAAATCCAGCGATCTTAGTCACAGCAAATATTGTGACATTACGTCAAAGAACACCAAGAAGAGCGCATTCAGCCTGCTGACCCGCCTGCGCTCCAAAAATATCCGTAAAAGGTATGTAACTAATAATTCTCATACATTGCTCAGATATCCAGAGCTGTGGTATAACAGTCACTAGATCTTTAATTCTCCCCATATCTTCACAGAAACTTTGGCAGCAGCGCTGTGATCGGCGCTAGAGAACTGGATCGCTATTTCCCAGATAGACGGTTGAGACTATATGTTGCCACCTGGAATATGGAGGGAAAGGTGAGAAGTAATGTACAATATTTATTGTGACCCATCAGTATGCCCGAGCTCAAGTTGGATGAAATGGGCCAGTAACCATGTCTCTTTAGTTTGTAGTTGAATATCACATAGTCAGGTTATATTCTACCCTATGTCAGTTGAGTTGGCGCTCTTTGTATACAATATTAATGTTTGTATATTTTGAACAGGATTACCCGCAAAATGTGGAGGATCTGCTGTTACCATCAGATGATACGAAAGACATTTATGTTATTGGCGTTCAGGAAGGATGTCCAAACAGGTAAGTCTTCTCAGGTTGTCTTACACCAGCCTATGACTGCAGATGGACAGCAGGTCGGCTGATACAAATTCTCTCTCAATGCTCTACTTATTGTATTATCACTCCTTAATTTTCAAAATTCAACACCAGAGGTTATTATATTGAGTGTTGATACAGATGAGTTGAGTATCTTAATCTTGTGTCATTTATTAATATGTAAATCTGAAATTGTGTCTTCTTGTAGACGGGAATGGGAGATAAAATTACAGGAGACCCTTGGACCACACTATGTATTATACCACTCCTCCGGGCTCGGAGTCCTGTATCTCACCATCTTTGTTCGACGGGAACTAATCTGGTTCTGCTCAGGTAAGATTCACATTCCTACGTCTACATAAGAAGTCTTGAATGTAGTCATTAGCTGGAACATCTTATTTAGTTATTAGAATTAGATGCCTAAGAGCTTGGCTCTCAGATTCTTGACTTCTGAGTATTGGAGATCTAAAAGTTCACACCACAGTTACAAAGTATGAAATTATGTTCTAGTAATATTTCCATAGTTTAATTGGAAATAATTTCTATTCCATTGTTGCATGTAGTACTCTTAACCACTGACCTGTCTTTTTGTGTTTAATTTCTTATACAGAGGTAGAGCACACCCATGTAACAACCAGGCTATTCCACCATGTGAAAACTAAAGGAGCCTTGGGTGTTGCCTTCACCGTCTTTGGAACATCTTTCCTTTTTATTAATTCACATCTGAGATGTAAGTATTTACAATATTAATATATGACCATGTACAGTTTTACTTTGTATAAAATTGCTGCTATTTCATAATTAACTGAAATATATGGGATGATATCAAGAGATCTGTACTTATGTTTTGGTAAAAATAAAAGGTTTGTTCCAGTTTGATCAAACTTTTTCTAATCTATCAATCTCATTCTATGTTGTGAGTGGCCAGTAATACAGATACACGCAGGTACAATTAGTGCAGGAGGGGGTGGCGGCGGCTGGTTTCAGTTGCGCCGCCTCCCCCTCAGAGAGGCAGCAGGGCGGACGGTGCGGCTGTATAATCCCTCACACCCACCCCTCCTCTCCATTAGCGGCAGTGGCACGCTGCAATGTGTTTTTTTGAAAATAATATGCGATTCGGGCCGCCCATATGATCATCTGCCACTGCTAATATGTATTTTTTTGTTGGCAGTTGGGGCAGTCAACAAGAGGATCCAGGACTATAAAACCATCACTGAGGGTCTCCGTCTGCCTCAAATTATTCCGGAAAGAATCAACTCCAATGCCTGTGAGTATTACTTATGTGGTTGAACCTATGGATCCTTTTATCTCTAAATTTGTCTCAGTTGAGTCTAATGCAGTCATGTGCTATAATTTTTTAATTTTTTTTTATTCTACAGTGGACGTCACCAGCCGCTTTGATCGGGTGTTTTGGTTTGGAGACCTCAATTTTCAGCTTAAAGAGGACAGAAAAAATGTGGAATCTCTTCTGCAGAAGATCGAAGGAAAAGATATATCCAGTCTCCTCAAACACGACCATCTGAATGAAGCCAAGAACAATGGTATATTTACTAGTAGACAGATCTCTATCACTCCTCAACCTTCATTAAAGGGGTTCTCCACCTTCTGACAACTGATGACCTATCCACCGGATAGCTCATCAGTATATCATCGGTGCGGGTCCGACACCTGGACGCTGCACCGTTAAGCTGCTCCAGTGGCCTGCGGGCACCGGATGTTATGGCACACAATGCTATTTACGGAGCCAGAATCAGTTGGCTCCTTACATAGCATAGCTGCCATGATGCATAACTGCGGGTCTGCCTCCTATTCACTTGAATAGGAGCAGAGTTGCAGTACTGCAGCTCGGTAGCAATTCCGTGGCCGGTGCCAACTGCATCCGGCATGTACGTCCAGTGCTCAAAGGCACCGGACCAGCTGATTAGTGCAGGGTCCGGGTGTCGGACCACCACAGATCATGTACTGATGACCTATCTGGTGAGTATGTCATCAGTTGTCAGAAGTTGGAAAACCCCTTTAATACCACAACCACTTCCACAGATTAATACAAATCACTGACATGATGGTTGATATGTTCCCCAAATTCTTATATAGTGCTAAAATTATCAATTGCTCCTTTTTTTTTTTTAATACTGACAACTTTTTTTTCTTTCAACTTAAGGGTCCATATTTCTAGGGTTCAAGGAGCACACCATTGATTTCCTTCCTACATATAAGTTTGACATTGGCACAGACACCTATGATACATCAGCAAAGCAGAGAATTCCATCATATACGGTAAGATATCTTATTTCCAGGTCTACAGAGCTTGAGAGACAATAGAATCCATGGGCCAGAGCACCCATTATATAATGAATCCCCTCCCCCAATGTAATGAATTGTTATTATTATAGCTGGAAGAGTAATTTCTTATGAACAAAGCTTTCAGTTAATTTTACTTTTATGTAGTGAGTTTGTCATCACAGTTTCCCAGTGTAATATGTCGTTGCCCAGCATGGGTCAAGGATACTTATTTAATGAAATCTGTGTGACCAAGTCAAACCTAAAATACAATAAAGTCTCAATATTCTGCAATATAAATAAAGTAGGCCCAACATTTAGGTCTGTGTTGTTTTGCAGTTTAATAATATATTATAATATGATTTCACTAATGATATTTGTTATTTTCATGACCTCTACAGGACAGGGTGTTGTTTAAAAGCCAATGTGAGGGAGATGTACGAGTCCTGAGATACGACTCTTGCCCTGTTTTGAAGACCTCAGACCACCGACCTGTTTTTGGCATCTTTGAAGTAAAGATCAGGCCTGGTTCAGATGAGTAAGTCATGTTTTCCTCCATGTTGTTGGTATGATACTTTCAGTAGCCGTCATTACTACATGGTCCTTATAGCCAGAGCTCACACTTTGGGGCAGGTGGCTGTACACCTTGGTAACAGTACTGGAGGATTATAGGATGTGAAACTAAGCAAAGTGTGGTTACCTGCTAACATTATCATATGTCTTACATAAATATATTTCTCATTCCAGCATCCCCTTGGCTGGTGGACGCTTTGATCGTAAAATCTATGTAACGGGCATTAGGAGGAAAGGACAAAAAAAGTAGCTGCATCTGTTCATGTCCTTACAGGTAAGAGCTTTGTAGTTGTCTATTATGTTTGCGGTGAAAATGTTCTTCCATCTCTTAGGTTTTCCTCTGTATCTGTAATTTATTTTATCAACTAATTTAACTAAAGTGTAAATAAGTATTTTCAATCTTAAAATTCCAACTCCTTGTATTTAGACACGTTTTCATTTCTGAATGAAGGTTGTGGGCTTTGAGGAACAACTTCCCCAACTGTAAGCATGTATGTAGTATAGTACAATGAGTTTCCTAAAGGAACCTGTCATCTGAATGGATGGAACAACTGCATTTTATGATGCATTAGCTTCTAAGCAAAAATGATGGATACAAGGAACTTTGCTATTGATGGAAGACATTACTTGGCATCTTGCAGGACTCCTAAGGAACAGTTACAATCTCCGGGGCATAAAACATCGGAACATCAGAAAGTTCCCGTAACATGCTGAAGAACGCAGCTCTAGGTCAGACCCACTGTTTGCATCAACCATCTTCAAGGTTTGTAGTGTGACGCCAAGGATCAATTAAGAAATGTATTTACCTCAAATCACCTTAAAAAGTCTTCTAGATTTTGTGTCTGCTAAGAAACACACATTATAGAACATTAATAGCAAATATTTGTCTTGCAGCATAAACATCAATTCCGCAGTACATCTGGCGAGAATAGCGCTCCCTGTCACCGGAGGAGCCACCATCAATGCTGATAGAAAGGTAAGTTCCTCTGGATGTGTCCCCTCTCTATATTTATCAAGCAGCCTGAATGATCAATATTTAATAGGGTTGTGTGCTTCTCCCCCCAGAACAAGTCAGCAGATATCAACAGAACATCAACACCAATAACAACCAAGGGCAGAATCCGCCATCTTACAAGAATTCCAATGGCGAGACTTAACATTTCTACAACATCTGTCACAGAAGAGACATCAATGTGGTCACCAGGGCATCAATATCACCCAGAAGACCAGGTTCAGAACAGGACAATATGTCATCTCTACTTGTGTCTGTGGAATCCAGATTTTCCACCCCTTACTGATACTACAGTATATACTGTGACATATTCCGTCGTTTTTGCTGGATCTTGTATTACCATCATCTTTACCATTATATATTTTGATCTACAAAAACCTTAAATAAATCTTTAACATCAATCCATAAGTGTGACTGGTAATTGTTATGTGCGCGGCTGCAACTTACCACAGTGTATACATTTCACCTAACCGACCCTTCACAGCGCTATTTGTGTGACATCGCGTTTAATCCAGTGGTAGGTGACAGGACATTGTATCATATGTACACAATACAGAGTGTATGGAACGTGCCGCCATATGTACTGGATTATATACTGTAGGACAAAGAGTGACAGGAGAAGTAAAACATTGATATATTTGATAGTTGCTTAACCCCTTAAGGACGCAGCCTAGTTTGGGCCTTAGGGCTCAGAGCTCATTTTTCAAATCTCATTGGTGTGCAAGAGCAGTAATGATCCCAATTTCCCAGCTGCTATTGAGTTGTTGAATTTATTAAAATGTAACTTTTATTATTTTAATTTAGAAATGAAGCGCAGCAGAGAGAAGAAAGACGTACAACATTGAGGTGAGTTAAAATGGTTCCAAGTCGGTTAGCGTAACGTTTGAGATCCAATGTGTATTAGGGTCTCATAAGAATAAAGTGGCAGGCGCAGTCAGCAGCTGCAGACTGCTAGAGAGCCTCTTTGTCACACAGAGAATTGAAAGAGAAAAGCACGGCGCCACATAGTGTGAGTAAGCCCAGGAAAAAACAAACTATGTTTGACAGATGGAGGCTTACCACAGGTGGAAAGGTCAGGAGCGTGTAGTAGGTAGATAAGTATTGGATGAGTGCTGCTGCCGAGATCCCAGCCGGTCAATCCTGAAGGACCACCGCAATAGATAATGTGTAAATTCTTTGAAAAAACGGGACCCCATACGGCGCTGCTACTCAGGAAGGATACAGTGGTAGTTATAAATGATACTTTATTGTAGGCTACGCGTTTCAATGCCGCACCGGCATCTTCCTCAGGCCACACACATTGCAGTCTGAACAACAGCCCTTTAAATACACCACGCGGGAGAAAAAACCGCCAATGTAAACAGGGTTAAAGTGCAAGGTGACGTAATCACCGGGAGAAGTTCAAACTTAACAGATACAAGAAAGACATTCAATTGTATATACTGCTAATTTAAACTAAAATCGGCAGAGTTGAATTAAAATGCGGTATGGGATCTTAACATAAAAAAGGGGACAATTGCAGACAATCTATAAAACATTAATAACCATATCGATGAATTTAAACAGTTGCTAAAACATAATAAAATATACAGAAGTTTAGCGATGTATCGTACTTGCAATATTTTGTGGTAATTCACCAATTAATTAAAATGAAAACGAATTAAAGGAAAATAAACTGAATGGGTGAAAATAATAAAAACTGCTATGGAACCCATATTACTGGGAACTCAACTGAACGTGACCCTTTGGCCAATTCAGGAGAGTGAGGAAGAATTGCTCGTCTGAAATTAATTTTTTAAGGGAATGTGAGATTTTAGAAAGTAGATTTAAGGTGAAAAATTTCCCTACACAACTGATTAAAGGTGCACGTTTAAAAGCAGCAGAATTGACCCAAAAGTCCTGTGTTAACCAAACAAAAAAGACAGAGGATACTACCGATTGCACTAATAAAAATGGAAAAACTAATACCAACAAGATTAAGTTTACAAATAATTTTATTACATCATATAACAGTGGACATAAATTGGTGAGATCTATTTTGTCCAAACATTGGCATATCTTGAAAAATGATCCTTTCCTCAAAAATTCTCTACCCGACAAACCAAATATCACCTTTAGACGGTCAGCTAATTTGAAGATTATATTGGCCCCTAGTCTTATCAATAACCTTAAACCTTCTATTCCAAGAGTTTTACCAGTTTTGAATGGATCCTATAAGTGTAGCCAAGGACGTTGTCTGTGTTGTAACAATATCTCACACAAAAAACTGACCTTCTGTTCCAATACAACCAAAGAAATTTTCCCAATTAAGGCTATGTTCACACGGAGTCTTTTGCCGAGTTTTTTGACGCGGAAACCGCGTCGCAAAACTCGGCAGAAACGGCCCGAGAACGCCTCCCATTGATTTCAATGGGAGGCGTCGGCGTCTTTTTCCCGCGAGCAGTAAAACTGCCTCGCGGGAAAAAGAAGCGACATGCCCTATCTTCGGGCGCTTCCGCCTCCGACCTCCCATTGACTTCAATGGGAGGCAGGAGAAAGCGTGTTTTCTGCCCGCGGCGCTCAATGGCCGCGGGCGAAAAACGGCGCGATCATTGCTATTCACACGGAGTATTTTGGGGGAGGAATATCTGCCTCAAAATTCCGTTTGGAGCTTTGAGGCAGATATTCCTCCCCCAAAATACTCCGTGTGAACATAGCCTAAGGCTTTCCTTAATTGTGGTAGTAATTTTGTAATTTACCTCCTTGAGTGTTCGTGCCGCTTACAGTACATTGGGAGGACCATCCAATGTTTGAGAAGCAGAATCAACAAACATAGATATAATGTTCTAAAGGGGTTTTTAAAACACAGTGTTTCGAGACACTGTGCTTCTTCCCATAACTGCCAGTTTAATAGAATTACCATTACGCCTATTGAACAAATTCCTTGTGACGTTCCCAACCGGTTCCAAAAACTCAAGCAAAGAGAAAATGTTTGGATTTTTAAACTATTGACCCTACATCCAAACGGTTTGAATGACATCACGGAAACTAGTCTTGATTAATGCTTCTTTTATTACAGATGAATTTGTGTTTTTTTAGCATATAGTACTCACTTTTGACTTATACATGTATACCTAATACTTATATATATTTGTTCATGTTAGAAATCTTTAGTGAATTTTCCACAATTTATTAAAAAGGTTAACCACTGTTAATAATATCAAGATCATCGTAAAGGATGAGCAGTGGTTCTATTAAAATCAACATCATTGGGTGGAATTTCCCTGATTAGTTGAGTTCTGGCCGTTATGGGTTTTATGGTATTTTTAATCATTTTCTCTTCCTGAATCCATTTTTCTCTAAATTCGTTTTGATTGCAAATCATTGGTGAATTACCGCAAAATATCGCTGTTTTGATACAGCATAAACTTCTGTATATTCTTTTGAGCTTTTAAACTTTTATCTTAATTCATAGATAAATATTTGAGATTGTCTTAAATAGTCCTCTCTTTTATTCAAATTAATTTTACTCAACACCCATACTCTTTTATGATGGAATGTCCTCACTTTATTCCAAAGGATAACTACTGAAAATAAAAATATAAATGACATTTAGATCAACTTAATGGTTGATTGTTGTTTTTTTACCAAAATATACATCATTTTATATGTTTTCCACGTTCAGTTGAGTTCCCAGTAATATGGGTTCCATAGCAGTTTTTATTATTTTCACCCATTCAGTTTATTTTCCTTTAATTCGTTTTCATTTTAATTAATTGGTGAATTACCGCAAAATATTGCAAGTACGATACATCGCTAAACTTCTGTATATTTTATTATGTTTTAGCAACTGTTTAAATTCATCGATATGGTTATTAATGTTTTATAGATTGTCTGCAATTGTCCCCTTTTTTATGTTAAGATCCCATACCCCATTTTAATTCAACTCTGCCGATTTTAGTTTAAATTAGCAGTATATACAATTGAATGTCTTTCTTGTATCTGTTAAGTTTGAACTTCTCCCGGTGATTACGTAACCTTGCACTTTAACCCTGTTTACATTGGCGGATTTTTCTCCCGCGTGGTGTATTTAAAGGGCTGTTGTTCAGACTGCAATGTGTGTGGCCTGAGGAAGATGCCGGTGCGGCATTGAAACGCGTAGCCTACAATAAAGTATCATTTATAACTACCACTGTATCCTTCCTGAGTAGCAGCGCCGTATGGGGTCCCGTCTTTGTCACACAGGGTAAGATGCAGTAGCTTGTGCCGACTAGGATTATTAAAAGAGCGCTAGCCCCCCCGACATGTTTCGCTGCTTCAGCAGCATCCTCAGGGGATAAATTCGGGGCTAATGGTCTGAAGCAGCGAAACATGTCGGGGGGGGGGTAGCGCTCTTTTAATAATCCTTTTAACTCACCTCAATGTTGTACGTCTTTCTTCTCTCTGCTGCGCTTCATTTCTAAATTCAAATAATAAGGGTATGTGCACACACACTGATTACGTCCGTAATTGACGGACGTATTTCGGCCGCAAGTACAGGACCGAACACAGTGCAGGGAGCCGGGCTCCTAGCATCATACTTATGTACGATGCTAGGAGTCCCTGCCTCGCTGCAGGACAACTGTCCCGTACTGTAATCATGTTTTCAGTATGGGACAGTTGTCCTGCAGCGAGGCAGGGACTCCTAGCATCGTACATAAGTATGATGCTAGGAGCCCGGCTCCCTGCACTGCGTTCGGTCCGGTACTTGCGGCCGAAATACGTCCGTCAATTACGGACGTAATTAGTGTGTGTGCACATACCCTAAAAGTTACATTTTAATAAGTTCAACAACTTAATAGCAGCTGGGAAATTGGGATCATTACTGCTCTTGCACACCAATTTGCTTTTGTATATAATCCATTCCTGCCAGCTACTAGGGTCTGCGCTATTTCTTTTGACATTTTTCAACGTCGGAATGCTTAAACCTATCCAAGCGATTCTGAGACTGTTTTCTCGTGAGACATTGGGCTTTATATTAGCTGTAGAATTTTGTTGATATGTTCAATGTTTATTAGTGAAAAATTGCAAAATTTAGAGAAAATTTAGAAAAGATAGAATTTTTCTAAAGTAAAAAATGCATCTGCTTGTAAAACAGATGGTTATACCACCCAAAATAGTTACTAGTTCACATTTCCCATAATTCTACTTTAGATTGGCATCATTTTTTGAACATTCTTTGATTTTTCTTGGACGTTACAAGGCTTAGAACATAAACAGCAATTTCTCATATTTTTAAGAAAATTTCAAAAGCCTTTTTTTTAAGGTACCTGTTCAGTTCTGAAGTGGCTTTGAGGCACCTATGTATTAGAAACACCCACAAAACTCCCCATTTTAAAAACTAGACCCCTCAAAGTATTCAAAACAGCATTTAGAAAGTTTTTTTTAACCCTTTAGGCATTTCACAGGAATTAAAGCAAAGTGGAGGTGAAATTTGCAAATTTCATTTTTCTTGCTGAATTTAACTTTATTCTATTTTTTTCTGTAACACAGAAGGTTTTACCAGAGAAACACTACTAAATATGTATTTTACAGATTCTGCCGTTTTTAGAAATGTCCCACATGTGGCTCTAGTGTGCTCTTGGACTAAAACTCAAGCCCCAGAAGCAAAGAAGCACCTAGTGCATTTTGGGGCCTCATTTTTATTAGAATATATTTTAGGCAGCATGCCAGGTTTGAAGAGGTGTTGAGGTGGCAAAAAAGTAGGAATCCCTTAAAAGTGACCCCATTTTGGAAACTGCACCCCTCAAGGAATTCACTAATGGTTGTTGTTACCATTTTCACCCCACAGTTTCTTCACAGAGCGTCTTTGAATTGGGCTGTGAAATTAAAAAGATGACATTTTTTCCAATAAGATGTCATTTTGATCAAAATGTCTTATTTTCGCATGGAACAAAATGCCCCATTTTGTTGCCCAATTTGTCCTGAGTGCGGTAATATCCCATTTGTGGTGATAAAATGCCGTTTGGGCCCATGGGAGGTCTCAGAAGGAAAGAAGCGCTATGTGTTCTTTGGAGTCCAGATTTTGCTGGATTGGTTTTCGGGTGCCATGTCAAATTTGCAGAGCCCCAGACAGTGGCGTAGCTATAGGGTTTGCAGCGGTCGCAATTGCGACCGGGCCCCTAAGCCTGGGGGGCCCACGGGCCCCCGTTGCCATACAGCATGTTTTCTAACTGAATCTTCTGTCCGTGAAGCCGGCACTTCCTGGTTACGGTCACATGGTACACTTAGTGTACCATGTGACCGTGTTGTCACGTGACACGGCTTCCAGACAGAGCAGAAGAGGCGGTGCGGAGGACTCCAGGTAAGCTGCAGTGTAATGTAATGTATATTGTAATGTAATGTATTGTGTTGTAACGTTATGTATTGTAATGTAATGTGTTGTGATGCCTTGTAATGTATTGTGTTGTTTGCAGTGGAGAGGGGGGGGGGCGTTAAATCACAGCCCCCCCCTCCTCCACCGCAAACTGCACAATACAACACAATACAGTATAGTACGAGTGTATGAGAGCGGGGCTGCGGCTGTGTAATACAGTCACTGCCCCGCTCCTGAGTCCTGACATCTGCGCGCCGTCAAGATGATGTGATGCGGCCGGCGCTGCACTAATGAGCGTCGGCACTGAAGACAGAACATGGTGGGCGCGCTACAAAACACCCCCATGTTCTGTCCTCAATGCCTGAACCGCCGCTCATTAGTAGGAGCAGGGGCAATGGCTGCATTACACAGCCGCAGCCCTGCTCTATAACGGCGGAGATCAGAGAAACCGCTCATCTCCGCCGCTATTCTCCTGAATGCTGCGATCAAAGCTGACAGCAGCATTCAGGGGAAAATGAGAAGGGGGGATGCCCCTGGATCGCGTCACAGGGAATTCCTGTGACGCGATTAAGGGACATCCCATATATGGGCAGACAGCCCAGGGTCTATTGAAGGACCCCAGGGCTGTCCTACCATATTTCCTGTTGTTAGGGCATACTGAGGTATGTCCTAACAACTGCCTGTGTACTATCAGTACACAGGCTAATGTACTAGCATATAGCTATATGCCAGTACATTGAAGTTTTAAAATAAAGTAAAAACAAAGTAATGTTAAATAAAAAAAATACACATACACCTTTTTTATAATAAACATTAAAATAAGTCTCAATACATAAAACATACACATAATCGGTATTGGCGCAGCCGTAATAACCTGCACAACAATTTTTTTGCATCATTTATGATGTGTACTCTGTAAAAAAATAAAATAAAAATTGCTTTCTATCACTTAGGCCCCATTCACACGACCGTGCCCGCAATCACGGCCCGCGATTGCGGGCACGGCCGGCCGCCCACTGCCACCCGCATTTTCGGGCCGTGCTCCCATACAAAGTATGTGAGAACGGCCCGCAAAATGCAAAAGGACGGACATCTTCCATAATTTTCGGAACATTTCTACGGCACGGACAACCATCCGTAGCGCTACGGAAATGTGTCCGCGCTCAATGAAAGTGAACGGAGGTTATTTACGGTCGTGTGCATGGGGCCTAATTATGAGGCACAAGGTGCGATGATGAATTTAACCTCCATGTGCCTCACATTAATAGTAATTAACTCCATCATGTACCTTACATATTAACCCATTATGACTGAGAAACATAATGGGGTTAATTACTATTAATGTGAGGCACATTCAAAATTCATAATCACACCTCCTGCCTCACATCAGAAAATGGAAGAACTTTTTTTTATTTTTATTACTGTTGGCAAAGTAAACGAAATATCGGTATCGAAGTTCAAATTTTGGTATCGTGACATCCCTACACTGTGGGTCGCGTCCCCCTGGGGGTTCGTGAGTCACTCACCGAGGTCCCGGTTCCAATCAATGCTGGAGCAAGGAGCTGACATCTCCTTGATCCAGCATTCCCTGTGCCGTGAGCGGCTCGACACAGGCAGGCGGGATGTAGCGACATCATCGCGCCTGCCTGCGCTGAGTCACTCATAGTACACACCGGAGGAGGCGAAGGATCCTCCACTCAACGTGGGAATGGGGATAGGTAAGTAATTATGCACATATGGGGGCATTATACTGTATGGGGGGGCTGATATTGTGGGGGGGCATTATACTGTATGGGGGGCTGATATGGGGAGCATTATACGGTATGGGGCTATTATGGGGGGGCAGTATACGTTATGGGGCATTATACTGTGTGGGGGCAGCTATGGGAGCATTAACTGTGTGGGGGCATTATACTATGGGGGCTGTTGGGCAAGGCATCTGGGCATAGGAGCGCGCAGGGGTCTGATGATGATGGTGGTGCTGGGGAGGAGTAGGGGGGCCCAAGCTGAATTCTTGCACCCGGGCCCATGAGCCTTTAGCTACGCCCCTGGCCCCAGAGGTATCAAAGCAATGGAAACCCACCAGAGGTGACCCCATTTTGGAAACTAAACCCCTCAAGGAATTCATTTATGGGTTTTGTGACCATTTAGACCCCACAGTTTATTCTCTGAATTTATTTGAAATGGGCTGTGAATTAAAAAAAATGTGTGATAAACTGGGCCCATGGGAGGGCTAAGAAGGAAAGGACTACCATTTGGCCTACTGGGGATTCTCTGGTACTAAGTCATGTATGCAGAAGCCCCTGAGGTACCAGTACAGTTGAAACCCCCGAGAAGTGACCCCGTTTTAAAAACGACACCCCTTAAGGCATTCATCTAGAGGTGTAGTGAGCATTTTGACCCCACAGGTATTGTGTAAAAGATAATGCGCAGCAGATAGTGCAGAGTGAGATTTGCAATTTTCTATACATATATGCCATTTCAGTGTCCGATATATTGTGCCCAGCATGCGCCACCGGAGACATACATCCCATAAACTGTAATGTGGGTTCTCACGGGTACGGCAATACCCTACATGTGGATGTTAACAACTGCCTGGGCACACAGCAGGGCCCAGAGTGTAAAGATGAGGGGGATAAGCTGTGCGGCGTGCATCATGGTAAGTAAAACTGGGGTAGATTGAAAATCAAGGGATGTATGATAAATTTTAAAACACTTTCATACAGAGCCCTGGTTTTTCGGGACACGTGTCATATTGATATATTGTGTCTTACCTTATCCCCCTCTTATAGCAGACTTTGCACTTCTTTTGACTTTTTCCCTTCTTGCCAGTTTGGGGAACTTCTCCTGGAAAGTGTTGCCCTGGTACGATGCGTGTGGGCTCGCTTCCAGAAGTACTTGGTGCCCCCCCTTCATGGTCCCTAAAGATTAGGTTCTTGATAACCACCTCTTGAAATTCCAGGAAAGTTCCCGTCTGGCCTTTACATCGATGTAATACGTACGCATTGTACAATGCAATCTGAATGATGTGCGCGGCCAGCTTCTTATACCACACCGCATGGCACTGTAGGGCTTCAGGACTTGACCTGACAAGTCCACCCCTCCCATGTACCTATTGTAGTCCAGGATGCAGTCTGGTTTGGGGTTCTCTGTACTGGTACCTCGTACAGGTACATGGGCACTGGTGTGGCCATGTATTGTTGTCAATACAACGACATCTCTCTTGTCCTTGTACTTAACACACAATATGTTGCTGCTAGAATGTGCCCTGCTTCCACCCCTTCTTGTTTGCCCAAGCAGTGTCTTAGGGAGTTGTAATGTCAGGATAGGGAGACAGACAGGTGAGCCCTAATCTACCCGCCACTCAGACCCTGCCTACTTTCACAGCCCGTCCTAGGCGACGGCGTACAAATGGGCGACGGTCCATACGCTCAATATATGCACGACAGACAAACAAGACAAGGGTACACAAAAGCAAAGGGAAGTGGGGCAGTTGCCCACGGCAAAACCGTGAGCAACAGAGTAGTGGATGAGCCGAGTCAAACCAGGAGGGTACGTGGTAACAATTGCAGAGCAGGAGAATAGTCAGTCAAGCCAGGGTCAATATGAAGCAGAGGTCAATGGTAACAGCAGGAACAGCAGAGCCAGGAAACAAGAGAATCACAGGCAAAGGACAAGCATCAAATGAAGTTATAAGTAGACCAAGGGCGGGAGCTAGAACCGTCTGGCCAGGCTGCGATAGGCTCTCCCACTCCTCAGCCTACCAGCCAGAGTTGTAGCAGATCGAGTCACTCTAGCAGACCTAGACACAGATGCAGGCTTATTAACCACGGGCGTCGACACAGAAGCTGTGTCAGGCAAATCCTTCACAGGAGGCCTCTGCGATTTCTTCTAGCAGTGCCGCATGCCACAGTACTTCTGGAAGCGAGGCACTTGAAGAGTAGGATGCTGGTATAAAAATTATCCAGTTAGAGGTGGTAAACCTGGTCCAGCAGTGGGTGCACCAAATCCCACCCAATTTTTGCGTTAACTCCCAGTAAGGGGGGGGCATTCTAAGGGCTGAATACTGCTGTCCTTGTAAGTATACCCTGATGCACTCTCGCACAACTTATACATCTTCACGCCATACCTTGCCCTCTTACACGGCAGGTACTGGTGGAATTGAAGCCTCCCTTTAAAATGGACCAGGGACTCATCAATAGAAATACAATTCTCGGGGGTGTATGCTTTGGAAAACCGGGCACTAAAATGGTCTAATAGGGGTCTCCGTTTATACAAACGGTCAAAACTGGGGTCATCTCAGGGTGGGCGCTGCTCATTATCAGTATAATGTAAGAAGCGAAGTATTGCCTCATAACGCATCCTGGACACGGCCATACGGTACATCGGGGTGTGGTATAAGAAAAAGCCTCTTTTTTTTTTAGTTACCAGTTTAGTTCTGAAGTGGCTTTGGGGGGGCCTATATATTAGAAACCCCTATAAAACACCCCATTTTAGAAACTAGGCCCCTCAAAATATTCAAAACAGCATTCAGAAAGTTTATTAACCTTTTAGGTGTTTCACAGGAATTTAAAGCAAAGTAGAGGTGCAATTTACATATTTCAGTTTTTTTGTAAGAAAATTGTTTTTATTCCTTTTTTTTTTCTGTAAAACAGAAGGTTTTACCCCGAGAAACACTACTCAATACTTATTGCCCAGATTCTCCAGTTTTGAGAAATATCCCAGATGTGGTCCTAGTGTGGTAATGGACTGAAGCACCGGCCTCCGAAGCAAAGGAGCACCTAGAGGATTATGAGGCCTCCTTTTTATTAGGCACCATGTCCGGTTTGAAGAGGTCTTGTGGTGCCAAAACAGTGGAAAGCCCCCAAAAGTGACACTATTTTGGAAACTAGACCCCTTGAGGAATTCATTGTAGTTTTCATGGGGTGCATGTGACTTTTTGATCAGTTTTTGTTCTACTTTTAAGAGGCGTGGAGACTAAAAAACAGCAATTCTTCTATTGTTTTTTATTCTATTTTTTTTACAGCGTTCACCGTGCGCTATAAACGACATATTCACTTTATTCAGCATGGCGATACGATTACGGCGATACCAAATGTTTATAGGTTTTTTTTATGCCTTATGGTGTTTGCACAATAAAATAATTTTTATTAACAATCATTTACTTTTTGTGTTGCCTTATTCTAGGAGCCATACAGTTTTTGTCTTTTTTTCCATCAGGAAAGCCGTGTGAGGACTTGTTTTTGCGTAACGAATGGTAGTTTCGATCAGTACCATTTTTAGGTACATGCGACTTTTTGATCTCTTTTTATTCCATTTTTTGAGAAGTGAAGTGACCAAAAAACTGTGATTCTGGTATGGTTTATTATTATTTTCTTTTACGGCGTTCACCGCGCGGGATAAATAACTAAATACTTTTGTAGTTCAGGCCGTTACGGATGCGGCGATATCAATTATGTATAGTTTATTTGTTTATTTATTTATTTTTATTAATAATAAAAGACTGATAAGGGAAAAAGGGGGATTTTTACTTTTGTTACTTTTAAAACGTTTATTTTCTTATTTTTACAAAACCTTTTTTTAACTTTTTTTAACTTTATTACTTTGTCCCACTAGTGTACTTGAGGGCAGGAGGCCCTGATCCCTATTCTAATACACTGCACTATATGCGTAGTTCAGTGTATTACAGCTGTCAGCTACTCACTGACAGCAAGGCTTCCATAAATGGCATAGCTGGATGCCATTGTTAGGCGTCCGGTTGCTATAGCCACCATCGCCGGCCGCTATCGTGTAGCGGGCCGATGTAGCAGCTTAACCCCTAAGAAGCCGCTATCGCTATTGAAAGCGGCTTTCAAGGGGTTAATCAGCGGGGACACAGCGATCAGTCTCCGCAGAAGGAGCTGCGGCGACTGCTGTACGAGAAAGCAGCTGTTACAGCTCCTGTATGTGTCGGGAAGACGGCCGAAATGGCCGTTCCTCCCGTGACATACTATTCCAGCGCTGAGCGCGAACGATGCACTTAGCACGAAGGAATAGTACGTCGCTGAGCGCGAAGGGGTTAAGCATCAGTTTCCTAAAATGTAATATTAGACTCCCTTTACAAGCGGAGACAATACGATTAAGCAAATATTTTCTTTACGTTTCCCAGTATATAATATGGTACAATAAATGGTGCCGTGAAAAAGTACAACTTGTCCTTCAAAAAACAATCCCTCATACGTTTTTTTTGGACCAAAAATTAAAAACTTATGGCTTCTGGAAGTTGGGGAGGAAAGAGCGAAAATGAAAAACCAAAAATAACTGTAAAAGTCAGGGGTTAAATATGAGGTTATAGGTAACATAAGTAATAATTCATGGCGTGATATATTTAGTAAAGTCCAGTTCATCTCATTCCACTATTGGACAGGAATAGTTGGTACACTGAAACTTGTAGAATTTCTAATTCTCTTGATGTAGGGATATGAATCTTGGACAATATGGGTGTAAGTATTAAAGGGGTTCTCTGCAAATAAACCTTGATCACTGTAAAATAAAAAATGTTATACAACTTTATAATATCCTTTGTGCTAAAAATTCTGTTTTAACTTTTGCTGTAATGGGATGAAAACACGGAGTGAAAACCCAAAGAAGCCAAATACTTCTCATGGATAGTAATATGCTACAATTGTATCCAGCCTAAGCAATCATCTGTAAACTAAACAGCATGGACTCTAAGGCCTCATGCACACGACTGTAATGGCTTTTATTCTACTCAAATACGGATCCCTAGTCATCCAAACTCATCTGCGACTCATTCGCATATAGGCACGCTGTCCGCAAATACGTACCGTCATGCATCCTTAGTTCATCCGCATTTACGGATCCGCAAAAAAAAGAAATGGGAGTCTACAAATGATGTCACCACTATGTCGCAACCCCTTGAAAAGGTCACATGATGGCTCTGGCACCATTTTCTCTGGCATTTGTGCTTTGTGAGAGCTCTGTTGGAATCCTCGGCTGATATAACTTTGGTTTCTGGCATTTCTTTCGTTGCAAGGATGCACTACCCACGTGTGGTTCATGCTCTCATGCTCTTCTGGACTGGCTCGTCTCTCGGCGATTCGGACAGTAAGCTATGCTGGAAGAAGAACCGAAGAGGAGGAGGAGGTACTGGGTTCACCCCATTGTCTCCCAACAGCCCAGAAAGGTGCATTTCCATACCCTGTATGCAGACCTGCGGCAGCACCCGGACAAGTTTCACAACTTCTGCTACATGTCGATTTCCAGCTTTGACCGACGGTGCATCTCGGAGGAACGGCTCATCGTTTCTCTCAGGTAAGAACACCAAATGTCCCTTTTGTCCATTGCTGCCATGTCACCTTGCTACAGGTAGTATAACCGTAGTTGTCCCCTGTGCCCATTGCCGCCATGTCTCCCTGCTACAAGTAGTATGTATATAATTGTAGTTGTCCCCTGTGCACATTGCCGCCATGTCATAATGCTACAAGTAGTATATAACCGTAGTTGCCCCTGTGCCCATTGCCGCCATGTCACTCTGCTACAAGTACTATATAACCCTGGTTGTAGCCTTTGCCCATTGCCACCATGTCACCCTGGTACTGCTAGCACTAATTATTCGAAATATTTTTTTCACAGATTCCTGGCAACAGGGAACTCATTTGCATCACTGCATTTTGAATTTCTACTGGGGTGTTCCACCATTTCACAGATCATCTGTCTGACCCTGCGAAGTCATCTGGCAGCGACTGAGAGCGACGATGATGCCACAGCCCAAGGCACAAGACTGGTTTCGGATTGCCGTGGGCTTTTACCAACAATCACAGTTTGCCAACTGTGTTGGCGCACTGGATGGTAAACACATTAGTGTGAAGAAGCCACCTCACTCATGGTACCTAGATTTCAATTACAAGCAGTATTTATTGGTGATGCTGTTCGCCTTGGCTGACAGCAACTACCAGTTTGTAATTGTAGATATAGGGGCCTATGGGAGCTCTACAGATGCTGGCATCTTCAGGGCTTCCAGAATGGGTGAACGGCTTCAGTCCAAACAGCTCTCCGTTCCAGAACCGAGACAACTGCCTGGATCTACTGGACCTCCTGCCCCATTTCTCATCGTGGCAGATGAAGGATTTGGACCATAAATTCTACGTACAGCACACATCGAGCTGAGCCTGCACCATAACCAATGGGCTGAAACTCTCCTGTAGCGGCAGGGACCAGACTGAGGTCTGATCTCCGCCGATTAACTCCCTAAATGGTGCGGTCAATTGCAACCGCAGCATTTGGTTGGTTTGTACGCTATCTGGATCCCTGTGACGCAATTGCGGGGGTGGCGATGTTTGCTATGGCAACTGTAGGCCTAACAATAGCCTACTGCTTGCCAAGTACAGAAGCCTATTAGGACCAGCTTAGATGCGGGATCTAATAAGCTTGCTGTCAGTTTATGACGGACAGGTCTAATACACTGCACTATGTATGTAGTGCAGTGTATTAGAATAGTGATCAGGTCTTCAGGCTTTCAAGTCCCCTAGTAGAAAGAAATATTTGAAAAAGTTATTAAAAATGTTGAATAAAAAAAAAAATAGTTTCACGTTACATAAACAAAAAAAAGCCTTTTTCCCATAATAAAAGTTTTATTATAGGAAAAAATTTAATACATTAAAAAAGTACACGTATTTGGTATCGCCGCTTCCTTAACGTCCCCAACTATAAAGCTTTAACTTTAACTGATTGTGACTAGAGATGAGCGAACCGGGACAACCGAACCCGGTTTCCGTCCGAACTTCCCGAAAAGTTCGGTTCGCAGCGAATCCGAACTTCACCGGGTTCGGCCGAACCCGTTTTGACCGAACCCGGCTACGTTTTGGCGCCTGCCACATGTTACATCTAAAATGGAGGATTTCACAAGATCACCTGACATCAGGCTACCCCATAATGCCTTGCAAACGGCTCTCCCAGCAAATCGGGAGGCAGCATAGGGGCGGGCTCAAGCCTGCAATAAAAGTCTATGCACGGAGCTCAGCGGCCATTTTACAGACAGGAGCTGTAGGGATAGCATCTCTGTGCAGTAAGGGAAAGCTTTAGGAATCTAAAAGGCAGGAATCCAGAAATCTAAGGGGCTCATCCACTACTCACTACTCAGCCAGTGTGTGAATACGCTTTTATAAGGGGCTCATCCCCATTGCATCCAACTTGCAATACAGGCAGGCTTTGTAGTACTACAACACCCAGCATTCCCTGAGTCAGTGCACAGTGGCTAATAGAAATTCTCATTCATTGCCATTTGCCAAGCCAGTGTCAGTGTGTGAATACGCTTTTAGAAGGGACTCATCCCCGGCCGTTAACATAACAAACAATCCAACTTGCAATACAGGCAGCCTAGTAGTACTACAACGCCCAGCATTCCCTGAGTGCACTGCAGCGAGGCTGATAGAAATTCTCATTCATTGCCATTTGCCAAGCCAGTGTAAGTGTGTGAATACGCTTTTAGAAGGGGCTCATCCCCGGGCGTTAACATAACAAACAATCCAACTTGCAATACAGGCAGCCTAGTAGTACTACAAGGCCCAGCATTTCCTGAGTGCACTGCAGCGAGGCTGATAGAAATTCTCATTCATTGCCATTTGCCAAGCCAGTGTCAGTGTGTGAATACGCTTTTAGAAGGGGCTCATCCCCGGCCGTTAACATAACAAACAATCCAACTTGCAATACAGGCAGCCTAGTAGTACTACAAGGCCCAGCATTCCCTGAGTGCACTGCAGCGAGGCTGATAGAAATTCTCATTCATTGCCATTTGCCAAGCCAGTGTCAGTGTGTGAATACGCTTTTAGAAGGGGCTCTGATATGTCTGGGAAAAAAAAGGTTGTGAAAGGACGGGGTAGAGGAAAACACCCATGCCGTCTCCTCTTCCAGTTGTTGGATCTGTTGGTGCCAGACCCAGTACCAGCATTTGTGGCACAATACATGTGCCCAGTTCCACTAGTAGCAGCTGCCATGTGCCTGCTGGTAGTAGTAGCACCAAGTCAGACTTGTCCATCTCCTCCGGTGGGCGGGTTTCTTTAGACAATACGGCCATTGTGGACTGGTTGGCTGGCTCGCGGTCATCTCAGCAGGCAGACTCTGACAATCTGGCTTCAAGCCAGGTTTCGTTGGATTCCAGATCCTCTACAGTTCCTTGGCACAGTGACAGTAGTAATATAGGTATTTCTAGTGTTTCCATTCCATCATCTATGTCTTCGCTCCCCCTTCCTAGCGGGAAGCCATCTTTCCTGAGAGTCCTAAGAGACATCTCCTCGGGTGCGAAGGAAGATACTGAACAACATAGTGATGATGATGATTTGTTTTCCACGAGTCAGCCAACGGAGTGTGTTGCGGCGGTGGTGGAGGTGGAAGCGGTGTCCGAGACGCATAGCTGCTGTAGTGGGGGTGTTGGTGGTGGTAGCCGTGGTGGCAGACGCAGTAATGAGGGGGGGCATGGAGCCCGCCATGATGTCACATCACATTCACAACACAGTGACAGAAGTGGCGGGGATGATGAGGAAGGCTATGATGATGATGTTGTTTTAGACAGGACGTGGGAACCAGGTGACGAGGTGATGACGGCGTCAGAGGAGGAGTGTAGTAGCGGCGACACTGGCCATGATAAACAGCCAAGCCGAGGTAAGGGCAGAAGTCAATCTGCAAAACGTTGCAGCGGTAGGGTCAGCTCAGGAGCCGGTGACGGCGACACTGATGCTGGTGTAGGCTCCCGAAAAAAGCCTGCCAGACAAGGGGCAAGCTCGGGTGGTGGTGGTGGTTGTGGTGGTGGTGGTGGACATGGTACTACCTCTTTACGGTACTCTGCATTGTGGCAATTTTTCTGTACCTTCCCGGAGGACGAAAACATGGCACAGTGCCGTATCTGCAAGCAGAAAGTAAGGCGTGGGCAGGGCAGCAATGTAGGAACTACCGCTCTACGTAAACACATGGAGCGGCATCACAAGGCCATGTGGGACAATCGACATGCCCCACCATTATCATGTACATCTAATGAAGACCCCTCTGCCGCTGCTGCTCCGAGTCCCTGTCATCTAAGTAGCAGCCAGGCCTTATCCACCATGTCGTTGTCATCATCATCATCACTGTCATCTAGTGCTCCTCCTACGTCCCGTCAGTTATCCATTACGGAATCGTTGTCCAATAAGCAACAATATATACCCAGTCATCCACTTGTCGTGTGGCTTAATTCACACCTGGCTAAGTTGTTGGTGGTGCAGTCGCTGCCATACCACCTGGTCGACTCCACCGGCTTCAAGCAATTGATGGCGTGCGCTCAGCCTAGGTGGCGAATACCTAGCCGACATTACTTCTCCAAAACAGCTGTCCCTGCCTTGCACAAGCATGTGGAGGAAAAGGTGTGCCAGTCCTTCCAATTATCTGTGTGCAGCAGGGTACATGCCACCGTCGACACGTGGAGCAGCAACTATGCACAGGGACAGTACATGTCTTTCACGGCCCACTGGGTCAATATTTTGCAGTCCGATGCACCACCGCAGCAATGCCAGGCATTACCACCTCCACGCTTGTATCTTTCTGGTTCAACTCCGGACACCAGGCGCCTACCATCCTCCTCCTCCTACTCCTCCTCCTTGCCTTCCTCCTTGGAGGTCTTCCCGTCCCCGACAGGACACAGCGTATCTTCCACTCCTCCTCCCTCCTCTTTTCATAGGTGCAAGGTGAAGCGCCACAACGCTGTCTTACACCTGCTGAGCCTGGGCGAGAAAAGCCACACAGGGCAGGAGCTGCTGCTGTGCATCAAGGAGGAAATCGCACGCTGGCTGTCTCCTCTGAAACTCACAATGGGCAATGTTGTCTCTGATAACGGCAAGAACGTTGTGGCTGCACTGCGTCTAGGTCACCTGACACACGCTCCTTGCATGGCACATGTGATCAATCTGGTCATAACACGCTTCTTAAAGTCATATGTTGGTTTGAAGGGTGTGCTGGCCATGTCCAGGAGGGTTTGCGTTCGCTTTAGATGTTCGTATGCATTTAAGCACGCCCTCCTGGACTTGCAGCGTCAAAACAATCTCCCAGAACACAGCCTGATTTGCGACGTTCCAACACGCTGGAATTCCACCCTGCACATGTTGGACCGTCTGTACGAACAGCGGAAAGCCGTGAATGATTTCCTGATGCAGCAGACGGGCAGCGTTTGGAGCCAGTGTAATTTCGAGCTCAGGCACTGGCAGCTGGTTAGAGACGCATGTCGCGTTTTGAGGCCCTTTGAAGAGGCCACACGATTTGTGAGCCGCGACGCTAGCGGAATGAACGATGTTATGCCGCTGATATTCATTATGGAGCAAACGCTCACAGCGATGATTCAGCAAAGGATGGAGGAAGGATCACATCTGGCTATGGATGTTGAGGAGGAGGAGGAGGAGGATGAGGATGAGGAAACAGGACCTGAAGAGGAGCTGGATTTGGAGATGGAATCACAGGAAGGGATAGGGGACGAGGCAGCCGCACAACATGACAGTGATGGTGGTGATGACGAGTCTGATGACGACCTTGATGATGGACAACCATGGCAGTATGGGGCGGAGATGGAACCAACCGGGCCCTCTGAAACGCTGGCCAGGATGGCGAGCTGTATGCTTCGTTACTTGTGCGCTGACTGTCGTATTGTTAGCATGAAGCAAAGAGATGAGTACTGGATAGGCACACTTTTAGACCCTTGTTATAATCCAGAATGGGGGAGTTTTTTGCGCCTTCCGAGAGGGAGGCAAAATTGGCTTATTATCGAGAGAAGCTATGCAGCCAGCTTGTCACGGCTTTCAAACGGCAAACACCTGCTGCAAGCATGTCTGACCGGGGGGCCACTCTCCGCTCCCCACTGTCTCATCGTTCCACCGCCTCTGGCAGAGCTACCTCTGCAATAGGCGGCAGCCGCGGCAGCAGCGGCAGCAGCAGCAGCAGTAGCAGCCAATTCAGTTTGGAAAATATGATGACAACATTTTTACATCCAATACCCCGACCTGACACACATCGTAGTCACCAAAGGGATGTTCACCATCACCAGGTGCAGCACCTAAACAACCAGGTTCACTTGTACCTGGACTGTGCCCTTTCTCCGTCAGAAATGCTGATCCCAGACCCCATGGACTTCTGGGTCAGCAGATTGGATCATTGGCAAGAACTGGCCCAGTTTGCCATGGGTGTACTGTCTTGTCCACACTCCATTGTAGCGTCAGAGAGGGTATTCAGCGCGGCAGGGGGCTTCGTCACCCCTAAGCGAACATGACTTGGATAAGTAGAGTCGAGTGCTCCATAAAACTTCCTTACTCTTTTAGGGATAAACACACCACACCAGATTGGATTTTAATGGCCACAGCAGCTGTTTATTAATACAAATTTTATGAAAATAAAATTTTATAACCAAACATTAAATAACCCAGAATTCCCCAAAATTGGAATTCTTCCGAAATACACATAACAGACCCTTAACAGGGTCAATATAAATAACATCAATAACATGATGAGGGGAAGCCCTTGAGGTTACCGCCACTTAGAAAAATAGCCATCTGCCACCACCACTTGCTTTTACCTCCAGCCGTAACTCGGCTCGAAGGCACCGCTCTCTCCTGCAGATGGCTTTGCCCATAAAGCGCTTCAAAGGGGTAACACCCTAAGAAGCCTTCCACATATTTTGGGGGACGCATACCCCTGATGCGACCCCCCCACCAGTTTTACTGACCAACCTCAAGGACTCCCCCCCGCCACTGCGACATGTGCCTTGACCACCTCAAGCCCATGAGCTCCTCCACACCAACACATCTCTTTCAATCCCGTCTGCCAGGGCCAAACTCCACAAATCCATCCCCACCTCATTCAAATGCACCCCATCCTGCCTCCAGTAACACCCCACACCCGATTCCAGGTCCCTGTGCCTGACCACCACACCTCCATTTTTTGCCACAAATGCCGACACCGCCCTATTGACCTTTATCCTGGCTTTATTCAGCCTCTCCACGGATCGGGCCAAACGCCAGGTCCTTCTGGGCACAATATCCGACCAAACTATAAGAATCCTCGGGTGTAATGCCCATAAGCACAACAAATCGTGCTTAATGTCCCTAACTAAATCCCGAAAAGGGCGAACACCTAAATCGTTCCCCCCAACATGCAACACTAATATCTCAGGAACCCTATCTAGCTGTGTGTACACCTGAAATTCCTGCAACACCCTAGACCAAACCATCCCTCGAAAACCTAACCAATGCAGCACAGCATCATCCCGTGGAATCCTCAGTTGGCGTCCATCCGGGCGAACGTCCGCCCTCAGTGCGCCCCAATAAACAAAGGAATGCCCCAAGATCCAAACCAGACACGGGCGTGAACCTGTAAAAGAAAACACATACCACTTACCACCACCTATCACACTTCATCAACCCAGGCAGAACATACCCAAGCCATCTTCTAACAGACTTACAGCAATTGAGGCCGAACGTAAGAGCGGAAACGGTTAGACTCCCATCTCCCAATGCGCCTAACCCCCGCCTCATCCAACTCCCATCTCACCGCTTCAGTCGCTGCGCCAATGCGAAAAGAATGGGAAGAGTAATCCGTCGCCCGTATCCCACTTGCCAGTAGACAGCGCTTGAACACCGCCCCAAACTGAAACCTAGATAAAAAAGACCCATCCTCATGTCTCAATAAGGGAACCCCCGGTACCCCCACCCGTATCCCCAAGGCAGAAATGCAAAGTACCGGACACATCACCGAACCCTCAGTTGCAAACAAGACCACCCGCCTTCCCCTGCCTGTCTGGTCAGTTTTAGACCTGCGCAGCACGATCTCCGCAAAAAGCTCCACATCATCCTGACAAATGCCTCCCGCACGCGACACGCTCGGCGACACAAATTCACCCACTCTGAAAGCCCCAAAAAAAGCTAACGAAAAAGCTAAGCGAAACAATCGAGCCTCGAAACCCGAAGTAGACACCCCCTCCACCGCCGTACCCAACAAACAAAGAATCCGGAACGAAACTGGCCGCCGCCTGTCAACCGACGCTCTCCCCCTTCGCAACCCTTTTAACGCTTGCACCGCTAGAAATTCTTTTGTCACATCCGAGAACCCATTCAACTTCAGACCGAACGCCACTGCAGACACAAACTTGTTCACTTTAGCCACTGACACACCTGAGTCATACGCGTCCCCCAGCCAATACAACAAAGCCACCAATCTGTCCCAGTCAGACCGGACGTCACCTAGTGCCCCCAACCAACGCTCCCATTGAGCCCAGCCAGCCCGATATGCTGCCCACGTAGAACTCGTCAAAGATCGCTCAATCAATGTTTCGGCTGCAGAGAGACCAAATCCCACAGATGATCCGGGCACACCTTGCCGATCCGATCTGCTGCCGGCGCCAGCTGGCGAAAACGATCCCACTGCGAGCGAGAAAGGGCATCAGCAACACAATTGTCCACCCCCGGCACATGCACCGCCACCACCCAAGCATTCAATGATAAACAAACGAACACAAAATGCCGCAACAGTTGAACCACCGGAGGAGACGACGCCGAGATATTATTGATAGCCAAAACAACCCCCATATTATCACAGTGGAAACGGATGTTCTTGTCCCTGAGCCTATCCCCCCAAATGGTCACAGCGACCACGATGGGAAATAGCTTTTTGTCAGACCGTGCTCCACCCAGCTATCAGGCCACCCCCTAGCACACCACTGTCCTCCACAATAGGCCCCAAAGCCGCCCCCTCCCGCGGCGTCCGTAAACAAATCCAAGTCCACGGAATCCAGAGCCCCAGCCATCCAAAGAGACCGACCGTTGTATTGCCCCAAAAACCGATGCCATACTAACAAATAAGCCCGATGTTCACCGCTCAACCTCACAAAATGATGTGGGGCCACCACCCCCGCAGTTGCCGCCGCCAAACGCCTGCTAAAAACCCTGCCCATGGGCAATATCCGGCACACGAAATTCAACTTCCCCAAAACCGACTGCAAACTGCGTAACGTAACCTTCTTAAGCCGAGACAACGCCTGAACCTCCGCCCGCAGAGCCGTCAATTTGTCCTCCGGGAGCCTACATTCCATCAACACCAAGTCAATTTCAATGCCCAAAAAACGAATAACCGTGACCGGCCCCTCTGTTTTTTCCGGAGCCAAAGGGACACCAAACTCTCGCATCACGCCCTGCAAAGCATACAAAACATTAGCGCACACACCAGAATCACCCGGGCCAACACACAGAAAATCATCCAGGTAATGAATGACAGATCGTACACCTGCAACTTCCCGAACTACCCACTCTAAAAACGAACTGAAAGCCTCAAAATAGGCGCAAGATAGGGAGCAACCCATAGGCAGACAACGATCCACAAAAAATTCCCCTTCCCAAAAACAGCCCAACAACCTTTGACTCTTGGCATGAACCGGCAATAGCCGAAACGCTGCCTCAATGTCTGTTTTAGCTAACAAGGCACCTTCCCCCGCCTCCCGAACCAAAAGTACCGCCTTATCAAACGACGCATACACATCTGAACACAACTCCGGATCAATCCCATCGTTCACTGAAGCCCCCCGGGGAAAAGAAAGATGATGTATTAAGCGAAACTTGTTCGGCTCACGCTTAGCCACCACACCCAACTGGGAAACAACAAGATCCAGTACCGGGAGTTCTACAAAAGGTCCCGCCATGCGGCCCAAAATCACTTCTTTACGCAGCTTATCCGACACCACCCTAGAGTGTTGATAAGCAGACCGAAGATTGCGACGAGTGACCGGAACAACATAAGGAGGGGGAGGAATCACAAAACCCACACTAAAACCGTCTGCAAGCAACTGCGCCCCAGCCCTATCCGGATACCTACTTAGAAAGGGGGCCAGCTTTTCCAACTTCACCGGCATCACCCCCTTGACCAGCTGTACCCCCTGTTCCACTTCCCTTTTTTCCTTTTCGCATACATTTTGACGCGCCACGGGACGACCCGCTGCAATGGGAACACACGTGTTTAAACTTGCATGTTGCCCCAAATTTACATTGGCCGTCGTTGAACTGCCAGCAAAAACCGAGCTTAGAACCAGCCCCTTGACCGGACTGACCGACCTGCCCTGCAGACCCCCCGCTCCCTGGAAAGGATTGTCCCGTCTTAACTGGAGCCGTCACCCTTAACCACAAACGCAATGTCTTTTTGATCCCATCTAATGCTGGGCCGCACCGCCTTCCTCTGCCGGAATTGCTCATCATACCGCAGCCAAGCCACCCCGCCGTACACCCGATGCGCCTCACCGATGGCATCCATATAGCAAAAAAGAGCAGGACAATGCTCCGTAGCCTTCTCCCCCACAACGCTAGCCAATATTGCAAAAGCCTGCAACCAATTCACAAACGTTTGCGGAATGAGCCTATATCGCCGCCGTTCCTCCTCCTCTTTCTTACTCTCATCCCTTTTTCCTTTATCCAAATTAAATTTTGCCAAAGGAAGAAGAGAAAAAATCTCCACATATTCATCCTTCCATATACGCTCGAGGCACCTCCTGTTTCAAATGCGCCCCCAACGGGCCCTCAAAGCATACATAAACCTCCCCCCTTGCCCTATCATCCAACCGCACCCTGTCACCCTCTTGCGACCCATCCGTTTGCACCGACACCGCCACAGCCCCCCCTGAACTACCTACAGGCACCCTGTCTTGAGGCTGTCCGATAACCGCCGGCGCCGCCACCCCCCCCAAACCGCGACCGGAGCCACTCCCGCCGCCCCCGGGGCCCGCGACCCGTACAATTTATTTACCAGCTCGCGCAAGCAACCCACTAGATCCCTGAAACTACTACCACTTACCCCGGCCGACCCGCCGACATCCCTATTGCCCGACGCACCCCCCGCCATGTAAGTATTAGCAAAAGAGACAGAAGAGAAACACCCACCTGGCTGCTCAGGCGCTGTGATCCCGCCAGCCGGACGAACTTGAACACGCTGAAGCTCCTCCACCGCTCCTTCTTCAAACGCAACCACCGTCTGCGACCGCTGCCCACATCCACAATTTGAGCACGGAGATCCTTGCACAGATTGTCACGAAGGGCCGTCTTCCCTCTAGGCCCTGTTGCTGAAAGGGCCAGCCGCCTGCTGCCCGGTCCACGGTATCCAAACTTCGGACTGCACGCCACGGCCCACCGGACTCACCGTCCCCCTTGTAGAAGACCCAGCAACAGCCAGCCCCCTGATTGGCGCATCACCAGGCGGGGCTGCCGACATCCCAGGTACCTGCAATACGCCAGACGGCGGGGGGTATTTGGGAAGCCAGGAGCCAACCCCCCCTTACCGCCAAGCACCGCCGCGGCTGGGGATTTCTGCCAGACCGGGGTCCTTTAGGGGATGCAGCTCTCCCTGGAGACCGGCCTGCAGTGACCCTGGAGGGGCTTCCCCTGCGGCGCCGTGCCCGCCGGATTTCCTCAGGGCTTAATCTAGCTGGAGGGCGGGCATGCCGTGACCTGTGAGCAGGCACGGCATCAGACTGACCAGACTCAGGGATAATCCCCCCACTAGCCGGGGGGCTGAACAGCAGAGGGCTGCCCAGTGCTAACTCTATCACAGCAGGGGATGACATTGCAGGGGACGACAGTGCAGAAGCCACCCCTCCCCTCTCCCCGGACACCGCGCTATGTGAGCGCCGGAGCCCAGATGTCGGCGGCACAGCCATCCCTAATAGGCTCATCACTGCCTCTTCAAACCACCCTGCCTCCTGACCATCAGCCGCCACCCGGAGCCGCTCCACGAGTCCCTCAAAGGAAGACATCAGCCAGGTAAGATTGCAGCCGACTTCTGCTGCTGTTGCTTCCTACGCTGTCTGTCTCGATCTGAGGAAAACAGCTGGAAGCCGCGCTACTCACTCCCCCCTCCCATCCCAGTCACTCCTCTTCCCTCCCCTAACAACCGTTTACTACCACCTATTAACTCCTTCCTGACACTCCCTCCTATCCCGTCATGGCGGCCTCCCTTTAGTCTTTCAGGGCGGCAGTGCGGCCGCTCCTAGATTGTCCGCCAACAGCTTGGAAAATCTCACGTTTCTGAAAATGAATCAAGCGTGGATGGGTGAGGATTTTAAAACCCCTGTGCCTGATGCCACTGATTAGATCTGACATTGCTGCTGCTGCCGCTGCCGCCTATTACTGCCGCCTGCTACTACGGGATTCTGTCCTGTCCACTCTTTTTTTAATGTTTCGCTGTTGGTGCTGCTACTACTTCTACCACCAATCCACCCCCAGTGCCGTCTGCTACAAGCAGGCCTGCCCCACCACAGGGCTTTGTCCTGTGACTGTTGTCCAGTCTCTTTTTTTAATGTGCTGCTACTACTACTACCACCCTTGCTGTCTGTGTTGGCTACCTCTACTTCCACCAATACACCTCCACTGCCGTCTGCCACAAGCAGGCCTGAGGCCTGCCCCACCACAGGGCTTTGTCCTCCTGTGACTGTCCAGTCTCTTTTTTTAATGTGCTGCTGCTACTACCAGTCTACCACCCTTGTTGTCTGTGTTGGCTACCTCTACTACCACCAATACACCTCCACTGCCGCCCGTCTGCTACAAGCAGGCCTGCCCCACCACAGGGCTTTGTCCTGTGACTGTTGTCCAGTGTCTTTTAATGTGCTGCTACTACTCACCCTTGCCAATAAAAAGGGTCAATTTTTGGAGGGCTTGTGAAAAGCCATTGCTTGTTGCTTTTACATTCATGTATGGAAGAACCCCGGCAGGCATCTGCCAATAAAAAGGGTCAAGTTTTGGAGGGCTTGTCAAAAGCCATTGCTTGTTGCTTTTACATTCATGTATGGAAGAACACCGGCAGGCATCTGCCAATAAAAAGGGTAAATTTTTGAAGGGCTTGTCAAAAGCCATTGCTTGTTGCTTTTACATCTATGTATGGAAGAACCCCGGCAGGCATCTGCCAAAAAAAAGGATCAATTTTTGGAGGGCTTGTCAAAAGCCATTGCTTGTTGCTTTTACATCTATGTATGGAAGAACTCCGGCAGGCATCTGCCAATAAAAAGGGTCAATTTTTGGAGGGCTTGTCAAAAGCCATTGCTTGTTGCTTTTACATTCATGTATGGAAGAACCCCGGCAGGCATCTGCCAATAAAAAGGGTAAATTTTTGGAGGGCTTGTCAAAAGCCATTGCTTGTTGCTTTTACATCTATGTATGGAAGAACCCCGGCAGGCATCTGCCAATAAAAAGGGTCAATTTTTGGAGGGCTTGTCAAAAGCCATTGCTTTTTGCTTTTACATCTATGTATGGAAGAACCCCGGCAGGCATCTGCCAAAAAAAAGGGTACATTTTTGGAGGGCTTGTCAAAAGCCATTGCTTGTTGCTTTTACATCCATGTATGGAAGAACCCCGGCAGGCATCTGCCACTAAAAAGGGTCAATTTTTGGAGGGCTTGTCAAAAGTCATTGCTTGTTGCTTTTACATCTATGTATGGAAGAACCCCGGCAGGCATCTGCCAAAAAAAGGGTCAATTTTTGGAGGGCTTGTCAAAAGCCATTGCTTGTTGCTTTTACATCTATGTATGGAAGAACCCCGGCAGGCATCTGCCAAAAAAAGGGTCAATTTTTGGAGAGCTTGTCAAAAGCCATTGCTTGTTGCTTTTACATTCATGTATGGAAGAACCCCGGCAGGCATCTGGCAAAAAAAAGGGTCAATTTTTGGAGGGCTTGTCAAAAGCCATTGCTTGTTGCTTTTACATCTATGTATGGAAGAACCCCGGCAGGCATCTGCCAAAAAAAAGGGTCAATTTTTGGATGGCTTGTCAAAAGCAATTGCTTGTTGCTTTTACATCCATGTATGAAAGAACCCCGGCAGGCATCTGCCAATAAAAAGGGTAAATTTTTGGAGGGCTTGTCAAAAGCCATTGCTTTTTGCTTTTACATCTATGTATGGAAGAACCCCGGCAGGCATCTGCCAAAAAAAAGGATACATTTTTGGAGGGCTTGTCAAAAGCCATTGCTTGTTGCTTTTACATCCATGTATGGAAGAACCCCGGCAGGCATCTGCCACTAAAAAGGGTCAATTTTTGGAGGGCTTGTCAAAAGTCATTGCTTGTTGCTTTTACATCTATGTATGGAAGAACCCCGGCAGGCATCTGCCAAAAAAAGGGTCAATTTTTGGAGGGCTTGTCAAAAGCCATTGCTTGTTGCTTTTACATCTATGTATGGAAGAACCCCGGCAGGCATCTGCCAAAAAAAGGGTCAATTTTTGGAGGGCTTGTCAAAAGCCATTGCTTGTTGCTTTTACATCCATGTATGGAAGAACCCCGGCAGGCATCTGCCAATAAAAAGGGTCAATTTTTGGAGGGCTTGTCAAAAGCCATTGCTTGTTGCTTTTACATCCATGTATGGAAGAACCCCGGCAGGCATCTGCCAATAAAAAGGGTCAATTTTTGGAGGGCTTGTCAAAAGCCATTGCTTGTTGCTTTTACATCCATGTATGGAAGGACCCCGGCAGGCATCTGCCAATAAAAAGGGTCAATTTTTGGAGGGCTTGTCAAAAGCCATTGCTTGTTGCTTTTACATTCATGTATGGAAGAACCCCGGCAGGCATCTGCCATTAAAAAGGGTCAATTTTTGGAGGGCTTGTCAAAAGCCATTGCTTGTTGCTTTTACATCCATGTATGGAAGAACCCCGGCAGGCATATGCCAATAAAAAGGGTCAATTTTTGGAGGGCTTGTCAAAAGCCATTGCTTGTTGCTTTTACATCCATGTATGGAAGAACCCCGGCAGGCATCTGCCAAAAAAAAGGGTCAATTTTTGGAGGGCTTGTCAAAAGCCATTGCTTGTTGCTTTTACATTCATGTATGGAAGAACCCCGGCAGGCATCTGCCAAAAAAAGGGTCAATTTTTGGAGGGCTTGTCAAAAGCCATTGCTTGTTGCTTTTACATCTATGTATGGAAGAACCCCGGCAGGCATCTGCCAATAAAAAGGGTCAATTTTTGGAGGGCTTGTCAAAAGCCATTGCTTGTTGCTTTTACATCTATGTATGGAAGAACCCCGGCAGGCATCTGCCAATAAAAAGGGTCAATTTTTGGAGGGCTTGTCAAAAGCCATTGCTTGTTGCTTTTACATCCATGTATGGAAGAACCCCGGCAGGCATCTGCCAATAAAAAGGGTCAATTTTTGGAGGGCTTGTCAAAAGCCATTGCTTGTTGCTTTTACATCCATGTATGGAAGAACCCCGGCAGGCATCTGCCAATAAAAAGGGTCAATTTTTGGAGGGCTTGTCAAAAGCCATTGCTTGTTGCTTTTACATCCATGTATGGAAGAACCCCGGCAGGCATCTGCCAATAAAAAGGGTCAATTTTTGGAGGGCTTGTCAAAAGCCATTGCTTGTTGCTTTTACATTCATGTATGGAAGAACCCCGGCAGGCATCTGCCATTAAAAAGGGTCAATTTTTGGAGGGCTTGTCAAAAGCCATTGCTTGTTGCTTTTACATCCATGTATGGAAGTACCCCGGCAGGCATATGCCAATAAAAAGGGTCAATTTTTGGAGGGCTTGTCAAAAGCCATTGCTTGTTGCTTTTACATCCATGTATGGAAGAACCCCGGCAGGCATCTGCCAATAAAAAGGGTCAATTTTTGGAGGGCTTGTCAAAAGCCATTGCTTGTTGCTTTTACATCCATGTATGGAAGAACCCCGGCAGGCATCTGCCAAAAACAGGGTAAATTTTTGGAGGGCTTGTCAAAAGCCATTGCTTGTTGCTTTTACATCCATGTATGGAGGAACCCCGGCAGGCATCTGCCAAAAAAAGGGTCAATTTTTGGAAGGCTTGTCAAAAGCCATTGCTTGTTGCTTTTACATTCATGTATGGAAGAACCCCGGCAGGCATCTGCCAATAAAAAGGGTACATTTTTGGAGGGCTTGTCAAAAGCCATTGCTTGTGGCTTTTACATTCATGTATGGAAGAACCCCGGCAGGCATCTGCCACTAAAAAGGGTACATTTTTGGAGGGCTTGTCAAAAGCCATTGCTTGTTGCTTTTACATCTATGTATGGAAGAACCCCGGCAGGCATCTACCAATAAAAAGGGTAAATTTTTGGAGGGCTTGTGAAAAGCCATTGCTTGTTGCTTTTACATCCATGTATGGAAGAACCCCGGCAGGCATCTGCCAATAAAAAGGGTAAATTTTTGGAGGGCTTGTCAAAAGCCATTGCTTGTTGCTTTTACATCTATGTATGGAAGAACCCCGGCAGGCATCTGCCAATAAAAAGGGTCAATTTTTGGAGGGCTTGTCAAAAGCCATTGCTTGTTGCTTTTACATCTATGTATGGAAGAACCCCGGCAGGCATCTGCCAAAAAAAGGGTCAATTTTTGGGGGGCTTGTCAAAAGCCATTGCTTGTTGCTTTTATATCCATGTATGGAAGAACCCCGGCAGGCATCTGCCAATAAAAAGGGTCAATTTTTGGAGGGCTTGTCAAAAGCCATTGCTTGTTGCTTTTACATCCATGTATGGAAGAACCCCGGCAGGCATCTGCCAATAAAAAGGGTCAATTTTTGGAGGGCTTGTCAAAAGCCATTGCTTGTTGCTTTTACATCCATGTATGGAAGAACCCCGGCAGGCATCTGCCAATAAAAAGGGTCAATTTTTGGAGGGCTTGTCAAAAGCCATTGCTTGTTGCTTTTACATTCATGTATGGAAGAACCCCGGCAGGCATCTGCCATTAAAAAGGGTCAAATTTTGGAGGGCTTGTCAAAAGCCATTGCTTGTTGCTTTTACATCCATGTATGGAAGAACCCCGGCAGGCATATGCCAATAAAAAGGGTCAATTTTTGGAGGGCTTGTCAAAAGCCATTGCTTGTTGCTTTTACATCCATGTATGGAAGAACCCCGGCAGGCATCTGCCAATAAAAAGGGTCAATTTTTGGAGGGCTTGTCAAAAGCCATTGCTTGTTGCTTTTACATCCATGTATGGAAGAACCCCGGCAGGCATCTGCCAAAAACAGGGTAAATTTTTGGAGGGCTTGTCAAAAGCCATTGCTAGTTGCTTTTACATTCATGTATGGAAGAACCCCGGCAGGCATCTGCCAATAAAAAGGGTACATTTTTGGAGGGCTTGTCAAAAGCCATTGCTTGTTGCTTTTACATCTATGTATGGAAGAACCCCGGCACACATCTGCCAAAAAAAGGGTCAATTTTTGGAAGGCTTGTCAAAAGCCATTGCTTGTTGCTTTTACATCTATGTATGGAAGAACCCCGGCAGGCATCTGCCAAAAAAAAGGGTCAATTTTTGGAGGGCTTGTCAAAAGCCATTGCTTGTTGCTTTTACATTACATCCATGTATGGAAGAACCCCGGCAGGCATCTGCCAAAAAAAAGGGTACATTTTTGGAGGGCTTGTCAAAAGCCATTGCTTGTTGCTTTTACCTCCATGTATGGAAGAACCCCGGCAGGCATCTACCAATAAAAAGGGTAAATTTTTGGAGGGCTTGTCAAAAGCCATTGCTTTTTGCTTTTACATCCATGTATGGAAGAACCCCGGCAGGCATCTGCCAAAAAAAGGGTCAATTTTTGGAGGGCTTGTCAAAAGCCATTGCTTGTTGCTTTTACCTCCATGTATGGAAGAACCCCGGCAGGCATCTACCAATAAAAAGGGTAAATTTTTGGAGGGCTTGTGAAAAGCCATTGCTTGTTGCTTTTACATCCATGTATGGAAGAACCCCGGCAGGCATCTGCCAATAAAAAGGGTCAATTTTTGGAGGGCTTGTCAAAAGCCATTGCTTGTTGCTTTTACATCCATGTATGGAAGAACCCCGGCAGGCATCTGCCAAAAAAAGGGTCAATTTTTGGAGGGCTTGTCAAAAGCCATTGCTTGTTGCTTTTACATCCATGTATGGAAGAACCCCGGCAGGCATCTGCCAATAAAAAGGGTCAATATTTGGAGGGCTTGTCAAAAGCCATTGCTTGTTGCTTTTACATCCATGTATGGAAGAACCCCGGCAGGCATCTGCCAATAAAAAGGGTCAATTTTTGGAGGGCTTGTGAAAAGCCATTGCTTGTTGCTTTTACATCCATGTATGGAAGAACCCCGGCAGGCATCTGCCAAAAAAAAGGGTCAATTTTTGGAGGGCTTGTCAAAAGCCATTGCTTGTTGCTTTTACATCTATGTATGGAAGAACCCCGGCAGGCATCTGCCAATAAAAAGGGTCAATTTTTGGAGTGCTTGTCAAAAGCCATTGCTAGTTGCTTTTACATTCATGTATGGAAGAACCCCGGCAGGCATCTGCCAATAAAAAGGGTCAATTTTTGGAGTGCTTGTCAAAAGCCATTGCTTTTTGCTTTTACATCCATGTATGGAAGAACCCCGGCAGGCATCTGCCAATAAAAAGGGTACATTTTTGGAGGGCTTGTCAAAAGCCATTGCTTGTTGCTTTTACATCCATGTATGGAAGAACCCCGGCAGGCATCTGCCAATAAAAAGGGTACATTTTTGGAGGGCTTGTCAAAAGCCATTGCTTGTTGCTTTTACATCCATGTATGGAAGAACCCCGGCAGGCATCTGCCAATAAAAAGGGTCAATTTTTGGAGGGCTTGTGAAAAGCCATTGCTTGTTGCTTTTACATCCATGTATGGAAGAACCCCGACAGGCATCTGCCAAAAAAAAGGGTCAATTTTTGGAGGGCTTGTCAAAAGCCATTGCTTGTTGCTTTTACATCTATGTATGGAAGAACCCCGGCACACATCTGCCAAAAAAAGGGTCAATTTTTGGAGGGCTTGTCAAAAGCCATTGCTTGTTGCTTTTACATCTATGTATGGAAGAACCCCGGCAGGCATCTGCCAATAAAAAGGGTCAATTTTTGGAGGGCTTGTCAAAAGCCATTGCTAGTTGCTTTTACATTCATGTATGGAAGAACCCCGGCAGGCATCTGCCAATAAAAAGGGTAAATTTTTGGAGGGCTTGTGAAAAGCCATTGCTTGTTGCTTTTACATCCATGTATGGAAGAACCCCGGCAGGCATCTGCCAATAAAAAGGGTCAATTTTTGGAGGGCTTGTCAAAAGCCATTGCTTGTTGCTTTTACATCTATGTATGGAAGAACCCCGGCAGGCATCTGCCAAAAAAAGGGTCAATTTTTGGGGGGCTTGTCAAAAGCCATTGCTTGTTGCTTTTACATCTATGTATGGAAGAACCCCGGCAGGCATCTGCCAATAAAAAGGGTCAATTTTTGGAGGGCTTGTCAAAAGCCATTGCTTGTTGCTTTTACATCCATGTATGGAAGAACCCCGGCAGGCATCTGCCAATAAAAAGGGTAAATTTTTGGAGGGCTTGTCAAAAGCCATTGCTTGTTGCTTTTACATTCATGTATGGAAGAACCCCGGCAGGCATCTGCCATTAAAAAGGGTCAATTTTTGGAGGCCTTGTCAAAAGCCATTGCTTGTTGCTTTTACATCCATGTATGGAAGAACCCCGGCAGGCATATGCCAATAAAAAGGGTCAAATTTTGGAGGGCTTGTCAAAAGCCATTGCTTGTTGCTTTTACATCTATGTATGGAAGAACCCCGGCAGGCATCTGCCAAAAACAGGGTCAATTTTTGGAGGGCTTGTCAAAAGCCATTGCTTGTTGCTTTTACATCCATGTATGGAAGAACCCCGACAGGCATCTGCCAAAAAAAAGGGTCAATTTTTGGAGGGCTTGTCAAAAGCCATTGCTTGTTGCTTTTACATCTATGTATGGAAGAACCCCGGCACACATCTGCCAAAAAAAGGGTCAATTTTTGGAGGGCTTGTCAAAAGCCATTGCTTGTTGCTTTTACATCTATGTATGGAAGAACCCCGGCAGGCATCTGCCAATAAAAAGGGTCAATTTTTGGAGGGCTTGTCAAAAGCCATTGCTAGTTGCTTTTACATTCATGTATGGAAGAACCCCGGCAGGCATCTGCCAATAAAAAGGGTAAATTTTTGGAGGGCTTGTGAAAAGCCATTGCTTGTTGCTTTTACATCCATGTATGGAAGAACCCCGGCAGGCATCTGCCAATAAAAAGGGTCAATTTTTGGAGGGCTTGTCAAAAGCCATTGCTTGTTGCTTTTACATCTATGTATGGAAGAACCCCGGCAGGCATCTGCCAAAAAAAGGGTCAATTTTTGGGGGGCTTGTCAAAAGCCATTGCTTGTTGCTTTTACATCTATGTATGGAAGAACCCCGGCAGGCATCTGCCAATAAAAAGGGTCAATTTTTGGAGGGCTTGTCAAAAGCCATTGCTTGTTGCTTTTACATCCATGTATGGAAGAACCCCGGCAGGCATCTGCCAATAAAAAGGGTAAATTTTTGGAGGGCTTGTCAAAAGCCATTGCTTGTTGCTTTTACATTCATGTATGGAAGAACCCCGGCAGGCATCTGCCATTAAAAAGGGTCAATTTTTGGAGGCCTTGTCAAAAGCCATTGCTTGTTGCTTTTACATCCATGTATGGAAGAACCCCGGCAGGCATATGCCAATAAAAAGGGTCAAATTTTGGAGGGCTTGTCAAAAGCCATTGCTTGTTGCTTTTACATCTATGTATGGAAGAACCCCGGCAGGCATCTGCCAAAAACAGGGTCAATTTTTGGAGGGCTTGTCAAAAGCCATTGCTTGTTGCTTTTACATCCATGTATGGAAGAACCCCGGCAGGCATCTGCCAAAAAAAAGGGTCAATTTTTGGAGGGCTTGTCAAAAGCCATTGCTTGTTGCTTTTACATCTATGTATGGAAGAACCCCGGCACACATCTGCCAAAAAAAGGGTCAATTTTTGGAGGGCTTGTCAAAAGCCATTGCTTGTTGCTTTTACATCTATGTATGGAAGAACCCCGGCAGGCATCTGCCAATAAAAAGGGTCAATTTTTGGAGGGCTTGTCAAAAGCCATTGCTAGTTGCTTTTACATTCATGTATGGAAGAACCCCGGCAGGCATCTGCCACTAAAAAGGGTACATTTTTGGAGGGCTTGTCAAAAGCCATTGCTTGTTGCTTTTACCTCTATGTATGGAAGAACCCCGGCAGGCATCTACCAATAAAAAGGGTAAATTTTTGGAGGGCTTGTGAAAAGCCATTGCTTGTTGCTTTTACATCCATGTATGGAAGAACCCCGGCAGGCATCTGCCAATAAAAAGGGTCAATTTTTGGAGGGCTTGTCAAAAGCCATTGCTTGTTGCTTTTACATCTATGTATCGAAGAACCCCGGCAGGCATCTGCCAAAAAAAGGGTCAATTTTTGGGGGGCTTGTCAAAAGCCATTGCTTGTTGCTTTTACATCTATGTATGGAAGAACCCCGGCAGGCATCTGCCAATAAAAAGGGTCAATTTTTGGAGGGCTTGTCAAAAGCCATTGCTTGTTGCTTTTACATCCATGTATGGAAGAACCCCGGCAGGCATCTGCCAATAAAAAGGGTAAATTTTTGGAGGGCTTGTCAAAAGCCATTGCTTGTTGCTTTTACATTCATGTATGGAAGAACCCCGGCAGGCATCTGCCATTAAAAAGGGTCAATTTTTGGAGGCCTTGTCAAAAGCCATTGCTTGTTGCTTTTACATCCATGTATGGAAGAACCCCGGCAGGCATATGCCAATAAAAAGGGTCAAATTTTGGAGGGCTTGTCAAAAGCCATTGCTTGTTGCTTTTACATCTATGTATGGAAGAACCCCGGCAGGCATCTGCCAAAAACAGGGTCAATTTTTGGAGGGCTTGTCAAAAGCCATTGCTTGTTGCTTTTACATCTATGTATGGTAGAACCCCGGCAGGCATCTGCCAATAAAAAGGGTCAATTTTTGGAGGGCTTGTCAAAAGCCATTGCTTGTTGCTTTTACATCTATGTATGGAAGAACCCCGGCAGGCATCTGCCAATAAAAAGGGTACATTTTTGGAGGGCTTGTCAAAAGCCATTGCTTGTGGCTTTTACATTCATGTATGGAAGAACCCCGGCAGGCATCTGCCAAAAAAAAGGGTCAATTTTTGGAGGGCTTGTCAAAAGCCATTGCTTGTTGCTTTTACATCTATGTATGGAAGAACCCCGGCACACATCTGCCAAAAAAAGGGTCAATTTTTGGAGGGCTTGTCAAAAGCCATTGCTTGTTGCTTTTACATCTATGTATGGAAGAACCCCGGCAGGCATCTGCCAAAAAAAAGGGTCAATTTTTGGAGGGCTTGTCAAAAGCCATTGCTTGTTGCTTTTACCTCCATGTATGGAAGAACCCCGGCAGGCATCTACCAATAAAAAGGGTAAATTTTTGGAGGGCTTGTCAAAAGCCATTGCTTTTTGCTTTTACATCTATGTATGGAAGAACCCCGGCAGGCATCTGCCAATAAAAAGGGTCAATTTTTGGAGGGCTTGTCAAAAGCCATTGCTTGTTGCTTTTACCTCCATGTATGGAAGAACCCCGGCATGCATCTGCCAAAAAAAAGTGTAAATTTTTGGAGGGCTTGTCAAAAGCCATTGCTTGTTGCTTTTACCTCCATGTATGGAAGAACCCCGGCATGCATCTGCCAAAAAAAAGTGTAAATTTTTGGAGGGCTTGTCAAAAGCCATTGCTTGTTGCTTTTACATCTATGTATGGAAGAACCCCGGCAGGCATCTACCAAAAAAAGGGTCAATTTTTGGAGGGCTTGTCAAATGCCATTGCTTGTTGCTTTTACATCCATGTATGGAAGAACCCCGGCAGGCATCTGCCAATAAAAAGGGCAATTTTTGGAGGGCTTGTCAAAAGCCATTGCTTGTTGCTTTTACATCTATGTATGGAAGAACCCCGGCAGGCATCTGCCAAAAACAGGGTCAATTTTTGGAGGGCTTGTCAAAAGCCATTGCTTGTTGCTTTTACATCCATGTATGGAAGAACCCCGGCAGGCATCTGCCAATAAAAAGGGTCAATTTTTGGAGGGCTTGTCAAAAGCCATTGCTTGTTGCTTTTACATTCATGTATGGAAGAACCCCGGCAGGCATCTGCCATTAAAAAGGGTCAATTTTTGGAGGGCTTGTCAAAAGCCATTGCTTGTTGCTTTTACATCCATGTATGGAAGAACCCCGGCAGGCATCTGCCAAAAACAGGGTCAATTTTTGGAGGGCTTGTCAAAAGCCATTGCTTGTTGCTTTTACATCCATGTATGGAAGAACCCGGCAGGCATCTGCCAATAAAAAGGGTACATTTTTGGAGGGCTTGTCAAAAGCCATTGCTAGTTGCTTTTACATTCATGTATGGAAGAACCCCGGCAGGCATCTGCCAATAAAAAGGGTACATTTTTGGAGGGCTTGTCAAAAGCCATTGCTTGTGGCTTTTACATTCATGTATGGAAGAACCCCGGCACACATCTGCCAAAAAAGGGTCAATTTTTGGAGGGCTTGTCAAAAGCCATTGCTTGTTGCTTTTACATCCATGTATGGAAGAACCCCGACAGGCATCTGCCAATAAAAAGGGTCAATTTTTGGAGGGCTTGTCAAAAGCCATTGCTTGTTGCTTTTACATCTATGTATGGAAGAACCCCGACAGGCATCTGCCAATAAAAAGGGTACATTTTTGGAGGGCTTGTCAAAAGCCATTGCTTGTTGCTTTTACATCTATGTATGGAAGAACCCCGGCAGGCATCTGCCAAAAAAAAGGGTCAATTTTTGCAGGGCTTGTCAAAAGCCATTGCTTGTTGCTTTTACATTCATGTATGGAAGAACCCCGGCAGGCATCTGCCAATAAAAGGGTCAATTTTTGGAGGGCTTGTCAAAAGCCATTGCTTGTTGCTTTTACATTCATGTATGGAAGAACCCCGGCAGGCATCTGCCAAAAAAAAGGGTCAATTTTTGGAGGGCTTGTCAAAAGCCATTGCTTGTTGCTTTTACATTCATGTATGGAAGAACCCCGGCAGGCATCTGCCAAAAAAAAGGGTCAATTTTTGGAGGGCTTGTCAAAAGCCATTGCTTGTTGCTTTTACATCTATGTATGGAAGAACCCCGGCAGGCATCTGCCAAAAAAAAGGGTCAATTTTTGGATGACTTGTCAAAAGCCATTGCTTGTTGCTTTTACATCCATGTATGGAAGAACCCCGGCAGGCATCTGCCAATAAAAAGGGTCAATTTTTGGAGGGCTTGTCAAAAGCCATTGCTTTTTGCTTTTACATCTATGTATGGAAGAACCCCGGCAGGCATCTGCCAAAAAAAGGGTCAATTTTTGGAGGGCTTGTCAAAAGCCATTGCTTGTTGCTTTTACATCCATGTATGGAAGAACCCCGGCAGGCATCTGCCAAAAAAAGGGTCAATTTTTGGAGGGCTTGTCAAAAGCCATTGCTTGTTGCTTTTACATCCATGTATGGAAGAACCCCGGCAGGCATCTGCCAATAAAAAGGGTCAATTTTTGGAGGGCTTGTCAAAAGCCATTGCTTGTTGCTTTTACATCCATGTATGGAAGAACCCCGGCAGGCATCTGCCAATAAAAAGGGTCAATTTTTGGAGGGCTTGTCAAAAGCCATTGCTTGTTGCTTTTACATCCATGTATGGAAGAACCCCCGGCAGGCATCTGCCAATAAAAAGGGTCAATTTTTGGAGGGCTTGTCAAAAGCCATTGCTTGTTGCTTTTACGTCCATGTATGGAAGAACCCCGGCAGGCATCTGCCATTAAAAAGGGTCAATTTTTGGAGGGCTTGTGAAAAGCCATTGCTTGTTGCTTTTACATCCATGTATGGAAGAACCCCGGCAGGCATATGCCAATAAAAAGGGTCAATTTTTGGAGGGCTTGTCAAAAGCCATTGCTTGTTGCTTTTACATCCATGTATGGAAGAACCCCGGCAGGCATATGCCAATAAAAAGGGTCAATTTTTGGAGGGCTTGTCAAAAGCCATTGCTTGTTGCTTTTACATCCATGTATCGAAGAACCCCGGCAGGCATCTGCCAAAAACAGGGTCAATTTTTGGAGGGCTTGTCAAAAGCCATTGCTTGTTGCTTTTACATCCATGTATGGAAGAACCCCGGCAGGCATCTGCCAATTAAAAGGGTCAATTTTTGGAGGGCTTGTCAAAAGCCATTGCTAGTTGCTTTTACATTCATGTATGGAAGAACCCCAGCAGGCATCTGCCAATAAAAAGGGTACATTTTTGGAGGGCTTATCAAAAGCCATTGCTTGTGGCTTTTACATTCATGTATGGAAGAACCCCGGCAGGCATCTGCCAAAAAAAAGGGTCAATTTTTGGAGGGCTTGTCAAAAGCCATTGCTTGTTGCTTTTACATCTATGTATGGAAGAACCCCGGCACACATCTGCCAAAAAAAGGGTCAATTTTTGGAGGGCTTGTCAAAAGCCATTGCTTGTTGCTTTTACATCCATGTATGGAAGAACCCCGACAGGCACCTGCCAATAAAAAGGGTCAATTTTTGGAGGGCTTGTCAAAAGCCATTGCTTGTTGCTTTTAAATCTATGTATGGAAGAACCCCGGCAGGCATCTGCCAAAAAAAAGGGTCAATTTTTGGAGGGCTTGTCAAAAGACATTGCTTGTTGCTTTTACATCTATGTATGGAAGAACCCCGGCAGGCATCTGCCAAAAAAAAGGGTCAATTTTTGGATGGCTTGTCAAAAGCCATTGCTTGTTGCTTTTACATCCATGTATGGAAGAACCCCGGCAGGCATCTGCCAATAAAAAGGGTCAATTTTTGGAGGGCTTGTCAAAAGCCATTGCTTTTTGCTTTTACATCTATGTATGGAAGAACCCCGGCAGGCATCTGCCAAAAAAAAGGGTCAATTTTTGGATGGCTTGTCAAAAGCCATTGCTTGTTGCTTTTACATTCATGTATGGAAGAACCCCGGCAGGCATCTGCCAAAAAAAAGGGTCAATTTTTGGAGGGCTTGTCAAAAGACATTGCTTGTTGCTTTTACATCTATGTATGGAAGAACCCCGGCAGGCATCTGCCAAAAAAAAGGGTCAATTTTTGGATGGCTTGTCAAAAGCCATTGCTTGTTGCTTTTACATCCATGTATGGAAGAACCCCGGCAGGCATCTGCCAATAAAAAGGGTCAATTTTTGGAGGGCTTGTCAAAAGCCATTGCTTTTTGCTTTTACATCTATGTATGGAAGAACCCCGGCAGGCATCTGCCAAAAAAAAGGGTCAATTTTTGGAGGGCTTGTCAAAAGCCATTGCTTGTTGCTTTTACATCCATGTATGGAAAGAACCCCGGCAGGCATTTGCCAATAAAAAGGGTCAATTTTTGGAGGGCTTGTCAAAAGCCATTGCTTTTTGCTTTTACATCTATGTATGGAAGAACCCCGGCAGGCATCTGCCAAAAAAAAGGGTCAATTTTTGGAGGGCTTGTCAAAAGCCATTGCTTGTTGCTTTTACATCCATGTATGGAAGAACCCCGGCAGGCATCTGCCACTAAAAAGGGTCAATTTTTGGAGGGCTTGTCAAAAGTCATTGCTTGTTGCTTTTACATCTATGTATGGAAGAACCCCGGCAGGCATCTGCCAAAAAAAGGGTCAATTTTTGGAGGGCTTGTCAAAAGCCATTGCTTGTTGCTTTTACATCTATGTATGGAAGAACCCCGACAGGCATCTGCCAATAAAAAGGGTCAATTTTTGGAGGGCTTGTCAAAAGCCATTGCTTGTTGCTTTTACATCCATGTATGGAAGAACCCCGGCAGGCATCTGCCAATAAAAAGGGTCAATTTTTGGAGGGCTTGTCAAAAGCCATTGCTTGTTGCTTTTACATTCATGTATGGAAGAACCCCGGCAGGCATCTGCCAATAAAAAGGGTCAATTTTTGGAGGGCTTGTCAAAAGCCATTGCTTGTTGCTTTTACATTCATGTATGGAAGAACCCCGGCAGGCATCTGCCAAAAAAAAGGGTACATTTTTGGAGGGCTTGTCAAAAGCCATTGCTTGTTGCTTTTACATCCATGTATGGAAGAACCCCCGGCAGGCATCTGCCAAAAAAAGGGTCAATTTTTGGAGGGCTTGTCAAAAGCCATTGCTTGTTGCTTTTACATCTATGTATGGAAGAACCCCGGCAGGCATCTGCCAAAAAAAGGGTCAATTTTTGGAGGGCTTGTCAAAAGCCATTGCTTGTTGCTTTTACATCTATGTATGGAAGAACCCCGGCAGGCATCTGCCAAAAAAAAGGGTCAATTTTTGGAGGGCTTGTCAAAAGCCATTGCTTGTTGCTTTTACATTCATGTATGGAAGAACCCCGGCAGGCATCTGCCCAAAAAAGGGTCAATTTTTGGAGGGCTTGTCAAAAGCCATTGCTTGTTGCTTTTACATCCATGTATGGAAGAACCCCGGCAGGCATCTGCCAATAAAAAGGGTCAATTTTTGGAGGGCTTGTCAAAAGCCATTGCTTTTTGCTTTTACATCTATGTATGGAAGAACCCAGGCAGGCATCTGCCAAAAAAAAGGGTCAATTTTTGGAGGGCTTGTCAAAAGCCATTGCTTGTTGCTTTTACATCCATGTATGGAAGAACCCCGGCAGGCATCTGCCACTAAAAAGGGTCAATTTTTGGAGGGCTTGTCAAAAGACATTGCTTGTTGCTTTTACATCTATGTATGGAAGAACCCCGACAGGCATCTGCCAATAAAAAGGGTCAATTTTTGGAGGGCTTGTCAAAAGCCATTGCTTGTTGCTTTTACATCCATGTATGGAAGAACCCCGACAGGAATCTGCCAATAAAAAGGGTCAATTTTTGGAGGGCTTGTCAAAAGCCATTGCTTGTTGCTTTTACATCTATGTATGGAAGAACCCCGGCAGGCATCTGCCAAAAAAAAGGGTCAATTTTTGGAGGGCTTGTCAAAAGCCATTGCTTGTTGCTTTTACATTCATGTATGGAAGAACCCCGGCAGGCATCTGCCACTAAAAAGGGTCCATTTTTGGAGGGCTTGTCAAAAGCCATTGCTTGTTGCTTATACATCTATGTATGGAAGAACCCCGGCAGGCATCTGCCAAAAAAAAGGGTCCATTTTTGGAGGGCTTGTCAAAAGCCATTGCTTGTTGCTTTTACATCCATGTATGGAAGAACCCCGGCAGGCATCTGCCAATAAAAAGGGTAAATTTTTGGAGGGCTTGTCAAAAGTCATTGCTTGTTGCTTTTACATCTATGTATGGAAGAACCCCGGCAGGCATCTGCCACTAAAAAGGGTCAATTTTTGGAGGGCTTGTGAAAAGCCATTGCTTGTTGCTTTTACATCTATGTATGGAAGAACCCCGGCAGGCATCTGCCCAAAAAAAGTGTCCATTTTTGGAGGGCTTGTCAAAAGCCATTGCTTGTTGCTTTTACATCCATGTATGGAAGAACCCCGGCAGGCATCTGCCAATAAAAAGGGTCAATTTTTGGAGGGCTTGTCAAAAGCCATTGCTTGTTGCTTTTACATTCATGTATGGAAGAACCCCGGCAGGCATCTGCCAAAAAAAAGGGTCAATTTTTGGAGGGCTTGTCAAAAGTCATTGCTTGTTGCTTTTACATCTATGTATGGAAGAACCCCGGCAGGCATCTGCCAAAAAAAAGGGTCAATTTTTGGAGGGCTTGTCAAAAGCCATTGCTTGTTGCTTTTACATCCATGTATGGAAGAACCCCGGCAGGCATCTGCCAATAAAAAGGGTCAATTTTTGGAGGGCTTGTCAAAAGCCATTGCTTGTTGCTTTTACATCTATGTATGGAAGAACCCCGGCAGGCATCTGCCAATAAAAAGGGTCAATTTTTGGAGGGCTTGTCAAAAGCCATTGCTTGTTGCTTATACATCTATGTATGGAAGAACCCCGGCAGGCATCTGCCAATAAAAAGGGTCAATTTTTGGAGGGCTTGTCAAAAGCCATTACTTGTTGCTTTTACCTCCATGTATGGAAGAACCCCGGCAGGCATCTACCAATAAAAAGGGTAAATTTTAGGAGGGCTTGTGAAAAGCCATTGCTTGTTGCTTTTACATCCATGTATGGAAGAACCCCGGCAGGCATCTGCCAATAAAAAGGGTCAATTTTTGGAGGGCTTATAAAAAGCCATTGCTTGTTGCTTTTACATCTATGTATGTAAGAACCCCGGCAGGCATCTGCCAATAAAAAGGGTCAATTTTTGGAGGGCTTGTCAAAAGCCATTGCTTGTTGCTTTTACATCAATGTATGGAAGAACCCCGGCAGGCATCTGCCAATAAAAAGGGTCAATTTTTGGAGGGCTTGTCAAAAGCCATTGCTTGTTGCTTTTACATCTATGTATGGAAG